>NC_068422.1:11317886-11669553 GCF_023373465.1 Oncorhynchus keta | reverse complement strand
CAGAACAGTTTACAGTCCAGTTTACAGTCCAGAACAGTTTACAGTCCAGTTTACGGTCCAGAACAGTTTACAGTCCAGTTTGCAGTCCAGAACAGTTTACAGTCCAGAACAGTTTACAGTCCAGTTTACAGTCCAGTTTACAGTCCATTTTACAGTCCAGAACAGTTTACAGTCCAGAACAGTTTACAGTCCAGTTTACAGTCCGGAACAGTTTACAGTCCAGAACAGTTTACAGTCCAGAACAGTTTACAGTCCAGTTTACAGTCCCGTTTACAGTCCAGAACAGTTTACAGTCCAGAACAGTTTACAGTCCAGAACAGTTTACAGTCCAGTTTACAGTCCAGTTTACAGTCCAGTTTACAGTACAGAACAGTTTACAGTCCAGAACAGTTTACAGTCCAGTTTACAGTCCAGTTTACAGTCCAGTTTACAGTCCAGAACAGTTTACAGTCCAGTTTACAGTCCAGAACAGTTTACAGTCCAGAACAGTTTACAGTCCAGTTTACAGTCCAGTTTACAGTACAGAACAGTTTACAGTCCAGTTTACAGTCCAGTTTACAGTCCAGTTTACAGTCCAGAGCAGTTTACAGTCCAGAACAGTTTACAGTCCAGTTTACAGTCCAGAACAGTTTACGGTCCAGAACAGTTTACAGTCCAGAACCGTTTACAGTCCAGTTTACAGTCCAGAACAGTTTACAGTCCAGTTTATAGTCCAGAACAGTTTACAGTCCAGTCCAGTTTACAGTCCAGTTTACAGTCCAGTTTACAGTCCAGAACAGTTTACAGTCCAGAACAGGTTACAGTCCAGAACAGTGTACAGTCCAGTTTACAGTCCAGAACAGTTTACAGTCCAGAACAGTTTACAGTCCAGTTTACAGTCCAGTTTACAGTCCAGAACAGTTTACAGTCCAGTTTACGGTCCAGAACAGTTTACAGTCCAGTTTGCAGTCCAGAACAGTTTACAGTCCAGAACAGTTTACAGTCCAGTTTACAGTCCATTTTACAGTCCAGAACAGTTTACAGTCCAGAACAGTTTACAGTCCAGTTTACAGTCCGGAACAGTTTACAGTCCAGAACAGTTTACAGTCCAGAACAGTTTACAGTCCAGTTTACAGTCCCGTTTACAGTCCAGAACAGTTTACAGTCCAGAACAGTTTACAGTCCAGAACAGTTTACAGTCCAGTTTACAGTCCGAACAGTTTACAGTCCAGAACAGTTTACAGTCCAGAACAGTTTACAGTCCAGTTTACAGTCCCGTTTACAGTCCAGAACAGTTTACAGTCCAGAACAGTTTACAGTCCAGAACAGTTTACAGTCCAGTTTACAGTCCAGTTTACAGTCCAGTTTACAGTACAGAACAGTTTACAGTCCAGAACAGTTTACAGTCCAGTTTACAGTCCAGTTTACAGTCCAGTTTACAGTCCAGAACAGTTTACAGTCCAGTTTACAGTCCAGAACAGTTTACAGTCCAGAACAGTTTACAGTCCAGTTTACAGTCCAGTTTACAGTACAGAACAGTTTACAGTCCAGAACAGTTTACAGTCCAGTTTACAGTCCAGTTTACAGTCCAGAGCAGTTTACAGTCCAGAACAGTTTACAGTCCAGTTTACAGTCCAGAACAGTTTACGGTCCAGAACAGTTTACAGTCCAGAACCGTTTACAGTCCAGTTTACAGTCCAGAACAGTTTACAGTCCAGTTTATAGTCCAGAACAGTTTACAGTCCGGTCCAGTTTACAGTCCAGTTTACAGTCCAGTTTACAGTCCAGAACAGTTTACAGTCCAGAACAGGTTACAGTCCAGAACAGTGTACAGTCCAGTTTACAGTCCAGAACAGTTTACAGTCCAGAACAGTTTACAGTCCAGTTTACAGTCCAGTTTACAGTCCAGAACAGTTTACAGTCCAGTTTACGGTCCAGAACAGTTTACAGTCCAGTTTGCAGTCCAGAACAGTTTACAGTCCAGAACAGTTTACAGTCCAGTTTACAGTCCAGTTTACAGTCCATTTTACAGTCCAGAACAGTTTACAGTCCAGAACAGTTTACAGTCCAGTTTACAGTCCGGAACAGTTTACAGTCCAGAACAGTTTACAGTCCAGAACAGTTTACAGTCCAGTTTACAGTCCCGTTTACAGTCCAGAACAGTTTACAGTCCAGAACAGTTTACAATCCAGAACAGTTTACAGTCCAGTTTACAGTCCAGTTTACAGTCCAGTTTACAGTCCAGAACAGTTTACAGTCCAGAACAGTTTACAGTCCAGTTTACAGTCCAGAACAGTTTACAGTCCAGTTTACAGTTCAGAACAGTTTACAGTCCAGTTTGCAGTCCAGAACAGTTTACAGTCCAGTTTACAGTCCAGTTTACAGTCCAGTTTACAGTCCAGAACAGTTTACAGTCCAGAACAGTTTACAGTCCAGAACAGTTTACAGTCCAGTTTACAGTTCAGTTTACAGTCCAGAACAGTTTACAGTCCAGAACAGTTTACAGTCCAGAACAGTTTACAGTCCAGTTTACAGTCCAGTTTACAGTCAAGAACAGTTGACAGTCCAGAACAGTTTACAGTCCAGTTTACAGTCCAGTTTACAGTCCAGTTTACAGTCCAGAACAGTTTACAGTCCAGAACAGTTTACAGTCCAGTTTACAGTCCAGAACAGTTTACAGTCCAGAACAGTTTACAGTCCAGAAAAGTTTACAGTCCAGAACAGTTTACAGTCCAGTTTACAGTCCAGAACAGTTTACAGTCCAGAACAGTTAACAGTCCAGTTTACAGTCCAGAACAGTTTACAGTCCAGTTTACAGTCCAGGACAGTTTACAGTCCAGTTTACAGTCCAGAACAGTTTACAGTCCAGTTTACAGTCAAGTTTACAGTCCAGAACAGTTTACAGTCCAGAACAGTTTACAGTCCAGAACAGTTTACAGTCCAGAACAGTTTACAGTCCAGTTTACAGCCCAGAACAGTTTACAGTCACGTTTAAAGTCCAGAACAGTTTACAGTCCAGAACAGTTTACAGTCCAGTCCAGTTTACAGTCCAGTTTACAGTCCAGAACAGTTTACAGTCCAGAACAGTTTACAGTCCAGTTTACAGTCCAGAACAGTTTACAGTCCAGAACAGTTTACAGTCCAGTTTACAGTCCAGAACAGTTTACAGTCCACTTTACAGTCCAGAACAGTTTACAGAACAGTTTACAGTCCAGTTTACAGTCCAGTTTACAGTCCAGTTTACAGCCAAGAACAGTTTACAGTCGAGAACAGTTTACAGTCCAGAACAGTTTACAGTCCAGTTTACAGTCCAGTTTACACTCCAGAACAGTTTACAGTCCAGAACAGTTTACAGTCCAGTTTACAGTCCAGAACAGTTTACAATCCAGAACAGTTTACAGTCCAGTTTACAGTCCAGTTTACAGTCCAGTTTACAGTCTAGTTTACAGTCCAGAACAGTTTACAGTCCAGTTTACTGTCCAGTTTACAGTCCAGAACAGTTTACAGTCCAGTTTACAGTCCAGTTTACAGTCCAGAACAGTTTACAGTCCAGAACAGTTTACAGTCCAGAACAGTTTACAGTCCAGTTTACAGTCCAGAACAGTTTACAGTCCAGAACAGTTTACAGTCCAGTTTACAGTCCAGAACAGTTTACAGTCCAGAACAGTTTACAGTCCAGAACAGTTTACAGTCCAGTTTACAGTCCAGAACAGTTTACAGTCCAGAACAGTTTACAGTCCAGTTTACAGTCCAGTTTACAGTCCAGAACAGTTTACAGTCCATAACAGTTTACAGTCCAGTTTACAGTCCAGAACAGTTTACAGTCCAGAACAGTTTACAGTCCAGAACAGTTTACAGTCCAGTTTACAGTCCAGTTTACAGTCCAGAACAGTTTACAGTCCAGAACAGTTTACAGTCCAGTTTACAGTCCAGTTTACAGTCCAGAACAGTTTACAGTCCAGTTTACAGTCCAGTTTACAGTCCAGTTTACAGTCCAGAACAGTTTACAGTCCAGAACAGTTTACAGTCCAGAACAGTTTACAGTCCAGTTTACAGTCCAGTTTACAGTCCAGAACAGTTTACAGTCCAGTTTACAGTCCATAACAGTTTACAGTCCAGAACAGTTTACAGAGTTTACAGTCCAGAACAGTTTACAGTCCAGTTTACAGTCCAGTTTACAGTCCAGTTTACAGTCCAGTTTACAGTCCAGAACAGTTTACAGTCCAGAACAGTTTACAGTCCAGAACAGTTTACAGTCCAGTTTACAGTCCAGTTTACAGCCCAGAACAGTTTACAGTCCAGTTTACAGTCCAGACAGCAAAAAGGGCTAGAGAGAGACAGTACATTTGATAAAGAGGTTATCATGGACAACAGAAGGAAAAGAAAGGAGAGACAACAGAATAGAATGAAAGGATCATGCTCCCTCAACTTCAGGCAGATTCTTCATGCCCTTCTAGTGTCACTGTTCCCCTGTATTCCTTCAACTCTCTGTGAACCAAGGACCTCTCCATCCATCGAAGACCCTGACACTTTAACAGACCAACACTGCTCAATGAACAGCATTACAATATGAATGAGCAGAGCTGAGATGCAGCACTGAGCGCTGACATTAACCAAATAAGAAGCATACACATTTCAGCTGGACAAGGCCATTTCAGGGCCATATCAGGTGGCTATTTGCAGGTATTGAGGGTTGTCGTGGCTGCATCTCTGGACGCTAGTGTGTGTTTCACGTGCCAGACCAGCCACCCGAGAAGGATTCTCATCCTGGATGACATCATGTCTGTCCCTGACAAATGATGTCATCGCTCTGGCTCTTGTGAACAGCGGATGTCTTGACCCCGAGGCAAGAGGTAGCTGTCCACAATAAGTGTCATCACTCAGTCCATAAGTTCAAATCCAAGGAAAAAATATATAATAATTGATTGGTTCCATTACGTTAACACATAATATTCAGCAGTGCCACTGACAAACACCCTACATAACAGATGCAGAGTAGAAATAATTAGTCAACCCATACAACAGTGTGCCGGCAGTACAACTGTGCACGTGAGCGTGTGTGTGTGAATGACTGGCTGGCTGGCTAACTGGATGAGTGGCTGGCTGGCTGATTGGCGTGTATTAGCTATTTGAAGAGCGCTGTACACTGTCTCTAAGCGTGGGGTAAACTATGTTATCTCCACCACCAACCTGCTGTACACTGTCTCTAAGCGTGGGCTAAACTATGTTATCTCCACCACCAACCTGCTGTACACTGTCTCTAAGCGTGGGCTAAACTATGTTATCTCCACCACCAACCTGCTGTACACTGTCTCTAAGCGTGGGCTAAACTATGTTATCTCCACCACCAACCTGCTGTACACTGTCTCTAAGCGTGGGCTAAACTATGTTATCTCCACCACCAACCTGCTGTACACTGTCTCTAAGCGTGGGCTAAACTATGTTATCTCCACCACCAACCTGCTGTACACTGTCTCTAAGCGTGGGCTAAACTATGTTATCTCCACCACCAACCTTCTGTACACTGTCTCTAAGCGTGGACTAAACTATGTTATCTCCACCACCAAACCTGCTGTACACTGTCTCTAAGCGTGGGCTAAACTATGTTATCTCCACCACCAACCTTCTGTACACTGTCTCTAAGCGTGGACTAAACTATGTTATCTCCACCACCAAACCTGCTGTACACTGTCTCTAAGAGTGGGCTAAACTATGTTATCTCCACCACCAACCTGCTTGCTGTACACTGTCTCTAAGCGTGGGCTAAACTACGTTATCTCCACCACCAACCCACTAGCGCTACCAACACCATCTCCAGCTCCAGAGAAGGGGTTGCCTCGCCTTCCATGTCCCAGAAGAAGGCTTCCCATCTAGGGAGAACGGTGAGGGGGGCTCGGGCTTGTCACTTTCTCTACCTGTGGCTCGGCTGATCTGCTGACTCATCACTGACACATACATACATACACACACACAAACACACACTACTTATGAGCCAGAGTGTTCCCGCGGAGATGCTCGGATGAGTTGCCGGGGACGACGGTCGGTGCTTTCAGGCACTGTTAATCTGACTGGATTATCAACCAGGTGGAAATGCTCAGCCACTCTCGCTCTCTCTCTTCCCCCTCTCCACTACTCCTTTCCCTCTCTCCTCCAAGCCTCTCTTTTCCACTCTCCCTCCATCCTCACCATCCTTCTGTTTAATTCCACCTCACCTCTTCTCCTTTCCCTGCTTCCTTCCTTCTCTCCCTTAATTCTACCTCCTCTCTTACTCTTCCTTTCTCACTCATCCCTTTATCCTTTCTTCATATGTCCGTTCATATCCTCCTCTCCTCCTACAAGTATTAAAACAATGTGAGCAAAAATCACCAGCTGTGAGTCCTGTGGTGGGTGATCAGGGCTGGAGCGTATGGCTATAGGGAGACACACATTACAGCTTCTCCCGAAAGGACTGTTCACTACAACTTCAACCTTCTCCTGAGAGGTCTGTTCATAATACTTTCTCCCTTCTCCCTAGAGAACTGTTCAGTACACATTCAGACTGGAGGACTGTTCATGACACCTTCTCCCTGGAGGACTGTTCATTACACCTTCTCCCTAGAGGACTGTTCATTACACCTTCTCCCTGGAG
Organism: Oncorhynchus keta; assembly: GCF_023373465.1. NCBI lineage: Eukaryota > Metazoa > Chordata > Actinopteri > Salmoniformes > Salmonidae > Oncorhynchus > Oncorhynchus keta. The sequence goes on along the minus strand of NC_068422.1, from coordinate 11,662,946 downwards.
GACTGTTCATGACACCTTCTCCCTGGAGGACTGTTCATTACACCTTCTCCCTAGAGGACTGTTCATTACACCTTCTCCCTGGAGGACTGTTCATGACACCTTCTCCCTAGAGGACTGTTCATTACACCTTCTCCCTGGAGGACTGTTCATTACACCTTCTCCCTGGAGGACTGTTCATTACACCTTCTCCCTGGAGGAATGTTCATGACACCTTCTCCCTAGAGGACTGTTCATTACACCTTCTCCCTAGAGGACTGTTCATTACACCTTCTCCCTAGAGGACTGTTCATTACACCTTCTCCCTGGAGAACTGTTCATTACACCTTCTCCCTGGAGAACTGTTCATTACACCTTCTCCCTAGAGGACTGTTCATTACACCTTCCCTAGAGGACTGTTCATTACACCTTCTCCCTAGAGGACTGTTCATTACACCTTCTCCCTGGAGAACTGTTCATTACACCTTCTCCCTGGAGAACTGTTCATTACACCTTCTCCCTAGAGGACTGTTCATTACACCTTCTCCCTAGAGGACTGTTCATTACACCTTCTCCCTAGAGGACTGTTCATTACACCTTCTCCCTAGAGGACTGTTCATTACACCTTCTCCCTAGAGGACTGTTCATTACACCTTCTCCCTAGAGGACTGTTCATGACACCTTCTTCCTAGAGGACTGTTCATTACACCTTCTCCCTAGAGGACTGTTCATTACACCTTCTCCCTAGAGGACTGTTCATTACACCTTCTCCCTAGAGGACTGTTCATTACACCTTCTCCCTAGAGGACTGTTCATGACACCTTCTTCCTAGAGGACTGTTCATTACACCTTCTCCCTAGAGGACTGTTCATTACACCTTCTCCCTAGAGGACTGTTCATTACACCTTCTCCCTAGAGGACTGTTCATTACACCTTCTCCCTAGAGGACTGTTCATTACACCTTCTCCCTGGAGAACTGTTCATTACACCTTCTCCCTGGAGAACTGTTCATTACACCTTCTCCCTAGAGGACTGTTCATTACACCTTCTCCCTAGAGGACTGTTCATTACACCTTCTCCCTAGAGGACTGTTCATTACACCTTCTCCCTAGAGGACTGTTCATTACACCTTCTTCCTAGAGGACTGTTCATGACACCTTCTCCCTAGAGGAATGTTCATGACACCTTCTCCCTAGAGGACTGTTCATTACACCTTCTCCCTAGAGGACTGTTCATTACACCTTCTCCCTAGAGGACTGTTCATGACACCTTCTCCCTGGAGGAATGTTCATTACACCTTCTCCCTAGAGGAATGTTCATGACACCTTCTCCCTAGAGGAATGTTCATTACACCTTCTCCCTAGAGGACTGTTCATTACACCTTCTCCCTAGAGGACTGTTCATTACACCTTCTCCCTGGAGAACTGTTCATGACACCTTCTCCCTGGAGGACTGTTCATTACACCTTCTCCCTGGAGGACTGTTCATTACACCTTCTCCCTAGAGGACCGTTCATTACACCTTCTCCCTAGAGGACTGTTCATTACACCTTCTCCCTAGAGGACTGTTCATGACACATTCTCCCTAGAGGACTGTTCATTATACACCTTCTTCCTAGAGGAATGTTCATTACACCTTCTCCCTGGAGGAATGTTCATGACACCTTCTCCCTGGAGGACTGTTCATGACACCTTCTCCCTGGAGGAATGTTCATTACACCTTCTCCCTAGAGGAATGTTCATGACACCTTCTCCCTGGAGGAATGTTCATTACACCTTCTCCCTAGAGGAATGTTCATGACACCTTCTCCCTGGAGGAATGTTCATTACACCTTCTCCCTGGAGGACTGTTCATTACACCTTCTCCCTAGAGGAATGTTCATTACACCTTCTCCCTGGAGGAATGTTCATTACACCTTCTCCCTAGAGGACTGTTCATTACACCTTCTCCCTGGAGGACTGTTCATGACACCTTCTCCCTAGAGGACTGTTCATTACACCTTCTCCCTGGAGGACTGTTCATTACACCTTCTCCCTGGAGGACTGTTCATGACACCTTCTCCCTGGAGGACTGTTCATGACACCTTCTCCCTAGAGGACTGTTCATTACACCTTCTCCCTGGAGGACTGTTCATTACACCTTCTCCCTGGAGGACTGTTCATTACACCTTCTCCCTGGAGGAATGTTCATGACACCTTCTCCCTAGAGGACTGTTCATTACACCTTCTCCCTGGAGGACTGTTCATTACACCTTCTCCCTAGAGGACTGTTCATTACACCTTCTTCCTAGAGGACTGTTCATGACACCTTCTCCCTAGAGGAATGTTCATGACACCTTCTCCCTAGAGGACTGTTCATTACACCTTCTCCCTAGAGGACTGTTCATTACACCTTCTCCCTAGAGGACTGTTCATGACACCTTCTCCCTGGAGGAATGTTCATTACACCTTCTCCCTAGAGGAATGTTCATGACACCTTCTCCCTAGAGGAATGTTCATTACACCTTCTCCCTAGAGGACTGTTCATTACACCTTCTCCCTAGAGGACTGTTCATTACACCTTCTCCCTGGAGAACTGTTCATGACACCTTCTCCCTGGAGGACTGTTCATTACACCTTCTCCCTGGAGGACTGTTCATTACACCTTCTCCCTAGAGGACCGTTCATTACACCTTCTCCCTAGAGGACTGTTCATTACACCTTCTCCCTAGAGGACTGTTCATGACACATTCTCCCTAGAGGACTGTTCATTATACACCTTCTTCCTAGAGGAATGTTCATTACACCTTCTCCCTAGAGGACTGTTCATGACACCTTCTCCCTGGAGGACTGTTCATGACACCTTCTCCCTGGAGGAATGTTCATTACACCTTCTCCCTAGAGGAATGTTCATTACACCTTCTCCCTAGAGGAATGTTCATTACACCTTCTCCCTAGAGGAATGTTCATTACACCTTCTCCCTAGAGGAATGTTCATTACACCTTCTCCCTGGAGGACTGTTCATGACACCTTCTCCCTAGAGGAATGTTCATTACACCTTCTCCCTAGAGGAATGTTCATTACACCTTCTCCCTAGAGGAATGTTCATTACACCTTCTCCCTGGAGGACTGTTCATGACACCTTCTCCCTAGAGGAATGTTTATTACACCTTCTCCCTGGAGGAATGTTCATTACACCTTCTCCCTGGAGGACTGTTCATGACACCTTCTCCCTGGAGGACTGTTCATGACACCTTCTCCCTAGAGGAATGTTCATGACACCTTCTCCCTAGAGGAATGTTCATTACACCTTCTCCCTGGAGGAATGTTCATTACACCTTCTCCCTAGAGGAATGTTCATGACACCTTCTCCCTAGAGGAATGTTCAGTACACCTTCTCCCTGGAGGAATGTTCATTACACCTTCTCCCTAGAGGAATGTTCATTACACCTTCTCCCTAGAGGACTGTTCATTACACCTTCTCCCTGGAGGAATGTTCATTACACCTTCTCCCTGGAGGAATGTTCATTACACCTTCTCCCTAGAGGACTGTTCATGACACCTTCTCCCTGGAGGAATGTTCATGACACCTTCTCCCTGGAGGACTGTTCATGACACCTTCTCCCTGGAGGACTGTTCATTACACCTTCTCCCTAGAGGAATGTTCATGACACCTTCTCCCTGGAGGACTGTTCATGACACCTTCTCCCTAGAGGAATGTTCATTACACCTTCTCCCTAGAGGAATGTTCATTACACCTTCTCCCTAGAGGAATGTTCATGACACCTTCTCCCTGGAGGAATGTTCATTACACCTTCTCCCTGGAGGACTGTTCATTACACCTTCTCCCTAGAGGAATGTTCATGACACCTTCTCCCTGGAGGAATGTTCATTACACCTGCTCCCTGGAGGACTGTTCATTACACCTTCTCCCTGGAGGACTGTTCATTACACCTTCTCCCTGGAGGACTGTTCATTACACCTTCTCCCTGGAGGAATGTTCATTACACCTTCTCCCTGGAGGACTGTTCATTACACCTTCTCCCTGGAGGACTGTTCATTACACCTTCTCCCTGGAGGACTGTTCATTACACCTTCTCCCTGGAGGAATGTTCATTACACCTTCTCCCTAGAGGACTGTTCATGACACCTTCTCCCTGGAGGAATGTTCATGACACCTTCTCCTTGGAGGAATGTTCATTACACCTTCTCCCTGGAGGAATGTTCATTACACCTTCTCCCTGGAGGACTGTTCATGACACCTTCTCCCTGGAGGACTGTTCATGACACCTTCTCCCTAGAGGAATGTTCATGACACCTTCTCCCTAGAGGAATGTTCATTACACCTTCTCCCTGGAGGACTGTTCATGACACCTTCTCCCTAGAGGAATGTTCATTACACCTTCTCCCTGGAGGAATGTTCATTACACCTTCTCCCTGGAGGACTGTTCATGACACCTTCTCCCTGGAGGCCTGTTCATGACACCTTCTCCCTGGAGGAATGTTCATGACACCTTCTCCCTAGAGGAATGTTCATTACACCTTCTCCCTGGAGGAATGTTCATTACACCTTCTCCCTAGAGGAATGTTCATGACACCTTCTCCCTAGAGGAATGTTCATTACACCTTCTCCCTGGAGGAATGTTCATTACACCTTCTCCCTAGAGGAATGTTCATTACACCTTCTCCCTAGAGGACTGTTCATTACACCTTCTCCCTGGAGGATTGTTCATTACACCTTCTCCCTGGAGGAATGTTCATTACACCTTCTCCCTAGAGGACTGTTCATGACACCTTCTCCCTGGAGGAATGTTCATTACACCTTCTCCTTAGAGGAATGTTCATTACACCTTCTCCCTAGAGGACTGTTCATGACACCTTCTCCCTGGAGGACTGTTCATGACACCTTCTCCCTAGAGGAATGTTCATGACACCTTCTCCCTGGAGGAATGTTCATTACACCTTCTCCCTAGAGGAATGTTCATGACACCTTCTCCCTGGAGGAATGTTCATTACTTACTATGGAAAGTTGTAATAGTAGATTATTATTATATTATAGATTGCATAAGGTGCAATTTCAAAGTTGAGTAGTGCATCATCAGTTTTATTCTTGTCATGTCAATCATTGCATACCTTAGAGAGCTATTTATAACTTGTCAGAAATGTCCAGATGAACAAGCCCATGTCAGCTGACCTTTTTTAGCTAGGTTTTTCTATCCCAAGGATATTGTTGTAATGTTTGAGTCACTCAAATATCACATGAATAAACATTAGACATGGCAAAATGTATAGAATTGCAAGAAAATAAGCTTTAAAGCTTTAAACTTGCAAAATGTTCTCAGCACCCCATGGCATCGTGTAGAATTGCAGGAAATAAGCCTTAAACCTGCAAAATTGTATCTCCCCCAACAAAAGGGGTGTGAACAGTTTGTGTCATGAACAGTGCTTGTGTCCATAGAAATGCATGTGCTGGAAGGGAGGCCTGAGGGAAAAGGAACTATTCTAGATTCACAGCCTTAACTATGATCAGAGGACATTCTCCTCCGACTAAAGACACACAGACAGACACACAGCCTTATCTCCAACACACACCGCCCCAGAGAGGGAGACGAGTCTCCCCGTTTACTAACTCTGTGGCAGGCAGGCAGGCAGGCAGGCAGGCAGGCAGGCAGGCAGGCAGGCAGGCAGGCAGGCAGGCAGGCAGGCAGGCAGGCAGGCAGACAGCAGACAGACAGACAGACAGACAGACAGACAGACAGACAGACAGACAGACAGACAGACAGACAGACAGGACAATAGGCAGAACACGCTAACAACTCTGCCATTGGATGGGGGAGGGGGGGCAGGGTGTCTCTTCTCTGTAACCGTGGCGATCAAAGTAATGGCACCCCGAAGCTAGCACCTCAAACACCTTAGCCAATCAGCTTGCTCGCTGACTCCGAGTCCAAACGAGGCATCAGAATGACTGGACAGGGCTGCGGAGTGTGAGACAATGTCTGATACACACACACAGAACACACATCACACACATGACACACATGAAAGGAGAAGAGAGAGAGAGAGATAGAAAGGAGAAGAGAGAGGGAGAGAAAAGGGAGAAGAGAGAGAGGGAGATAGAAAGGAGAAGAGAGAGAGGCAGATAAAAAGGAGAAGAGAGAGAGGGAGATAGAAAGGAGAAGAGAGAGGGAGATAAAAAGGAGAAGAGAGAGAGGGAGATAGAAAGGAGAAGAGAGAGAGGGAGATAGAAAGGAGAAGAGAGAGAGGGAGATAAAAAGGAGAAGAGAGAGAGGGAGATAGAAAGGAGAAGAGAGAGAGAGAGATAGAAAGGAGAAGAGAGAGGGAGATAAAAGGAGAAGAGAGAGAGAGAGATAGAAAGGAGAAGAGAGAGGGAGATAGAAAGGAGAAGAGAGAGGGAGATAAAAAGGAGAAGAGAGAGAGAGAGATAGAAAGGAGAAGAGAGAGGGAGATAAAAAGGAGAAGAGAGAGAGGGAGATAGAAAGGAGAAGAGAGAGAGAGAAAAAGGGGAAGAAGAGAGAGGATCAGAAATTCCCACAAGAATAGTAAATGAACAATTTTGCAAGTCATCACAAGATCAAATGCTATGTCTAGGGGGTTTAGGATTAGGGTTAGAATTACGGTAAGGGTTAGGGTTAGGAGCTAGGGTTAGTCTCAGAGTTAGGATTAGGAGCTCAAACGTACGCGTTCACACACACTAATCCACACCTTCTGAAAAGTGACACACCAGTGCAAGGAGGCTCAGCCACACCCTCCATGATACAGCACACCTGTTCAACTATACATCTACCTACAGACTAGACACAACCCTCATCTGCACTAAAACAACTACAGCCTAGAGGAGAGAGAGAGAGAGAGAGAGAGAGAGAGAGAGAGAGAGAGAGAGAGAGAGAGAGAGAGAGAGAGAGAGAGAGAGAGAGAGAGAGGGAGAGGGAGAGGGAGAGGGAGAGGGAGAGAGAGAGAGAGAGAGAGAGAGAGAGAGAGAGAGAGAGAGAGTGAGAGAAATGGTCCCAGTTCAGATATGAACCTTACAGACAACACAGTACCACCGGTGTTCATCTGAGGGGCTGGTCTCTATAGCTATATAATAGTGATAACAGCCATTTAGCCACCTCATCATGCGCAACAGACACCATGCGGATCCTTATAAGGACGCAAATGTTATAGATGGATCAAATACAGATTTAGCAAAAACAATGATGGTAAAATAAGGAAATGTACATTTTTCCTCACCATTTCCTCATAAGATTCTGGAATTACCCTGCTGCAGATGCAAAACATTGGTGTGTGTGTGTGTGTGTGTGTGTGTGTGTGTGTGTGTGTGTGTGTGTGTGTGTGTGTGTGTGTGTGTGTGTGTGTGTGTGTGTGTGTGTGTGTGTGTGTGTGTGTGTGTGTGTGTGTGTGTGTGTGTGTGTGTGTGTGTGTGTGCGTGCGTGCGTTTTGGGGGAGAGTCGTCCCAGGAAGAGGAGATCTAACTAACCCCCAAAAACCTTTCCTCCTCCCCTGACTCCCCCCTGACGCCCCCGCCTGCACCACACATCACATCAACCCCCTGCCCAGTGGCCTAGGGCCAGGCAGACAGCTATCTGAATCTCAAGGGGTGCCCAACACAAAGTGCCCCCCTCCTCAGCCCCTTTACAACAGAACCCCATCCAAAAAACAATCCCCATCAGAATGTCAGTCATCCATCAGGAATAATGAAGCAATACTGAAGTACTGGCATTCTAAATATGATAACATACAATGTGAAACACTTTGAGACTATATCAACGCTAAAAGACTATAAAAATGCAATTCATATAGTTATTATTATTACAATGATACTCTGTGATAAGCTTCACCAGCGAACTTACTGTACAACAAAATAGAGCAGACAATGCCAAACGCTCTCAAATGCACAGCTCAATACCATGTGCTGCTGCTGTAAAATGCCCATAAAGGTGGTGAGAATAAATTCTGTCTGTATTTAATTTGTCAATTTACCCATAATTTTCATTTTTACTATATTAAATCTTTATTCAACCTTTATTCAGAAGGTATAGTCACTAAATGTGTATTTACAAAGACGGCCTGGCATACTAAACGATTCAAATTCCCAATTTAATTGATACTCGTAATGCATTTAGACCAACATCTATAGCTAGAAAATAAATGTTCTTAACTATAACGACAACAACACGGGTTCGTATCTCAACGTTTTATAAGAAATTAATGATATTTCACTCAAGACACATAGGTTTTATATTTATACACGCATTCGCTCGGTTTTACGATTCACTACATGATTAGGTGCAGCAGACACCCCTCCCCCAGCCTTCACTTACACACACATCTTCACTCCCCCCTCCCCTCCTCCTTTAGGACAGGATACCAAAGCTACTTGTTAAAATCTAATGCATGCACTGTCAAACCATTCTCGCCCGTCACGTCCGCGCTCAATATAGAAACCGGATTGTCTGGTATTACGCGCACCTCTATTAGCGCGGGCTCCTCTCCACTCCTACAGACTGACCCCCGGGTCTCGGACTCAGGACAGTCGCAGGGCCTCACCGAAGACGGAAAGGAACGCACCAGCTCGCACGTCACTCCTCCACACGCACCGCACTCACGGGAATAGGTCTACAGTATCCTGGCCTACGCACATACAACAATCATTTTAGCAAAGGACAAACGGATGATGGTAAATGAGGCAACATAAAGTTACAAAAGGATTAAAACCCATTTATAACATTAGGATTAGTCCATTCTACTAAACAGATTTTGGGGAGGTGAAACTATCCAACTTCATTTGGAAAGATTCCATGTCACTTGAAAGCAAATAATGTATTGTAGCCCTAATAATCCTTTACTCTTTCTAAATAATCCCAATAATATTTCAGAATTATGTAATAATCTATTTTATATAATAACGTTGTATATTGTGTTCTAACTATATATCGTATTGTCTAGAATAGGCTTAGTCTCACTACATCTGTAATTTAACAAATTACGTTTATTTTGTGTTTACTTTTATAAAATGCACGCTTATTTTTCATATTAAAGTAGCCTACTCGGTTCTGACAGGGTAGGTAAGAAACAGCGCTAGAAACCGTTCAATAAAATATAATATTGACTAAAACTGGAACATAAAAAATAGAGTCCACAGTAATTCCTAATTTCGAGAATGACCACATCGTCGAACTCATTTCCTTTTCCAATAAACTCTCGTTCGTCCCTGACAAACGGCAGGGTTAAGTTTACCAAGGGAGACGCACACCGTATGTCCGTCCCACTTTCAAACAGTCCAAAAACACCAGAGACTCATTTATAAAATCGCACAATTAATCTTATATTCCAACAAATTCGTATTTCCACCAACCTGAATGTGGGGCCATGGCGATGTGAGACGAATAGTACTTTCCAGGCTGGAAGTGAGCGGGGTGCTGCACTGTGCCTCGGCCGCCAGAAGCTATCCGAGAGGAGGCGTGGTGAACCAACGCGCCCGGCTCTGTCAAGAGGTGGTGTGGAGGAGCGAAATCCCGGCTTTCCATTCTGTCGAGAAGCAATAAATCCCAAATCCAGAGGAAAAGCCAGAAGCATCGAACGCTGTCTAGATTCAATAATCCCTTTTATGAACTTCGGATAGGTCGTCTTGAACTCATTCGAGTATTTGCCTTGCCCACCAAAAAGTATGTCCCGGTCATGTTCTACAAAGAGAAAACACAAGACCACGTCAATACACCGAAAACAATGGGACAAAATCTCTGAAAGATCAATTGAGGCGTGTAATTCTCACACGCATCCTGTCTAATGTTGCCAACTACACTTGATTTCCTTGCATTACAAAAGTATAACATCAAGTGTTTTTAAGTATCAGTAAAAGAATGCTAAAAGGTTTGACTAAATGAAACCCCAAAACAAATAGCCTACCCAGTCTACAGTAGCCTACGGTAGAATGCAGACTCAAACGCTTACTCGTCTTCATGGCAGACAAGAAAAAGCAGGGTGACTACAAACGGAACAACAAAAGGAGTGGTCATCTTAAACTACGGGTTGTTTCACTGTAGGGGATAATAACGCTATACTACTCCGGTGTATTCTGAAACCTATAGATGAGTCAGTCTGGGGGGTCTACCATCTCTCAGTCTCACGTCGGAATTAGACGTTCGTCCATATCTCACCTGAAGCAAATGTTTGATCTTTCAGTCAGTCCATTACAGGCCAATTTTGTAATTTTCAAACTCCAAGCATCAAAACTGCTTCCATGACCATAGCCTACTGCAAATCATCAAAGGGAGAATAGGTTACATTATAAATATGTCGATGTAAACAAAATACTATTAAGACTTAAATGTATGCATAAATATATTGAAATGTATCAGCTACAGTTTTTGTTAGACTTGGGACAATTCTGTCACGTCCGTGAATTTTGACTAGCTCCTTTATGTCTGTAAATGTGTAGTTTCTTTACTGGCATATATAGTCTGAATGTGCTTGAGAAAAGGCATTGAAATCGCATGTTTATCGCAAAGGTAATTTAATAGTTAAGTCAACATTGCCTTTCACCCCTTTCACAATGGTAATCACTTATAATGCATGTAGGGGTGGGTGCATCCGTAGGACATGTATAATAACAACACCAACTAAATGACGTTTACCGCCGGGGATAGAAACTTAAGCAATAAATATAGGAATGGGAATCAACATACTCAATGTGCCTTATACCCCTAGTAATTCAGTTCAATGGGACACCCCATGGCGCTCAAATTTGGATAGGTGGGCCTGTGTTCACAAAACACATCTCACTGGGCAATTCAGGCACTACTGATACGGTGATTGGTGAACTTCAATTGTATCAGCAAAATCCAAGGTAAGAGAACAAAGAAAATATAAAATGGCGAGCTAAACCAACTGGTCCTCTTGCTATTTCAAGGAGAAAAGTACACAGCGAACATTCTAGAACAGTAGTCAAACTGAAACGTTCAGGAATTCTGAGCTAAGACAAGTCTCTCTCAACGACAGAGCAGAGGCTTATATGTTCAGGCAGCATAGGCTACTGACGAATGTGTGTGTGTGGGGGGGGTGCGCGCGCACGGTGCTCAGTGAGAGATTTGTACATGTATCCAAATCCTTGAGCATGACAACGTGTTAGAGTGTATTTTTATTCAAAATGTTGACAATCGTTGAAAAATGGTATTGGCCTACACTCCTCACAATGTGATAAAAAAATATATCTGTTTCATTCTGTTACAAAAAACGGTCTTAGAATGCATAGAACCAAATACATTTCAATTATATTAAAATAATTACATTTTAAACGTGCACATTTGTTATGATATTTTTATTCAAATCGTTACATTAAAGGCTAACGGTGCTTTCAGAGTTAAACGTTTCGAGTGTTTTATCTTCTTTATGTGTAATAGTGGAACCATGAAAAAACTATTGTGGAATTTAATTTAAAAAATTTTAAAAAAAATTGCAACAATCGAAGATACATCGCTTCCTCTTATTTCACGCAGACTATTTTTTTTTTACATTATTCCTCGTAAACAAACGTCTAAAATGTTTACATTCCATGTCAAAACGAAGCCACCCAAGCTATGCATTTCGACCAAACGATATCTACAATCAATGTAGGACCATAGGCTTACCGTCCTTCAACCGTGTCACTGAGCTGACTAGAGGCCATCACATAAAAAAACACATTCAAATCTGATTAAAAACAGGTAGCCTCGGCCTAATTTAAAACTGGGATCAACGTGGGAGTAGGCTAGGAGACGCTGAGACTTCCTTTCCTTCCACTCCTCTCTGCCCGACAGTCTTTCTCTCTACCCCCCTCCTCCATCGCTGCCCCCAAAGGGTCAAACTATCAGGAGACAACAACAAAAAAACCTTTCGAAAACTACCAGCCGAATGGCAATACACGAAAAGCCTGCCTAAACACTGAGGTGGAAGCACGAATTTCTCCTTTCTTCCCAATTCCCCACATGAGATGATATTGTAATAAAACTAAGGTATTTTGGGCATGGAACGCACAAACTCTTCTGAAAAATAATAGACTCTCATAAGGGCATCACTGTTGTCACTGTTATTTGTTCACTATACGGCTTTACGTTAGGCCCAAGAGCTGCAATTCACGATTTTGCAGTAAAGCGAAGTCACAAACCATAACTGGGATACTAAATCAAGATATTCAAAGGCCAGTTAAGCGAAAGACACACTCCAAGAGGGACACTCCAAGCACAGCGAAACCTGCCTGGTGGGATTCGGTAAGAACTGTCTACTGGCAAAGCCCCCTCCATAACAACTGTGAAAAACTGCAGTAGGCCAAGCCTATAATCAAATAGGCCTACTGATAGTAAAACAACAAAACTACAATATAATCCATTATTAGTTTATCTGAACCACGGGTAAAAGCGCGTCTTATAATGCATAGAACCAAATACATTTAAATTCTGTTAAGATAATTATATTTTAAACGTGGCACCTCATCTCGTCAGGAGAGAGGTTTTGTAGATGATTGTTTAATTGTACAATAACAATGATTGTCTATACAACAATCAACGTTTAGATTGTCAACAGCATAAGGAAGGAACCTTCACTTGGCTTAAGTACAAATGTTAAAATGGCTATATTCTCATGCATTTTTGTTATATGCTATAGTCATTATAGTATTTGTCATTGTACTATTTATAATTATTATTATTTTGTTAGAAATATTAATATTGTTGTTACTTTCATTATATTACTATACTACTGGACTACTACTAAGCAATGGAACATATGTGCCGTGCCGTGTGATTTAAATGAATGCATCGTGTCTTTACGCAGTCTAAAATAACCCATAAATGTTCTACTACAAAGACTCTTTTAAAAGCAGAAGTTGAAAGTATAGATGTTTATTATTACACACATTCAAAATGGACACAATAAATAAATTACTTACTGGTAAGTTATTCCTTGCATAACAATTAATTGTTTTTAAAAAATGTACAAAAATATACAAAGGGAAAAAAGCGGCGTACAAAAAGGAAAACATGTGGAAATAGTTACATCCTAGTCTGCAGATTGTAGTGTGCAGTTGAGGTGTAGAGATGCATCGTAGAAGTACAGGCTTCTCGTGAATCTAAGCTCGTACATCCACACAGAAACTCTCCCACTGTATCCGCTAGTGCCACTCAACTACGAGCGAAGGAGGGACAGTAGGGGAACGCACTCTCCCATTGGTTTGATAAATACAATGAGAAGCGTGTCCATGAGGCGCGCCCCGCGATAAACAGAAACTCTGGTTGGAAGATGCCCTGAACCAATAGGAATGCTGCTGGATTCCTAAAACAAAACCGCGGGCGTTTGATTTAAGCCCTTGCCAGAGCATAGCCCTTTCCAGAGCGTAGCATGCAAATGTCAGGAGATATCATCAAAACACAGCACATCTCTGTGAGTGAACAGCAGAAAATACAGGACTTTTGATCACTAGGAAGTCCACAGAATATTTTGTGATCACATGAACTACACGTCCATTTTTTTTATTTAACTAGGCAAGTCAGTTAAGAACAAATTCTTATTTACAATAACGGCCTATGAACAGTGGGCTAACTGCCTTGGTCAGGTGCAGAACGACATCATTTTACCTTGTCAGGTCGGGGATTCAACCTAGCAAACTTTTTGGTTTCTGGCCCAATGCTCTAACAACTAGGCTACCTGCCGCCCCAGTTTTTATTTGTATAATTTTACAATAACGTTTTTTTTCAAAGCTTCACACTTAGACCTTACTTATGTCACCAGAAATAGGCAAACGTTTTCAATTATCAGTTTAATCAGGCCAATTTAATTTATTTAGGCCTATAACTTGCTTAATAAACACATATAATGGCTTACACCTGAGTATCCCATTTATTATGAATTGCCTACAAATATGTATTTGTAAAATAAGCTAAATATAGGCCAAATAGTAGCTTAAAGGGCAATTAAAGAACAACAGAAATGCAGGAGGAAGTCAAATTTGATTCTAATAGACTAAATTACTGGGGAAGTAAAAACGTTGGTGTCTGTTTATGTTTACTGTCATGACACACACTTAGGGAAATCGAATCACAATGTAATGTACTGTCCTCGGGGTTAGTTTTGCTCACAGTTCACTAATTTAGTGAATTAAAGAAGGAAGGATATGGCCTTGCGTATTTCCATGCTAAAAATCTTGAGCTATAAGATAATATTCCCAGTTTGTTTTAACTGGAAGTGCAGGGTTAAAACTCCAGCCTTCGGTGTGAATAAAGTGTCTGATTGGTTGGCATGTTGCCAGAGAGCTGTCAATCACCAAGTGTAAACAAGGCTCTGATTGGCTGCTGGCCAGTCCGCACTGGGCTGACTGAAAAAAGCAATTACTGGCCCTGCGGTTTCAAGGCGGCCCCGGGTTGAATGATGAAAGGAGATAAGAAGGGGCTGTTTCAAGGCGCCCCCACGGCGAACCCCGTTGGACCCAGAGCAAAAGTGGTGTCAAGAGTGACTAAATCAAAGGGAATACGTTAAAAAGGGGGAAATTACATGTTGTATTAAACGTAGAGGCTAGATTTGCGGATTAATGCGATGGAATAACAACGTTACATAGAGAAAAGGGAAGGTAAAATGGCTTCAATGACAGGAAACAACTATTTAGCTCTTATTGGAAATTCTGTTTTTCCAAGATACGAACCGCAAAATGTTTTTTTTTTTCCCTAAAGATATACGCGAAGATGGAGCGCGAGGGTGATTATGTGGTAGAAAACGTTGGACTCATGTCATTACATCCGTGTTTCTAAAACGTTCGCGTACGTTTTTATTGCAGCTATTCAGTAACCATGCTAAAGTAAGTGGATATTTCCGTTTTTAAAGAAATTACAATCGCAAATTGGATTATTACCATAAATGTTCAAGGACACCTCACATGGGTGTTGGTTTACTTGTTACCATGAATTGGGATTAGCTACATACATTGTTTGCTACAAGAAAATATCAACAATAGTCTATATCAATAAGGGTGGAAAATAATGACGGAGAAACATTTTTAGAAACATGTTCTCTCTAAGAATAGGCTAAATCCAATCGCTTGTAATTCAGAACGGTCCTATAGTGCTTTATTGGTGAAGGATTTCATAATTAAATTCACTGATTAAACACAGGCTAATAATACTAGCCTAATGATAATAGTAATAAAAATGTATGTAAAATATCATAGTTTATTACGCAAGGTAACACTGGGGACATTTGACTGACATGTTATAAATGTTCATAGGTCTAACTGCTACAAAAAAAGAGGTAATGTACCCAAAATATAATCATGATATAATTGACTGCAAAACCATAATTTAGACAACATAAAAAACCCAGACGAAGATAATATCTCTGCATTTCTGGGGTAGATCTAATGAGCAGACAGACAGAATAAATATTAGATTTGCACTTATGATATCTGTATTATTCAATCAATCTCCTTTTGGTAAAACCACAACAAACACCCCAATCCCAACATCCGACCAGCAGTATCAAACAACATCCAAAATTGTCTGTCCTGGACAACAGCAATGCAACTAAATGTAGCTTCGAAATTAGTATTTTATGTATTGCAACAAATTAATAAAATAATATAAAAACGAATAGATTTCTGCGCATAATCCATAATTGAATCGTTCGCTCACTGCAATCTACATATGCACACCGCATTCCATGGGTCCTGACCCCAAGTGGCCTGTCGGTGGGTTGGAGTCGTCATCCCCCACAGACACACACGATCTCTACGCTTTGACTAAACCCACTGGGCACACACTGGTTGAATCAACGTTGTTTCCACGTCTTTTCAATTAAATTAAGTTGAACCAACGTGGAATAGATGTTGAATTCACGTCTGTGCCAGGTGGGAAAGGTCCAAATCTGATCATCGATATTCTGAGGACAGAATTGTGCCGCCCCAAATTTGCCAAATATAGTGCCCATTAGGCTGATCAAAACAGACGAAGCCCGTGAGATACTACATTCGTAAAACCACTGTAATGTCGGATATATAGACAGCAGTTTCTATTCAACTTAAATGTCATGCTTTCATTGAGTTAGGAGGTGCATGCTCAGTGATAAACAAAGGCACCTTCCTCTACAGATAAAAATACAACATTTTCATCAATATCGTTGTGATTTCCCCCGAAGGAATCACCTTCCAACCTCACGCTCCCATTCCATTCTCTAGCACGGTTGTCTTTAAAACCAATGACATCGGGACAATACAGAATTATGTTCCTAGCCTCACAAAAGGGGTCCCGCACTTAAAACAGAAATCTGCATTTAATTTATTTAGTGACAAGAAAAAGCCCGTTACTGCCTGATTTGTATTGGTTCTTTTTCACTTAAAAGGTGGGGGGTTGGGTGGGTGCTCGCCTGCTCGATGTGTATAGAAAGCATAACACACACACGCGCACATGCACACACACTCTTTTATTTTCTCTTCCCATCGCTCTCCCGTCCGTGTGCCAGCGTGAGCTACCCTATACCGAGGGGGCGCGCGGATAATTAATGCGGATTGACTGATTACTCTTGAAACAGACCGGTCCTGCGCGAGGGATTGTCCTCGAGCAATGAAGCGTTCTTGACTGACACATTTCCCCCTTCCCTTCCCCTCTCACACCCAAACTAATAGAGCGGTGCGCTTTTTCGCAAGGAAAGGCCCACTTCCAAAAACCAAGGCTGGAGTTTTCATTTCCGCTAGAGAGAAGAGCGTCTTTCTGTTTGACCTGCGTTCTCACCATGACCATTCTAGAACCAAAGAACGTCCGCGCTGCACAGTTCGCTCGAGGCAATCTCTGTATGTAAAGGGAGCTTGCTGCTTGTAGCATGTGCGCACGTGTCATTTTAAAAGGACAGTGTATTCTAAATAAATAAGGGGTGTCACGTATAGGTGCGTTGGCCCTAAGGTAAAGCTGAAAGAACTTAGTGCGGGTATAGCTACATATTTATCAGCGCAATTTGCAGACGACGCGAAACACACTGACTGCCTGGGGAGGTAAATAAGGGCCAACAGGAGGTCTCTACGAGAGTCCCTCTATAGCGGGCAACAATTATATTCTCACGAAAATATTCCTGATGTCCCTTAATAATGATGACGAACTCCGTTAAATGCATAGCCTGATAGCCTGCACAGCCTGATACCTCCGAGACCTGGATGAAATTACTGACCGACTGAAATATAGAAATTCGATTTATTGAAATCTTTCTGCGGATATTACTAAAATAACATTTAGTGAAAAAAGGTACTAAATGTATGTGCAGGCTATGTCTGGAGCTATGGGAGTAACTTATACACGTTAAGCCCTATATTTTGATGGTTTAGTGGTCAACAAGGTTGTGTGGAGACTGCAACTCAGCAACTTTTCAGTTTGTGTGTTTTTAGGCCTACATCTATCAATAAATTAAACTTTGGTAGGCTATAGCCTAATGCACCAAATGTGCAGGTCCCCAAGACCATGGTGAGGACACAAAAGATGACATGATGGACTAGAACTTTGGCCTACATAAAAGCAACGTGACCTTTTCAGCTCAGTGTGTGCAGGAGAAGCTGCTATTTCTGGTCATCATGTTAGATAGCTACGTCACAACAGACCATCACCGATATGTTCTAAAACAGAAAGAACTACAGCACCGGAATGGTTGGAAACCAAATATCTCCAATGTTAGCAGTATTGAGTTGTTTTTCTTCAGCTTATTATAAACATATTTTTTTAAATAAGAAATGTTTTCTTGAACCTCATTTTTACACATTTAGATTGGCTGAATACTTCTTGCACATTAATGTATTTTGGTGACCACACAAAATAGCGGCGAGTCAACAAAGTGACAAAGTATTACAAGTCAACAAAGTGAAATGAACCACAAAACATTATACATAAATTGTTCATGTCATGGACAACATACATTTTTTTTATCGCAAACTTGCAAATTGCCAGCTTGTTTCAGCTTTTCGACATCTTGCCAAAAAACAACGGGTTTAGGTAATAGCCTATACTGCAGAATGCCATCCATTACCGATGTCGTCCTCATGTAACACGTCCTCATTATCAGCATTTGAACGTACATGAAGCAGCCTTCTAAAGCCCCGGTGCATACTGTATAGAGTATGTTAGGCTACCTGTATTAGGCTACCCATATAACCTAAATTAAACCCTTGAACGCGACGGCAACACAGATAGGAATCGCAGTTTAGGCCATAACAGTGCTACAACACTGTCCGTAGACATGGACACATATAATGGGATTAAAAATATCGGAAGTACACGAATACATGTGGCTGACGTGTGAAGAGGTTTCCAATATGGACTAAAGACCTATCTATACCTACAAGTTAACGTGCTTTCATCTCGACACCTCGTAGACTCTCAGCAAAGCTATGGTTATCGTTCATTAGGGTCCGAGCAGTTTTACTGGCATCCTTCGACCAGGGGAAGCAAATTAGCGTTCCCTTCTCAACTGAGAACAAGGAGGGGTATGGCCATGGGGTGGATCTACAAAGAAAAAAGCTTGTTACACTTTGCGTCATATAAAATATGACCAAGTGAAAAATATGACATCCCTGGCTTCACAGCCACACATTCTCAACACACACAACATGATCGGGCACGATTTGTTGAGGCCTGCAGAAGATGTGAGATATGCTATGCCATGATTTTCAATTGCAGGAGGACGGCGAGGAGGAGGAAGAGGATAAAGAAGAGGCTCGTTCTTGTGGACAGATGAATAAAGTGTAGGCCTAAATTGAAGGTAAAGCCAATGGTCAAGGCAAGCGTGTCGCAGTCTCGATGACGTCGATGACAAAGAGAGGGGAAAAAATTAATATTTTCCACCTCAAAGTTAAACGTGCAATTGAATACAATAAGTGCATGACTGGATAGAATATATGTGTTATTAGATGGCAATATATTGTTACTATACGCCGACAGGTTACCAGAACATCACAATTGGTTATAGGCCTACCAGATAAACATCATTGCGCAGGAAGCCAGCTTCGATCTTATGTCATTTTGAAGCCGGTAGACTTGGGCGGTTATAGATAGAAGCAAACCTGCACCCCATTAGTGTAAGTATAGGCCCAGCTCCTATACATGTCACATGCCTCCTTCATTATGACAGGTTTTTATAGAAGAAGCTAAACGTCAAACAACGCAAAATAAAAGGCTACTATAATAACAACAAGAACATGTTAAAAGCTTTGGTTGGCTCAAACTATTGTTTTATCGATTTAAGGTGAAAGTATAAGCAAGTGGAGCCTACTGGATCATGTGTGGTTCATTATAAAATGTCATCATTTATATAATGAAACATATTAAAGATCCAATGCAGCCGCTTTTAGCTCAATAACAATTAAGTACCTTACAGAGATTGTTTTCAATGAAAATGGTCAAAAATAAACTAAAATAGCTTCTTAGCAAATAGCAATTTATCAAGCAATAATGTGACCAGGACTGCGTGGGAGTGGTCTGAGTGGGGAGGGGAAACTGAAAACGAGCTCTTTTTGGCAGAGGTTTGGAACTGTCTTTCGTATTGGTCTATTAACTAATTTACCGCCTGGTGATTTCACCAGGCAGGGTAAAACTCCATCCCACCTCCATCTTTTCAAACAGCTCTTACACTAAAAGGGCATTATCATAATTTTCACAATTTCATGGTATTATTATTATTACTGCCTCAGAATGTGGAGATATATATAAAACACAGGTAAATCGAGTTTTTGACAGCACTGGGCCTTTAATTGTTGAAGAATGTAGTTGGTTCATTTAAAAATGTCATCATTATTAAATGTCAGAATTCATTAATTGGTCATTAATGTAGGCAATAATCAAATAAGATAATTTTATATTGAAATGTTTTACAATTTAAACAGTACAATTCATTTTAGTTGTTGTGGAAGTGAAACTACAAAATATACTATAAAACAATTGTCACTTAAGGCCTTATGCCACAAATGTATCGCATGTTGTATTAGCTAATCAATAATTGTCAAATCATTTAGGCTTCTCACACTCCGACAAAAAAACATACATAAAACAGTATCTGCATGAAACCTCAATGTGCTAAGACAACAACAAAATGTCGACATGCAAATTGTTAACTATCTCTGGGTGAAATCTCTCCAAACTTCAGAAAATAAGCAACAATAAGAACTGAACATTTCTTCACCCACTGATATTTTAAATAAGTGTGTGTGTCGGCTCGTGCGTGTATGATGGGAATTCAGGAATCAGCGAGCTGTTATTTTCGCACATGATGCACTGTTAATCAGATACGCATCAACCCATCGCATCACCATTACTATATATAACTATTTTAAGGACCCAATTGCGCAAGAAAGCAACAACCCGTCTTTACATAGTTGGATGGTTTGGCATCACAACCTCTATAGGCCTGGTCCTGTCTTTCTCGACTGGGAGTGTGTGTGTGTATATGTGTGTGTGACCAAGTACCTTAATAATAAACAATCCATATGAAATGTTTTCCGGGGGATAAAGTCCCTGGCTTATAACCAACCATACATTACAATTGTGTCTATTCAGTTAACACAAAGAGATGTGATCCCCGCCAAAACCATGCCGAATCAGTAAAGCTGTTCAATATTCTATCTTTTAAATGAGGCGGACAATACACTTATTGGCTGACACAGTCATATCCAAACCTAAAAGTTGGCTACAAATGAATGACAACACAGGCTCCTTGATCTGTGGATGTAGGACCCACTAATAGGCATACTCTAACGTCATTCCATGTGATTTAGGTAGTCTACAATAAAATGTCAAATGTTTCAATGTGCAAATACAGGACAGGAAACGGGCCAGTAGGGTTCCAAATTTGCCATACAGGTTGTGCTGTAAGAGGTGAATAAATAGCAACTCTGGAACAATTGGCACAAGGTTGTTACTACGAATGTTATATTTCAACTGCTTGAGACCGTGGGAAAATAAATGCATGCTAAAATCATTTTTGCAGTTTTAGAATCGACAAAAGTGCATATTTGAATCGTATACAATGAGCAGCAATGTATTTTATAAAAACTGCAATGTTTGCAATCAATTAAAACAAGGCATAGCCTAATTGGAAACGTGTATGACAACATACAAACATCTAAACCAGTCTAAAACACGCCTTTCTATTCAAGCCGTTATGTCAGAGTTAATTAACGTTTTAAAACGACATCCGTGCAAAATACAGCCGTTTGTTTGTATTCTGTAATTAACAGTGAAAATTATGAATCAAAATGTGTAAAGTAGAAAACACCTACCTATAAAACGTCAGTCCGCTACAAAACTGTATTCATAACACAGGGGATCGGATTTAGGTAGAAAGGAGAATAAAACAAAAAGATAGATAAGGTGTAGGCCTAAAACCTTCCCCTCCTGACGTTTTAAATCCTCAAACAGACTTAAATTCCTGCGAGTGTAATCTAACTTTAAACAAGCCTATCATAAAGTCACTGATTTATTCAACGAAAATCGCATTAATTAACCTTTCCTAGGATTGTTTATTCCAAAGAAATAACTTCTGAAGTCACTGGGGTTTTCCGATCACTCGAACTCTAAACGTACTGTTTTAGAAACACCGGATCCTGTGCCTGTGTGCGCGCGAGCTGGAATCCGTTTGAACAGTCTCCTCGATGCTGTATAATCGCAAATTTATGGCTGGATGACGCGTCCCTCAGCCACAATGAAGCTCGCACGCTGACATTAAACAGAAAATTGATGAACACGAACGTAACGCAATACCCATTTCTCCCTCCTGTTCCAGGACAGAGCTATAGAGCTTCGGTGCCTTTTTTAAAATTAGGGGTGGGGGCCCGACCGTAAACACGTATGCCCCCTCCTTCCCCAACACACACATACCGAACACAAACCTTCCCCGTGCCATTATTGCTTTGTTTAAATATCCGACTGTAGTCGTGCCGGATATGAAGGGATCTGAGACAGAGATATTGAGAGAAAAGCCTCCCCCTGCTTGGAGAGATAGTTAGTTGGTTAACATCGAGTCCCGGATCATCCGGTCAGAATTTGCAAATGTTCTTGCCTCTAAAAGGACCCTACCACTATCAAACTACTGGTAGCAGAAAACGGCACACATGTATGTACTCTTCCAGCACGCGTCCTACCGCAAGCATGTCAAGATTTTCAGTCTTCCAGAAGCACATTGTTGTGCCCATTTCAAAGACGACAAAACGGACAAAAACACACGGTCTGAGTTATAAGCAAACCCTAACTATTTAGCACATGCGTAAAAGTCCATGGCGTTTACATGCGCCGGTCGCAGACCTTTGATCAGGTTTAAACTGTTCCGACGAGTTTCTGCGTAAAAGGCGCGATTTGGCGCACTAAAGGATAAAATACTGATGATCAACTAACTATTCGCCATTATGGAGAATACAACCCATATAGCTAATACCCATATGGATTCACCACACAAATAAATGTCAGGAAACGAAAGCAAAAAAGACACCAACCCAAAGTCCATTCGTTGAGCCTTTTACTAAAATAAGTTTACCTTTGCGTAACAATGCAATCCAGTACAAGACAATTAAAAAAATATATTTGTTTAACTTTCTAAGTGTGCGTCTCGAAATACATGTTGAATGTGTTGTTCAAAATTGCGTTTAAAAGTAGGACCTGAGACTTGATAGCCAGGCTTTCTTTCTCTGTCCCCCTTCAAGCATAAACTGCCCACCATAGGTCACCGCCCCAGGAATAATGACGTCAGGAGATTAACCCCTACACTACCGGTTGGGAGGAACGCTTGCTCTGTCTCCCATATCTATTCGGTAAAATACCATAGTGTGTAATCAATCACAGCAGCAATATTTGTGACCTGTTGCCACAAGAAAAGGGCAACGAATGACATTTGAAATGTCTTTATTCTTTTGGAACTTTTGTGGGTGTAATGTTTAATGGACATTTTTTATTGTTAATTTCACTTTTGTTTATTATTTATTTCACTTTCTTTGGCAATGTAAACATATGTTTCCCATGCCAATGAAGCCCCTTAAATTTATATTGAATTGATAAAGAGAGAGAGAGCAACGGACACCCCACTCAGACCAGCGAGACACCCTCCCAGACCTGCAAGACCCTCTCCCTAAGTGCCTGCACCAGGAGAACCCACGCAAAGAGGACCTACACCCAGACCACAGCATCACTAGCCACACCCCAACCAGCTAAGACCACCCCAAGCAAACCCTGGCCACACCCTATATAGGCCTCCCCATATCAGACCTATGCCCCTTCTGCCCACCCCATGCCCCCCATCCCTGCGGCAAGGACCTCAACAAGACAGCAGGACATATGACCAGTCTGTGAGCAGAGTAACAGGCCCAGTCCCCCACTATTACACCCGCCCAAGCTCCATCCTGCGACCTAAGAGCTATGTATCAGATGCTCAACATGCTCTGCTCACACCTACTGTGATAGTTCGGGCCTAAACCACACAAAACTAAGACACTAGACACTATGGAACACAAAGCTTTTACTAACTCATCCTGGATTATACAAGGTCTGAGGTTATCTGCCTTTGGCCAAAAGAACAGGAACCCAGACTTCATCAAAGAAATTGGAAATGCAGACATTGACATTTTACAAGAAACCTGGTATAGAGGAGACAGGCTCACTGGTTTCCCGCTAGGTTACAGAGAGTGGTAGTCCCATCTACCAAACTACCAGGTGTGAAACAGGGAAGAGACTCAGGGGGTATGTTAATTTACTATGGAGCAGACCTAACCCACTATATTAAATTAGTCAAAACAGGAACATTTTACATCTGGCTAGAAATGAATAAGGAAATTATCTCAACAGAGAAAAATGTCCTCATGTGTGCCCCCTACATCTCCCCAGTAGAATCCCCATACTTTAACGATGACAGATTCTCCATCCTAGAGGGGGAGATCAACAATTTCCAGGCCCAGGGACATGTACCAGTCTGTGGAGACCTAAATGCCAGAACTGGACAATAACCTGACACCCTCAGCACACAGGGGAACAAACATCTACCTGGAGGTGACAGCATTCCCTCCCCCATAAGCCCCTCTAGACACAACTACAACAACATAACCAACCAAAACGGGTCACAACTCCAGCAGCTCTGTCTGACGCTGGGTATGTACATAGTCAATGGTAGGCTTCAAGGGAACTCCTATGGTAGGTACACCTAGAACTCATCTCTTGGCAGTAGTACTGTAGACTACTTTATCACTGACCTCAACCCAGAGTCTCTCAGAGCGTTCACAGTCAGTCCACGGACACCTCTATCAGAACACAACAAAATCACACTCTACTTGAACAGAGCTTTGCTCAATCATGAGGCATCAATGCCTGAATAGTATTAAGAAATGCTATATCTGGAAGGAAAGTAGTGTGGAAATTGACCAAAAAACAGTTAGGCAAAATTCCATCCTTTCTAGACAATTTCTTGAACAAAATGTTTCACTGTAATAGTGAAGGTGTAAACTTGGCATTAGAAAACCTAAACAGAATATTTGACTCCTCAGCTTCTCTATCAAATCTAAAAATGTCAAGCAGACAACCTAAGAAATTATTAACAACAATGACAAGTGGTTTGATGAAGAATGCAAAAATCTAAGAAAGAAATTGAGAAACCTATCCAACCAAAAACAGAGACCAAGAAAACCTGAACCTACGCTTTCACAATGGTGAATCACTAAAACTATACAGAAATACACTACAGAAAAAGAAGGAACAGCACG
Organism: Oncorhynchus keta; assembly: GCF_023373465.1. Taxonomy (NCBI): domain Eukaryota; kingdom Metazoa; phylum Chordata; class Actinopteri; order Salmoniformes; family Salmonidae; genus Oncorhynchus; species Oncorhynchus keta. The sequence continues at coordinate 11,638,249 of NC_068422.1, read as the reverse complement.
TCAGAAATCAGCTCAATGTAATTGAAGAATCCATAGACTAACCACTTATGGGATCATTGGAACACACTAAACAAACAACAACACAAAGAGTTGTCTATCCAAAATGGAGATGTATGGATAAACCACTTTTCCAATCTTTTTGGCTCTATAACAAAGTACAAACAGCAAAAACATATACAGTACATGATCAAATACAAATCCTAGAATGAACTATTAAAGACTACCAGAACCCACTGGATTCTCCAATTACATTGAATGAACTACAGGACAAAATACAAACCCTCCAACCCATAAAGGACTGTGGTGTTGATTGTATCTAAAATGAAATGATAAAATATACAGACCACAAATTCCAATTGGATATACTTAAACTCTTTAACATCATCCTCAGCTCAGGCATCTTCCCCAATAATTGGAACCAAGGACTGATCACCCGAATCCACAAAAGTGGAGACAAATTTGACCCCAATAACTACAGGGGGATATGCATCAACAGCAACCTTGGGGAAATCCTCTGCATTATCATTAACTGCAGACTCATATAACTCAGCAAAAAAAGAAACGTCCTCTCACTGTCAACTGCGTTTATTTTCAGCAAACTTAACATGTGTAAATACTTGTAGGAACATAACAAGATTCAACAACTGAGACATAAACTGATCAAGTTCCACAGACATGTGACTAACAGAAATGGAATAATGTGTCCCTGAACAAAGGGGGGTTAAAATCCAAAGTAACAGTCAGTGTCTGGTGTGGCCATCAGCTGCATTAAGTACTGCAGTACATCTCCTCCTCGTGGACTGCACCAGATTATCCAGGTCTTGCTGTAAGATGTTACCCCACTCTTCCACCAAGGCACATGCAAGTTCCCAGACATTTCTGGGGGGAATGGCCCTAGCCCTAGCCCTCACCCTCCAATCCAACAGGTCCCAGACGTTCTCAATGGGATTGAGATCCAGGCTCGTCGGTGGCCATGGCAGAACACTGACATTCCTGATTGCAGGAAATCACACGCAGAACGAGCAGTATGGCTGGTGGCTGGTGGCTGGAGCGTTGTATCAGGATGAGCCTGCAGGAAGGGTACCACATGAGGGAGGAGGATGTCTTACCTATAACACACAGCGTTGAGATTGCCTGCAACGACAACAAGCTCAGTCCGATGATGCTGTGACACACTGCCCGAGACCATGACGGAGTTTCTTTTTTTGCTGAGTTTATTTCCTCAGCGAAAACAATGTACTGAACAAATGTCAAATTGGCTTTCAACTCAATTGAGGGTCTGCTTTGCAAATTGATGGAAAGTGGTGTTGGGGGAAAAACATAACGGTGTAAAATCCATGTACACAAACAGGTTCAAATTGGCAAAAAAAACACACATTTCTTTCCACAGGGCCGTGGGGTGAGAAAGGGATATAGCTTAAGCCCCACCCTCTTCAAAATATATATATAAACTAATTGGTGAGGGCACTAGAACAGTTTGCTGCACCCGGCCTCACCCTACTAGAATTTGAAGTCAAATGTCCCGCAGGTGTGATGTTTGGATGTACCGATCCTGTGCTTTTGTTGTTACACGTGGTCTGCCACTGCAAGGATGTTCAGCTGTCCATCCTGTCTCCCTGTAGCGCCGTCTTATGCATCTCACAGTACGGAAATTGCAATGTATTGCCCTGGCCACATCTGCAGTCGTCATGCCTCCTTGCAGAATGACTAAGGCACATTCACACAGATGAGCAGGGACCATGGGCATCTTTGTTTTGGTGTTTTTGAGAGTCAGTGTAAAGGCCTCTTTAGTGTCCGAAGTTTTCATAACTGTGACCTTAATTGCCTTCCGTCTGTAAGCTGTTAGTGTCTTAACGATTGTTCCACAGGTGCATGTTCATTAATTGTTTATGGTTCATTGAACAAGCATGGGAAACAGTGTTTAAACCCTTTACAATGAAGATCTGTAAAGTTATCTGGATTTTTACGCATTATCTTTGAAAGACAAGGTCCTGAAAAAGGGACGTTTCTTTTTTTGCTGAGTTTATTTCCTCAGCGAAAACAATGTACTGAGCAAATGTCAAATTGGCTTTTTACCTAATTATTGTACGACAAGCCACATATTCACCCTGCACACCCTAATTGACAAACAAACAAACCAAAACAAAGGCAAAGTCTTCTTGTGCTTTCTTGATTTAAAAAAACTTTCAACTCAATTGAGGGTCTGCTTTGCAAATTGATGGAAAGTGGTGTTGGGGGAAAAACATAACAGTGTAAAATCCATGTACACAAACAGGTTCAAATTGGCAAAAACACACACATTTCTTTCCACAGGGCCGTGGGGTGAGAAAGGGATATAGCTTAAGCCCCACCCTCTTCAAAATATATATATAAACTAATTGGTGAGGGCACTAGAACAGTTTGCTGCACCCGGCCTCACCCTACTCGAATTTGAAGTCAAATGTCTACTGTTTGAATGTGATCTCATGCTGCTGTCCTCGACCAAGGAGGGCCTACAACAGCACCGAGATCTTCTGCACAGATTCTGTCAGACCTGAACCCTGACAGTCAATCTCACTCAGTAAGACAAAAATAATAGTCTTCCAAAAAAGGTCCAGTTGTCAGGACCACAAATACTATTTCCATCTATACACCGTTGCCCTAGAGCACACAAAAAACAATACATACCTCGGCCTAAACAACAGGGCCACAGGTAACTTCCACAAAGCTGTGAACGATCTGAGAGACAAGGAAACAAGGGCCTTCAAAAGGAACATAAAATTCGACATACCAATTATGAACTGGCTAAAAATACTTGAATCAGTTATAGAACCCATTGTCCTTCATGGTTGTGAGGTCTGGGGTCCAATCACCAACCAAGACTTCACAAAATGGGAAAAACACGAAATTGAGACTCTGCAGAGTTCGTAAATAAATATCCTCCATGTACAATGTAAAACACCAAATAATGCATGCAGAGCAGAATTAGGCCAATACCCACGAATTATCGAAATCCAGAAAAGAGCGTTAAATTCCACATCCACCTAAAAGGAAGCGTTTCCCAAACCTTCCATAACAAAGCCATCACTGAGAAATGAACCTGGAAAAGAGCTCCCTAACCAAACTCAACCAAATCATGACAAAACTAAAAGATAATTGCTTGACACAATGGAAAGAACTTGTAAAAGAAAAAGAGAAAAACTCAAATTTGGATTTATTTTATTTCACCTTTATTTATCCAGGTAGACCTGGCCAACATAAATCAAAGAATTGCGACACAAACAACAACACAGAGTTCCACATGGAATAAACAAACATACAGTCAATAATACAATAGAAAAAGTCTAAATACAGTGTGAGGTAGGATAAGGGAGGTAAAGGTAATATATAGGCCATAGTGGCGAAATAATTACAATATAGCAAATAAACACTGGAGTGATAGATGTGCAGAAGATGAGTGTGCAAGTAAAGATACTGGGGTGCAAAGGAGCTAAATAAATCAAATAAAAAACAGTATGGGGATGAGGTAGTTGGATGGCCTATTTACAGATGGGCTATGTACAGGTGCAGTGATCTGTGAGCTGCTCTGACAGCTGGTACTTAAAGTTAGTGTGGGAGATAGGAGTCACCAGCTTCAGTGATTTTTGCAGTTCATTCCAGTCATTGACAGCACAGAACTGGAAGGAAAGGCGGCCAAAGGTAGAATTGGCTAACCAGTGAAATATACCTGCTGGAGCGCGTGCTACGGGTGGGTGCTGCTATGGTGACCAGTGAGCTGAGATAAGGCGGGGCTATACCTAGCAAAGATTTACAGATGACCTGGAGCCAGTGGGTTTTGCGACAAATATGAAGCGAGGGGCAGCCAACGAGAGCATACAGGTTGCAGTGGTGGGTAGTATATGGGGCTTTGGTGACAAAACGGATGGCACTGTGATATACTGCATCCCAGTTGCTGAGTAGAGTGTTGGAGGCTATTTTATAAATGATATTGCCGAAGTCAAGGATTGGTAGGATAGTCAGTTTTACAAGGATATGTTTGGCAGCATGAGTGAAGGATGCTTTGATGTGAAATAGGATGCCGATTATAGATTTCATTTTGGATTGGAGATACTTAATGTGAGTCTGGAAGGAGAGTTTACAGTCTAGCCAGACACCTAGGTATTTGAAGCTGTCCACATATTCTAAATCAGAACCGGCCAGAGTAGTAATGCTGGACAGGCTGGCAGATGCCGGCAGCGATCGGTTGAAGAGCATGCATTTAGTTTTACTTGCATTTAAGAGCAGTTGGAGGCCACGGGAGGAGAGTTGTATGGCATTGAAACTCGTCTGGAGGTTAGTTAACACAGTGTCCAAAGAAGGGCCAGAAGTATACAGAATGGTGTCATCTGCATAGAGATGGATCAGAGAATCACCGCAGCAAGAGCGATATCATTGATGTATACAGAGAAAAGAGTAGGCCCGAGAATTGAACCCTGTGGCACCCCCATAAAGACTGCCAGAGGTCCGGACAACAAGCTCTCTGATTTGACACACTGAACTCTGTCTGAGAAGTAGTTGGTGAACCAGGCGAGGCAGTCATTTGAGAAACCAAGGCTGTTGAGTCTGCCAATAAGAATGTGGTGATTGACAGAGTTTGAAGCCTTGGCCAGGTCGATGAATATGGCTGCACAGTATTGTCTTTTATCGATGGCGGTTATGATATTGTTTAGGACCTTGAGCGTGGCTGCGGTGCACCCATGACCAGCTCGGAAACCAGATTGCATAGTGGAGAAGGTACGGTGGGATTCTAAATGGTCTGTAATCTGTTTGTTAACTTGGTTTTCGAAGACCTTAGAAAGGCAGGGTAGGATAGATATAGGTCTGTAACGGTTTAAGTCTAGAGTGTCTCCTCCTTTGAAGAGGGGGATGACCACGGCAGATTTCCAATCTTTGGGGATCTCAGACAATATGAAAGAGTGGTTGAACAGGCTAGTAATAGGGGTTGCAACATTTTCAGCAGATAATTTTAGAAAGCAAGGGTCCAGATTGTCTAGCCCGAATGATTTGTAGGGGTCCAGATTTTGAACCAAGGGCTATACCTGTTCCTGTTTCAAAAATGTTTAAATGGGGCATGCTTATTTAAGATGGTGAGGAAAGCACTTTTAAAGAATACCCAGGCATCTTCTACTGACGGAATGGCGGTCAGTATCCTTCCTGGATACCCGGACCAGGTCGATTAGAAAGGCCTGGTCGCTGAAGTGTTTTAGGGAGCATTTGACAGTGATCAGGGGTGGTCGTTTGACCTCAGACCCATTACGGACGCAGGCAATTAGGCAGTGATTGCTGAGATCCTGGTTAAAGACAGCAGAGGCGTATATGGAGGGCAGGTTGGTTAGGATGATATCTCTGAGGGTGCCTGTGTTTACAGATTTGGGGTTGTACCTGATAGGTTCATTGATCATTTGTGTGAGATTGAGGGCATCAAGTTTAGATTGTAGGATGGCCGGGGTGTTAAACATGTCCCAGTTTAGGTCACCTAACAGCACAAGCTCTGAAAATAGATGGAGTGCAATCAATTCACATAAGGTGTCCAGGGCATAGCTTGGGGCAGAAGGTGGTCTATAGCAAGCGGCAACGGTGAGAGACTTGTTTCTGGAAAGGTGGATTTTTAAAGTAGAAGCTCAAATTGTTTGGGCACAGACCTGTATAGTAAGACAGAACTCTGCGGGCTACCTCTGGGTAGATTGCAACGCCGCCCCCTTTGGCAGTTCTATCTTGTCTGAAAATTTTACAGTTGGGGATGGACATTTCAGGGTTTTTGGTGGTCTTCCTAAGCCAATATTCAGACTCAGCTAGGACATCCAGGTTGGCAGAGTGTGCTAAAGCGGTGAATAAAACAAACTTAGAGAGGAGGCTTCTAATGTTTATATGCATGAAACCAAAGCTTTTACGGTTACAGAAGTTAACAAATGAGAGCACCTGGAGAATGGGAGTAGAGATGAACCTCTACATCACCAGAGGAACAGAGGAGGAGTAGGATATGGGTACAGCTAAAGGCTATAAGAACTGGTTGTCTAGTATGTTCGGAACAGAGAGTAAAAGGAACACGTTTCTGGGTGCGGAAGAATAGATTCAAGGCATAATGTAAAGACAAAGGTACGGTAAGATGTGAATACAGTGGAGGTAAACCTATGCATTGAGTGATGATGAGAGAGATATTGTCTCTAGAAACATCATTTAAACCAGGTGACGTCACCGCATGTGTGGGAGGTGGTACTAAAGGGTTAGCTAAGGCGTGTTGAGCAGGGCTAGAGGCTCTATAGTGAAATAAGACAATAATCACTCACCAAAACAGAAATAGACAGGGCATGGTGAGTAGTGAGTAGCTCGGCGGGCTGGAGACACAGCGATTCAGACAGCTAGCGGGCCGGGGCAAGCAAGCTAGCAGAAGGGCCTTAGAGGGACGTAGCAATGGATTTCTGTACAGCACTTTGAGATATCAGCTGATGTAAGAAGGGCTATATAAATACATTTGATTTGATTTGATTTCTAAGTGACCCAAAACGTTTAACGGTAGTGTATATACATATGTAAATACAAACATATAAACATACATACATACATACAAATACATATACCTACATATATATACATACATATTTAAATAAATATATATATATATGTCGTTTTGCATATCAGTTCATTAACCACGTGCCATGGAATAGGTACGTCAAAAATCTCTCCCCAACTATCTGCATATCTATATGGCACAGCTGTCAATTTTGGGGTCCTTAAATGAAACTGTAATTTTTTATTTATTTATCACAATTTTCTTCAACCAATTATGGTCTTTAATGCAGGACCAACAGGCAAGTTCCTTACGTTTCCCCCCTTCCACTTTCCTCTTCCATTTTGCAGTAAAATGCTGCAATTAGTTGATTGTAATTTTGGGTAGAGCAGACATTTCCATATGTTTTTGTTAGCTGCATGTGTGACATGAAAGTACCAGTCTTATTTATGATACAATTTATGAAGATGATACCTTTTTTTATTTTTTATTATCAATTAGTATATTTGAGTTTAACCACAATATTTGTTATATTATTTGTTCTGTCTTTTCTGGTGTATTAAATTGAAATTACTCTTTCTATGGCTTGTTTTAAAAATAACGATATTCTGGAGATGATTTCCTTTTCAAATAAAGAAAAGAAGTTGTAATCTGAATAAGGGAAAAAGGCCATTCTTGAATTTACGGTGAGACATTCTTACTAATTTGCTAGAGAACCCGTTTGTATTTAAGTATAACTTGTGTGTGACTGAAGACTTTAGTGAGAGGTCAAATGCTTTAATATTTAATAGTTTCCAAATTCTAATTTATTACATAAATAGGACCGTTTAATTTTGTCTGGCTTGCTGTTACAAATAAAATGTAATATTTCTTTCTCAAATTATAATTTAAAAAACTGTCCGCAAGGTGTAGACAAGATCATGATGTCACGATCGTTGGAATAAATGGACCAAGGCGCAGCGTACGTAGAGTTCCACATTTATTCATTTATTAAATGAAACTCACAAAAAACAATAAAGAGTAACGAAACGTGAAGGAAATGCAGTGCTCACAGGCACTACACAAAAACAAGATCCCACAACCAACAGGTGGGGAAAGGCTGCCTCAGTATGATCCCCAATCAGAGACAACGATAGACAGTTGCCTCGGATTGGGAACAATAGCAGGCCAACATAGAAATAACAAAACTAGAGTACCCACCCAAGTCACACCCCGACCTAACCCAATTTGAGAATAAAAGGATCTCTAAGGTCAGGGCGTGACACATGAGCAAATAGGTAAACTGGGATATGACTTAATCAGGGTGATTTTTCCCCAGATAGACAGGTATTTTCCTTTCCATGGTTCAGTAGCAAGATCTTGTCTATTTTCTCTAACTCTCTATTAAAATGTATATAATGACACAGGGCGAGACCCAGATGCAGACACAGGGGGCAGATGGATAGTCTCTGATATTTATTTTAAAAAATACAAGGGGAAGGGAATAGGCAGGTCGAGCACAGGCAGAAGTTCAATATCCAAGTCAGAGTCCGAAAGGTACAGGGGGGCAGGCAGGCTCAAGGTCAGGGCAGGCTGAATGGTCAGGCAAGCTCAGTGTCAGGGCAGGCAGAACAAGTCAGAACCGGGAGGGCTAGAAAACAGGAGTACAGAAAGCATGCTGGTAGGCTTGACAAGACAAGACAAACTGGCAACAGACAAACAGAGCACACAGTTATAAATACACTGGGAATAATGGGGAAGATGGGCAACGCCTGGAGGGGGTGGAGACAAACACAAAGACAGGTGAAACAGATCAGGGTGGAGTGGAGACAAACACAAAGACAGGTGAAACAGATCATGGTGGGGTGGAGACAAACACAAAGACAGGTGAAACAGATCATGGTGGGGTGGAGACAAACACAAAGACAGGTGAAACAGATCATGGTGGAGTGGAGACAAACACAAAGACAGGTGAAACAGATCAGGGTGGAGTGGAGACAAACACAAAGACAGGTGAAACAGATCAGGGTGGAGTGGAGACAAACACAAAGACAGGTGAAACAGATCAGGGTGGAGTGGAGACAAACACAAAGACAGGTGAAACAGATCAGGGTGGAGTGGAGACAAACACAAAGACAGGTGAAACAGATCAGGGTGGAGTGGAGACAAACACAAAGACAGGTGAAACAGATCAGGGTGGAGTGGAGACAAACACAAAGACAGGTGAAACAGATCATGGTGGAGTGGAGACAAACACAAAGACAGGTGAAACAGATCAGGGTGGGGTGGAGACAAACACAAAGACAGGTGAAACAGATCAGGGTGGAGTGGAGACAAACACAAAGACAGGTGAAACAGATCATGGTGGGGTGGAGACAAACACAAAGACAGGTGAAACAGATCATGGTGGGGTGGAGACAAACACAAAGACAGGTGAAACAGATCATGGTGGGGTGGAGACAAACACAAAGACAGGTGAAACAGATCAGGGTGGAGTGGAGACAAACACAAAGACAGGTGAAACAGATCAGGGTGGAGTGGAGACAAGAACAAAGACAGGTGAAACAGATCATGGTGGGGTGGAGACAAACACAAAGACAGGTGAAACAGATCATGGTGGGGTGGAGACAAACACAAAGACAGGTGAAACAGATCATGGTGGGGTGGAGACAAACACAAAGACAGGTGAAACAGATCAGGGTGGAGTGGAGACAAACACAAAGACAGGTGAAACAGATCAGGGTGGAGTGGAGACAAACACAAAGACAGGTGAAACAGATCATGGTGGGGTGGAGACAAACACAAAGACAGGTGAAACAGATCAGGGTGGAGTGGAGACAAACACAAAGACAGGTGAAACAGATCATGGTGGGGTGGAGACAAACACAAAGACAGGTGAAACAGATCATGGTGGAGTGGAGACAAACACAAGGACAGGTGAAACAGATCAGGGTGGAGTGGAGACAAACACAAAGACAGGTGAAACAGATCAGGGTGGAGTGGAGACAAACACAAAGACAGGTGAAACAGATCAGGGTGGAGTGGAGACAAACACAAAGACAGGTGAAACAGATCAGGGTGGGGTGGAGACAAACACAAAGACAGGTGAAACAGATCAGGGTGGAGTGGAGACAAGAACAAAGACAGGTGAAACAGATCATGGTGGGGTGGAGACAAACACAAAGACAGGTGAAACAGATCATGGTGGGGTGGAGACAAATACAAAGACAGGTGAAACAGATCATGGTGGGGTGGAGACAAACACAAAGACAGGTGAAACAGATCATGGTGGGGTGGAGACAAACACAAAGACAGGTGAAACAGATCAGGGTGGAGTGGAGACAAACACAAAGACAGATGAAACAGATCAGGGTGGAGTGGAGACAAGAACAAAGACAGGTGAAACAGATCATGGTGGGGTGGAGACAAACACAAAGACAGGTGAAACAGATCATGGTGGGGTGGAGACAAACACAAAGACAGGTGAAACAGATCAGGGTGGAGTGGAGACAAACACAAAGACAGGTGAAACAGATCAGGGTGGAGTGGAGACAAACACAAAGACAGGTGAAACAGATCAGGGTGGAGTGGAGACAAACACAAAGACAGGTGAAACAGATCATGGTGGGGTGGAGACAAACACAAAGACAGGTGAAACAGATCAGGGTGGAGTGGAGACAAACACAAAGACAGGTGAAACAGATCAGGGTGGAGTGGAGACAAACACAAAGACAGGTGAAACAGATCATGGTGGGGTGGAGACAAACACAAAGACAGGTGAAACAGATCAGGGTGGGGTGGAGACAAACACAAAGACAGGTGAAACAGATCATGGTGGGGTGGAGACAAACACAAAGACAGGTGAAACAGATCAGGGTGGAGTGGAGACAAACACAAAGACAGGTGAAACAGATCAGGGTGGAGTGGAGACAAACACAAAGACAGGTGAAACAGATCAGGGTGGGGTGGAGACAAACACAAAGACAGGTGAAACAGATCAGGGTGGGGTGGAGACAAACACAAAGACAGGTGAAACAGATCAGGGTGGAGTGGAGACAAACACAAAGACAGGTGAAACAGATCAGGGTGGAGTGGAGACAAACACAAAGACAGGTGAAACAGATCAGGGTGGAGTGGAGACAAACACAAAGACAGGTGAAACAGATCATGGTGGGGTGGAGACAAACACAAAGACAGGTGAAACAGATCATGGTGGGGTGGAGACAAACACAAAGACAGGTGAAACAGATCATGGTGGGGTGGAGACAAACACAAAGACAGGTGAAACAGATCATGGTGGGGTGGAGACAAACACAAAGACAGGTGAAACAGATCAGGGTGGAGTGGAGACAAACACAAAGACAGGTGAAACAGATCATGGTGGGGTGGAGACAAACACAAAGACAGGTGAAACAGATCAGGGTGGAGTGGAGACAAACACAAAGACAGGTGAAACAGATCAGGGTGGAGTGGAGACAAACACAAAGACAGGTGAAACAGATCAGGGTGGAGTGGAGACAAACACAAAGACAGGTGAAACAGATCAGGGTGGAGTGGAGACAAACACAAAGACAGGTGAAACAGATCAGGGTGGGGTGGAGACAAACACAAAGACAGGTGAAACAGATCATGGTGGGGTGGAGACAAACACAAAGACAGGTGAAACAGATCAGGGTGGAGTGGAGACAAACACAAAGACAGGTGAAACAGATCAGGGTGGAGTGGAGACAAACACAAAGACAGGTGAAACAGATCAGGGTGGAGTGGAGACAAACACAAAGACAGGTGAAACAGATCATGGTGGGGTGGAGACAAACACAAAGACAGGTGAAACAGATCATGGTGGGGTGGAGACAAACACAAAGACAGGTGAAACAGATCATGGTGGGGTGGAGACAAACACAAAGACAGGTGAAACAGATCATGGTGGGGTGGAGACAAACACAAAGACAGGTGAAACAGATCAGGGTGGAGTGGAGACAAACACAAAGACAGGTGAAACAGATCATGGTGGGGTGGAGACAAACACAAAGACAGGTGAAACAGATCAGGGTGGAGTGGAGACAAACACAAAGACAGGTGAAACAGATCAGGTTGGAGTGGAGACAAACACAAAGACAGGCGAAACAGATCAGGGTGGAGTGGAGACAAACACAAAGACAGGTGAAACAGATCATGGTGGGGTGGAGACAAACACAAAGACAGGTGAAACAGATCAGGGTGGAGTGGAGACAAACACAAAGACAGGTGAAACAGATCATGGTGGGGTGGAGACAAGAACAAAGACAGGTGAAACAGATCAGGGTGGAGTGGAGACAAACACAAAGACAGGTGAAACAGATCATGGTGGGGTGGAGACAAACACAAAGACAGGTGAAACAGATCATGGTGGGGTGGAGACAAACACAAAGACAGGTGAAACAGATCATGGTGGGGTGGAGACAAACACAAAGACAGGTGAAACAGATCATGGTGGGGTGGAGACAAACACAAAGACAGGTGAAACAGATCATGGTGGAGTGGAGACAAACACAAAGACAGGTGAAACAGATCATGGTGGGGTGGAGACAAACACAAAGACAGGTGAAACAGATCATGGTGGGGTGGAGACAAACACAAAGACAGGTGAAACAGATCATGGTGGGGTGGAGACAAACACAAAGACAGGTGAAACAGATCATGGTGGGGTGGAGACAAACACAAAGACAGGTGAAACAGATCATGGTGGAGTGGAGACAAACACAAAGACAGGTGAAACAGATCATGGTGGGGTGGAGACAAACACAAAGACAGGTGAAACAGATCATGGTGGGGTGGAGACAAACACAAAGACAGGTGAAACAGATCATGGTGGGGTGGAGACAAACACAAAGACAGGTGAAACAGATCATGGTGGGGTGGAGACAAACACAAAGACAGGTGAAACAGATCATGGTGGGGTGGAGACAAACACAAAGACAGGTGAAATAGATCAGGGTGGAGTGGAGACAAGAACAAAGACAGGTGAAACAGATCATGGTGGGGTGGAGACAAACACAAAGACAGGTGAAACAGATCAGGGTGGAGTGGAGACAAACACAAAGACAGGTGAAACAGATCATGGTGGAGTGGAGACAAACACAAAGACAGGTGAAACAGATCATGGTGGAGTGGAGACAAACACAAAGACAGGTGAAACAGATCATGGTGGGGTGGAGACAAACACAAAGACAGGTGAAACAGATCACGGTGGGGTGGAGACAAACACAAGGACAGGTGAAACAGATCATGGTGGAGTGGAGACAAACACAAAGACAGGTGAAACAGATCATGGTGGAGTGGAGACAAACACAAAGACAGGTGAAACAGATCATGGTGGGGTGGAGACAAACACAAAGACAGGTGAAACAGATCATGGTGGGGTGGAGACAAACACAAAGACAGGTGAAATAGATCAGGGTGGAGTGGAGACAAGAACAAAGACAGGTGAAACAGATCATGGTGGGGTGGAGACAAACACAAAGACAGGTGAAATAGATTAGGGTGGAGTGGAGACAAGAACAAAGACAGGTGAAACAGATCATGGTGGGGTGGAGACAAACACAAAGACAGGTGAAATAGATCAGGGTGGAGTGGAGACAAGAACAAAGACAGATGAAACAGATCATGGTGGGGTGGAGACAAACACAAAGACAGGTGAAATAGATCAGGGTGGAGTGGAGACAAACACAAAGACAGGTGAAACAGATCATGGTGGGGTGGAGACAAACACAAAGACAGGTGAAACAGATCATGGTGGGGTGGAGACAAACACAAAGACAGGTGAAACAGATCATGGTGGGGTGGAGACAAACACAAAGACAGGTGAAACAGATCATGGTGGAGTGGAGACAAACACAAAGACAGGTGAAACAGATCAGGGTGGAGTGGAGACAAGAACAAAGACAGGTGAAACAGATCATGGTGGGTGGGGTGGAGACAAACACAAAGACAGGTGAAACAGATCAGGGTGGGGTGGAGACAAACACAAAGACAGGTGAAACAGATCATGGTGGGGTGGAGACAAACACAAAGACAGGTGAAACAGATCAGGGTGGGGTGGAGACAAACACAAAGACAGGTGAAACAGATCAGGGTGGGGTGGAGACAAACACAAAGACAGGTGAAACAGATCATGGTGGGGTGGAGACAAACACAAAGACAGGTGAAACAGATCATGGTGGGGTGGAGACAAACACAAAGACAGGTGAAACAGATCATGGTGGAGTGGAGACAAACACAAAGACAGGTGAAACAGATCATGGTGGGGTGGAGACAAACACAAAGACAGGTGAAACAGATCATGGTGGGGTGGAGACAAACACAAAGACAGGTGAAACAGATCATGGTGGAGTGGAGACAAACACAAGGACAGGTGAAACAGATCAGGGTGGAGTGGAGACAAACACAAAGACAGGTGAAACAGATCAGGGTGGAGTGGAGACAAACACAAAGACAGGTGAAACAGATCAGGGTGGAGTGGAGACAAACACAAAGACAGGTGAAACAGATCATGGTGGGGTGGAGACAAACACAAAGACAGGTGAAACAGATCAGGGTGGAGTGGAGACAAACACAAAGACAGGTGAAACAGATCAGGGTGGAGTGGAGACAAACACAAAGACAGGTGAAACAGATCAGGGTGGAGTGGAGACAAACACAAAGACAGGTGAAACAGATCAGGGTGGAGTGGAGACAAACACAAAGACAGGTGAAACAGATCATGGTGGGGTGGAGACAAACACAAAGACAGGTGAAACAGATCATGGTGGGGTGGAGACAAACACAAAGACAGGTGAAACAGATCATGGTGGGTGGGGTGGAGACAAACACAAAGACAGGTGAAACAGATCATGGTGGGTGGGGTGGAGACAAACACAAAGACAGGTGAAACAGATCATGGTGGGTGGGGTGGAGACAAATACAAAGACAGGTGAAACAGATCATGGTGGGGTGGAGACAAACACAAAGACAGGTGAAACAGATCATGGTGGGGTGGAGACAAACACAAAGACAGGTGAAACAGATCATGGTGGGGTGGAGACAAACACAAAGACAGGTGAAACAGATCATGGTGGGTGGGGTGGAGACAAACACAAAGACAGGTGAAACAGATCATGGTGGGGTGGAGACAAACACAAAGACAGGTGAAACAGATCATGGTGGGGTGGAGACAAACACAAAGACAGGTGAAACAGATCATGGTGGGGTGGAGACAAACACAAAGACAGGTGAAACAGATCATGGTGGGTGGGGTGGAGACAAACACAAAGACAGGTGAAACAGATCATGGTGGGGTGGAGACAAACACAAAGACAGGTGAAACAGATCATGGTGGGGTGGAGACAAACACAAAGACAGGTGAAACAGATCATGGTGGGTGGGGTGGAGACAAACACAAAGACAGGTGAAACAGATCATGGTGGGTGGGGTGGAGACAAACACAAAGACAGGTGAAACAGATCATGGTGGGTGGGGTGGAGACAAATACAAAGACAGGTGAAACAGATCATGGTGGGGTGGAGACAAACACAAAGACAGGTGAAACAGATCAGGGTGGGGTGGAGACAAACACAAAGACAGGTGAAACAGATCAGGGTGGAGTGGAGACAAACACAAAGACAGGTGAAACAGATCAGGGTGGAGTGGAGACAAACACAAAGACAGGTGAAACAGATCATGGTGGGGTGGAGACAAACACAAAGACAGGTGAAACAGATCAGGGTGTAACAATTTATTGGATTGAGATTATTTATTTATTTTGAGATATGTATACTGAGTATATCCACAACACCATCAGACCATTTTATTTGTAAACTACACAGTATTGTAAAAGTTGTATTTTTTAGTGATCCAGTACATAATATACTACATTTATAATAATTTGGTTGTAATCCAGAGAGGTTAGAAAAGTTATCTAGATACTCTATGAGGCTGTGGAGGGATCACATTTGTCGATTTAAAAGAGGGATCATAGTTGTGGATTTCAAAGAAAATATGAATCATCAGTGTACAATGACACTTTTTTTAAGCCCTGGATTTTTAATCACTTTGACATTATTGTTGGATCTGATTTTAACAGCTAACATTTCAATGGCCATAATAAATAAATATGCCGATAGTGGACAACCTTGTTTTACTCCTCTTTGCAGTTTAAAACTTACTGTGAAGTAGCCATTCTTTCCTATTTCACACCTAGGGTTACTATACATAACTTTAACCCATTTTATAAGAGATTCTCCAAAATCAAATCAAATGTAATTTGTCACATGCGCCAAATACAACAGGTGTAGGTAGACCTTACAGTGAAATGCTTACTTACAAGCCCATAACCAACAATGCTTTAAGAAGTTTTAAGAAAGAAAAAAAGTGTTAAGTAAAAAATAGATAAGTAAAAATGTTTAAATGAAAGCAACAAATAATTAAACAGCAGCAATAAAATAACCAGCAAGGCTATATACAGGGGGTACCGGTACGGAGTCAATGTGGAGGCTATATACAGGGGGTACCGGTACAGAGTCAATGTGGAGGCTATATACAGGGGGTACCGGTACAGAGTCAATGTGGAGGCTATATACAGGGGGTACCGGTACAGAGTCAATGTGGAGGCTATATACAGGGGGTACCTGTACAGAGTCAATGTGCAGGTTATATACAGGGGGTACCGGTACAGAGTCAATGTGGAGGCTATATACAGGGGGTACCGGTACAGAGTCAATGTGGAGGCTATATACAGGGGGTACCGGTACAGAGTCAATGTGGAGGCTATATACAGGGGTACCGGTACAGAGTCAATGTGGAGGCTATATACAGGGGTACCGGTACAGAGTCAATGTGGAGGCTATATACAGGGGTACCGGTACAGAGTCAATGTGGAGGCTATATACAGGGGTACCGGTACAGAGTCAATGTGGAGGCTATATACAGGGGGTACCTGTACAGAGTCAATGTGCAGGTTATATACAGGGGTACCGGTACAGAGTCAATGTGGAGGCTTTATACAGGGGGTACCGGTACAGAGTCAATGTGGAGGCTATATACAGGGGGTACCGGTACAGAGTCAATGTGGAGGCTATATACAGGGGGTACCGGTACAGAGTCAATGTGGAGGCTATATACAGGGGGTACCGGTACAGAGTCAATGTGGAGGCTATATACAGGGGGTACCGGTACAGAGTCAATGTGCGGGGGCACCTGTTAGTCGAGGTAATTGAGGTAATATGTACATGTAGGTAGAGTTAAAGGGACTATGCAAAGATAATAAACAGAAAGTAGCAGCAGTGTAAAAGAAAGGGGGGGAGCAATGCAAATAGTCTGGGTAGCCATTTGATTAGCTGTTCAGGAGTCTTATGGCTTGTAGTACGCCTCATCCCGCATGCGGGATCGTGACTACAGCCTCAAGCTCATTACCATAACGCAACGTTAGCGATTTCTAAAAATCGCAAATGAAATGAAATAAATATGCCTGCTCTCAAGCTTATCCTTTTCTTAACAATCCTGTCGTCTCAGATTTTCAAAATATGCTTTAGAACCAGAGAAAATCAATAATTTGTGTAAGAGTGGTGATAGCTAGCTAGCTTAGCATTTAGCGTTAGCATTTAGCACGCAACATATTCACAAAAACCAGCAAAGGGATCAAATAAAATAATTTACCTTTGAAGAACTTCAGATGTTTCAATGAGGAGACTCTCAGTTTCATAGCAGATGTCCAGTTTTTCCTGAAAGATTCTTGTGTAGGACACATCGTTCCGTTTTGTTACTATGCATTTGGCTACCGAAACTAACCGAAAATTCAGTCACCTACACGTCAAACTTTTTTCCGAATTAAATCCATAATATCGACTGAAACATGGAAAACGTTGTTTGAATCAATCCTCAAGGTGTTTTGTCATATATCTCTTCATTGAAATGGCAGTCCTAGAAGCCTTATTTGTTCTCTGATTCGGATGGAAAAATACTGGTAGCTGACTTTTGCGCACCAATTTCCACGCAGACACTGTGCGGGACACTTGGCAATTGTAGTCTCTTATGGTCAATCTTCCAATGATATGCCTACAAATACGTCACAATGCTGCAGACACCTTGGGGAAACGCTAGAAAGTGTCCGTTCATTCCTGTCGCATTCACAGCCATATAAGGCGATCATGGAAAACGTACCTTCAGAAATCCTGTTCATTTCCTGGTCGCTCAAACATCTTGGTTTTGCCTGAAGCTTTTGTTCTAAGGCACTCACAGTGAAAATCTTTGCAGTTTTGGAAACGTCAGAGTGTCTTCTTTCCAAAGCTATCAAGCATAGTCGAGCATCTTTTCGTGACAAAATATTGCGCTTAAAACGGGCACGTGTTTTTATCCAAAAATGAAATACTGCCCCTATAGGACTAACAGGTTTTGAAGCCTATTGGACATAAACTTGGCACTCCAGTACCAAAATTGAAATGTTCCAGGCATTTATAAATAAACTCCAGTCGTACTTTATCAAAAGCCTTTTCAAAGTCAGCTATGAATAGCAACCCTGGTTTCCCAGATTTTTCAGTGTTCTGTTGTTTCCAGTACTTGCCTTATATTATCTCCAATGTATCGTCCATGTAAAAAACCTGTCTGATTAGAATGAATAATGTACGACAATACCTTAGCAATTCTATGTGCTATACATTTTGCTATCCTTTTTGCATCACAACACTGTGATGGCGCCTCCAATTTAAAAAATGGAGTGGATCTTTATATTTTCGACTTGTATCCTGTTTCAGTAATAATGAAATCAGACCTTCTTGTTGAGTGTCTGATAATCTACTGTAATGGACATTACTAATTTCTGTGTTCTATTCATGTACTGTTCTATAAACCAATGTCTGTGTTCGTGCAAGTAGCTGACTGAACAAATCCTCACTATCAGTAGCTGCAATTTGGCTGTACGCCCAGAGAATGTGGCAGTACGCCCAGACCTTGTTTTGAGAACGAAAGATATCTCAGTTTCAAGGTCTCAGCTTAGAGAGAAGAAGCCTCACATGTTATGAACCAGTATTGTTTGGTCACATGAATGAAACAAAACGCTAATGATTACTTAATTGTACTAAATCATGCAAATATAAATTGTCTGTGTATAGCCGTATAAAAGACAACTGCTGGGAGTGCTCAAGCAGAGCTCCTGATTGACATGTGTACTATGGTGCAATGAGTTGGTTGGAACTCTCCAACACTGACAAGTAAACAATTATTAATTTAAGATTGACTTTGAATGTCCCTGTGTAAGAATTTCCACAACACTACCATTTACATAGGAGGAGTTAAAACATGCTAAAAGCGGTTCTCTGAGAAAATATTTAAAGGTTTGGTATACATCAACTGGTATGCTATCCAGCCCGAGTTTTCCTGGACTTTAAGGCTTTAATTGCATCAAGAAGTTCCTCTGTAATTTGGCATTCACGTGAGTCTTTCTGTACAGCTGTTCATTTTCTAGAAAAATAGAAGAAAAAAAACAATTAGCTTCGGTTAGAGGAGATGTAGGAGACCAAAGTGGAAACATATGCTTAAAGTACTTTACTTCCTCTTTCAAAATCTGAATTGGTGAATCATGGGTGGCTCATGGGTGACTCCGTAAATTTCAGTAAAATCTTTTTGGTAGCATTTCTATGTTGAAGATGAAAAAATAATTTGTTGCATTTTTCCCCATATTCCATTCAGTTCGCTTTATTTTTTATCATATATTACACTTGATCTTTCTTGAATAAGTTCCTCCAGTTCTTTTAGTATTTCTTCTAACTTATTTTGAGCCTCTAATCCAGAGAAACGCATGTCAAAAATGTTATAAATTGATTTGTATTTTAATGAGGGAAATAAGTATTTGACCCCCTCGCAATCAGAAAGATTTCTGGCTCCCAGGTGTCTTTTAAACAGGTAATGAGCTGAGATTAGGAGCACACTCTTAAAGGAAGTGCTCCTAATCTCAGTTTGTTACCTGTATAAAAGACACCTGTCCACAGAAGCAATCAATCAATCAGATTCCAAACTCTCCACCATGGCCAAGACCAAAGAGCTCTCCAAGGATGCAGCTTGGTGAGAAGGGGACAACAGTTGGTGTGATTATTCGCAAATGGAAGAAACACAAAAGAACTGTCAATCTCCCTCGGCCTGGGGCTCCATGCAAGATCTCACCTTGTGGAGTTGCAATGATCATGAGAACGGTGAGGAATCAGCCCAAAACTACACGGGAGGATCTTGTGAATGATCTCAAGGCAGCTGGGACCATAGTCACCAAGAAAACAATTGGTAACACACTACGCCGTGAAGGACTGAAATCCTGCAGCGCCTGCAAGGTGCCCCTGCTCAAGAAAGCATATATACAGTGGGGCAAAAAAAGTATTTAGTCAGCCACCAATTGTGCAAGTTCTCCCACTTAAAAAGATGAGAGAGGCCTGTAATTTTCATCATAGGTACACTTCAACTATGACAGACAAAATGAGAAAAGAAAATCCAGAAAATCACATTGTAGGATATTGAATGAATTTATTTGCAAATTATGGTGAAAAATAAGTATTTGGTCACCTACAAACAAGCAAGATTTCTGGCTCTCACAGCTCGTCAAATCCTTCCCTTAGCCAGGGCATTGAAAATGGGTCGTGGATGGGTATTCCAGCATGACAATGACCCAAAACACACGGCCAATTCAACAAAGGAGTGGCTCAAGAAGAAGCACATTAAGGTCCTGGAGTCTAGCCAGTCTCCAGACCTTAATCGCATAGAAAATCTGTGGAGGGAACTGAAGGCTCAAGTTGCCAAACATCAGCCTCGAAACCTTAATGACTTGGAGAAGATCTGCAAAGAGGAGTGGGACAAAATCCATCCTAAGATGTGTGCAAACCTGGTGGCCAACTACAAGAAACGTATGACCTCTGTGATTGCCAACAAGGGTTTTGCCACCAAGTAAAAAGTCATGTTTTGCAGAGGGGTCAAATACTTATTTCCCTCTTAAAATGCAAATCAATTTATAACATTTTTGACATGCGTTTTTCTGGATTTCTTTGTTGTTATTCTGTCTCTCACTGTTCAAATAAACCACCATTAAAATTATAGACTGATCATTTCTTTGTCAGTGGGCAAACGTACAAAATCAGCAGGGGATCAAATACTTTTTTCCCTCACTGTATCTGTTCTGTCAGTCCTTCCATTTCCTTTGTTAATATGGACTATTTTGACCAAAATTGCCTTTGCTTTAGAGATGAGTACTGAATTGCATGGCTTCTAAAGGCACATTTAAAAGTGTCCCATGCAATAAGTGGATTTGCTGTACCTATGTTATGTCAGAAAAATGCAGTTATAAATTCCTCTGTCCTAGTTAAAAACAAGTTATCATCCAATGGGCTTTTAATTTCCAATATCCTCGCCACGTGGAAATTCAGTAAGAGTAATGTATATGCCAATTATGTGATGGTCCGACCGCATTCTATCCCCTATCAACACTTTTAAACTTTTGGTGCCAATGAGAATGACATAAGAAAGTAGTCAAGGCGACTAGCTTGATTGAGCCTCCGCCATGTATATCTCACTAGGTCAGGGTATTTAAGCCTCTATATATCCACTAATTCCAATATATCCATGACATTCATGATTTCTTTAAGAGCATGAGGGTGATAGTTTGTAGTGTGATTTCCTTTACAGTGCATTGAGGTATTTAAAACAGTATTTTTAATCTCCCACCATAATAATAGAGTGTTGTACTGCTTGTAGGGTAGATAAATTATTATAGATATTTTCAAAGAAGCGGGGATCATAATTATTTGGTCCGTAAAGGTTAATGAGCCATATCTGTTCATGATCCAATAACATATTTCAAATCATCCATCTACCTTGCTGATCTGTTTGGACAATTTGCACATTCGGATCACAATTACTGTTAATTAATATCATCACCCGTTTTGAGTTTCTTTGTCGATGGGAGAAGTATATTTCACCCCCCAGTCCTTTTTCTACACAACTTCATCTAAAATTGTTGACTGAGTTTCCTGTAAACAATAGATATTATATTCCTTATCTTTGAGCCAGGTAAATATTGTTCTTCTGTTTTTATTATCTGCTAAGCCATTACAATTATAACTGGATATACGTACTTATTTCACCATTTACCATAATGAGATGCAAGTTTGAAATCTATTTATCATAATATACTGTATGTCTGTAAATTTACCATTAAAAAGTACCACAGTGATTGAGTGTCCATATAGCTGTACCATTATATTTTGCATTGCTACTAAGTAACCCTCCATTGTTCACCCGTTAAAGCCCTTCCCCATCCCTAGTTGGGTTGTCATCCCAGTGACTGGCAGAACACCCCAGTCCCCCCAGATCCCTAGCCCCTTAAATTGAAATTTAATTGAGAGAGAGAGAGAGAGAGAGAGAGAGAGAGAGAGAGAGAGAGAGAGAGAGAGAGAGAGAGAGAGGAGAGAGAGAGAGAGAGAGAGAGAGAGAGAGAGAGAGAGAGAGAGAGAGAGAGAGAGAGAGAGAGAGAGAGAGAATAGCTCCAATGTTGTATCATCTGGCAATAAACTGAAGTTCATATGAAAGAAATCTCAAAAAATATATAATATACATCATTTCAGGTAATCAGTTACATCTCAACACACACACACACATACAATAGTAACTGATGCACTATGACCCCCAAACTCAACTCTGGACCGCAAAGCCTGTTCCATTGTGTTTTTTTTTTCATTGTTCCCCTCTAATCAGAGACTGATTTAGACCTGGGACACCAGGTAGAAGTAATTCATTATTTGTTCAGATGGAACAGAAAACCAGCAGGCTCCGGACCTAGTAGGGTAAGAGTTGAATACCCCAGCACTAGGGGTTCTGGATGTCTAAAACAACAGGTTATCTCTGAATATATTGATAATTTAGACCAAGACAGGCACTGACACAAAGACACAAAGACTCATCAATCTCATCGGAGAAAGTATCTGAGTGTTCAAAACAGTGCCCTTCTACCTCAATATATGTAGCCCACGTATCTGATGCTGTCTGGCCTAAAAGAGGTCACCGCCCCAGGAATCATGACGTCAGGAGGTTAATCCCTACACTACCGAAACAGCTGTCTCAATAGATGTATATATGCCATTTAGCAGACGCTTTTATCCAAAGCGACTTACAATCATGTGAGCATACATTCTACGTATGGGTGGTCCCGGGAATCGAACCCACTACCCTGGCGTTACAAGCGCCATGCTCTACCAACTGAGCTACAGAATTACAGATGTAGCCCATGTATCTGATACTGTCTGGCCTAAAAGAGTATGACATGACATATTCATGGTCTACAGAAATGCTTTCTCTGGTGAAATAGATTCAGCCTCTTGTGGATGCTTTCTCTGGTGAAATAGATTCAGCCTCTTGTGGATGCTTTCTCTGGTGAAATAGATTCAGCCTCTTGTGGATGCTTTCTCTGGTGAAATAGATTCAGCCTCTTGTGGATGCTTTCTCTGGTGAAATAGATTCAGCCTCTTGTGGATGCTTTCTCTGGTGAAATAGATTCAGCCTCTTGTGGATGCTTTCTCTGGTGAAATAGATTCAGCCTCTTGTGGATGCTTTCTCTGGTGAAATAGATTCAGCCTCTTGTGGATGCTTTCTCTGGTGAAATAGATTCAGCCTCTTGTGAATTGAAGGAAAATGATGAAACACAGATAGACACGAATGAGATTTCTTTTTTTTTCTTTTTACATTTGTTTCTTTTTTTAATTGTCTTTTTTTTGTAGGAAGCCTGGCTTTCTTCCTAGGTTCTGGCCTTTCTAGGGTGTTTTTCCTAGCCACCGTGCTTCTACATCTACATTGCTTGCTGTTTGGGGTTTTAGGCTGGGTTTCTGTACAGCACTTTGAGATATCAGCTGATGTACGAAGGGCTATATAAATACATTTGATTTGATTTGATTCCCTTGGCATGCATGAATACACGGCAATTTGTAGGCTGGATGTCATTACACTGATAGTGTTTGTAATAGATGTCCCATTCCATTCAAATGGCAGGTGCACAGTGCACTGTTCGGATGTTGGACATATTTTGAAGTAGACCATCACGTGCAGGTAACCTACTTAACCTACTCTTTGAAGTAATTTGTTTGAAAATCAGATGAAAACATCATGACTGATTGTGTTCATGACACATTCAAAGGTATTACATTTTTACAGTTAAATTATGTCTTTACTATAAAGGCCATAAACATTTTTCATGCCCCCGCAAGTGCGTGCACACATAGGATGTCACATAAGCTGAAGCATTTAATACGATGAACCATCATGATTATATTGAAAAAAATCCACCTTGTATCGATGAAGGTTCAAAATGTTATGCCCCCTTTTAACTGGGTCTGTGCCCAACCTTGGCAACTCCATTCAAAATGTTCTGGACACGCCACTGTTCTTAACCCACCAATTGAGGTGTCCTTTGAGTCAAGATCCACCACAACTGTTGAGCAGTGAAAAAACATACACAGACCAACAAATAAGTAAAACATAGATTGATAATGATTAATAAAGCCCTTGTAAAAAATGCAGGTTTTTTTTGGGATAAAAAGTGTCTTAGGTAATGGGTGAGGTCAGTTTACATTTTTAAAGCTAATTTCCTGCAATTCTACACATTTCCCAAGCGGGCGACGGCCCTAATCGACCGCTTATGTAGGTTATGCCTGGAACTGGCCCTGGATGTGTAAATGAACCTGGTTTTGCTCTGCGTGTATATGCACGCGTGTGCATGCGTTTGTGTGTGTGTGTAATTCAGTTGCAGGTTCCTAACAGGGCCATGAAAGCCTGGCTGTGAGCATCGGTGGATTGGTGTGGTGGCTGGAGCGGGGGCTGGATCGGTGCGGGGGCTGGAGCAGGGGCTGGATCGGTGTGGGGTCTGGAGCGTGGGTGGATCGGTGCGGGGTCTGGAGCGTGGGTGGATCAGTGCTGGGGCTGGAGCGTGGGTGGATCGGTGTGGGATCTGGAGCGTGGATGGATCGGTGCGGGGTCTGGAGCGTGGGTGGATCGGTGTGGGGTCTGGAGCGTGGGTGGATCGGTGCTGGAGGGGTGGATCAGTGCTGGAGCGTAGGTGGATCGGTGCGGGGTCTGGAGCGTGGGTGGATCGGTGGAGCGGGGGATCTGGAGCGTGGGTGGATCGGTGTGGGGGCTGGAGCTGGAGCGTGGGGTCTGGAGCATGTGGATCGGTGCGGGTCTGGAGCGTGGTGGATCGGTGCGGGGTCTGGAGCGTGGGTGGATGGAGCGGTGTGGGGGGCTGGAGCGTGGGTGGATCGGTGTGGGGGCTGGAGCGTGGGTGGATCGGTATGGAGCGGGGCTGGAGCGTGGGTGGATCGGTGCTGGAGCGGGGTGGAGGGTGGGGGTCTGGAGCGTGGGTGGATCGGTGCGGGGTCTGGAGCGTGGGTGGATCGGTGCGGGGTCTGGAGCTGGAGCGGGGCTGGAGCGTGGATCGGTGCGGGGGCTGGGGTCTGGAGCGTGGGTGGATCGGTGCGGGGGCTGGAGCGGGGGGATCTGGGGGTCTGGAGCGTAGGTGGATCGTGGATCAGTGCTGGGGCTGGAGCGTGGGTGGATCGGTGCGGGGGGCTGGAGCGTGGGTGGATCGGTGCGGGGGCTGGAGCGTGGGTGGATCGGTGCGGGGCTGGAGCGTGGGTGGATCGGTGCGGGGGCTGGAGCGTGGGTGGATCAGTGCGGAGGCTGGAGCGTGGGTGGATCGGTGCGGGGGCTGGAGCATGGGTGGATCAGTGCGGAGGCTGGAGCGGGGGCTGGATCGTGGGAGGGGTGGCAGGCAGGAGCACAGCTGGAGCAAGTTAAGAATCAGACCTGTTTCTACTTCAACTTTGGGCCAATAGACTCCTCCTTGGTAAACGGAAAACACTTCAAGGTGTCACCGGATACTTTGGGTAAAAGTTGCCCTCAGGCACAGATCTAGGATCCGCTTAACTCTGCCTATGTCTTAACCTTACCCATTAGGGGTGAAATGAGAAAAATGACACCAGATCATTATCTATGGGTAAGTTAAGACCCATAGAGACATGGCATCAGCCTTGCAAATAAACACATGGTCATGTGAGCTCTCTAGAGTTGGAGAGAGAGAGCCTGCGCAGGAAAAGGACCACATGCAAACACACACAGAGTTCTGTTCAACCATGAACTTTACTTGCCCTAGTTTTTTAGCCGTCAGGACAGTATAGAACGGTATAGAACACACGCAGAAACAGTCAAGGAATGGACATACGGAAACACTGGGCCTCCCGCCATCAGAACATGTGAGCCCATGATATGTGGCTGTGTGGGTGGCTAGACAGACAGAGGGCATAGGAGAGAGTCTGATAGGACCACAGTTAAGAAGCTCGCCAGGGCAAAAGCCCAAATTTCTGAAGCCCCTGTACAGACCAGTACAGCCCAGTACAGGATGGTCAAGCTGACAGCTTCCCTTTATTGAGGCTATAGGTATTTTCCCCTTTTACTTCTTCACATTATCCATGTACCGCATAAAAGAGTATTATTACAGTAGAAGATGGTGAGGCCGCAAACAGAGACATCTGTTAAAGGCCATGCGAGGCATTCTGCCCTCTCTGCCATCCCTCCATCCATCTATCGTTCCTCTCCAGGGTTTAAGCTCTTTTTATTGCAGCTGCTGATGCAGCCTGTGGGACAGAGACAATGAATGCATTGTCACCCTCCCTCCGTCTGCTGATGCAGTTGCTTGTTGTCTACCCTTCCTCTGTCCCTCTCTCTCTCTCACACTCTCTCCGCTCCTTCATTAAAAACCCTCTTCTTCTTTTATCTTCCTATCTCCTCAAATCTGCAACAGCATCACGAGGAAGAGCATGGCTGGGGTACGTCATGTGATTGATAGCGATGGCCACCCCGCAGCCGTTGCCCGCTGAGAGAAGAAAAGGAAGTTTGTGTCCGAAACTGTTTCAGATCCAGCTGTGGGGTGAGAGGTCAACACAAACGCTGATCCAATCGGTTCGTCCTGACAAAGAGCCAACTCTCTCCATCTCTCTCTTCTTTTCCAACTTTCCTTTCCTCTTTCATTTCTGCTCCATCTGATCTGTCTCCATCTCTCTGAAGCCCGGGGCATATTTCCAGATAGCGCCAGTCGACCTCAGCAGTCCCTCACCTCAGCAGTCCCGCCACAACATGGTCCCGAGACTGGGAAATGTAGTGTTCTTAGAACTCTGAACAGTTCTTAGAATATTACATTTAAAAAACTATTTGAAAAAGAAACAATTCAAGACTTTTCGAAGAAGCGAATTAAAATACAGAATCTCTAATATCATCCTCTCTTACCCTTTCGATGACCCTGAACATCAAGCATAGGCTTTCCATAAAGCTATACCTAAATACGTTCATGTGACATGTATTTTGATTTTACATGAGCTGCTGCATTAAAAACAGCCATCCCATAATTCCATCCCACTGCTCGTCTCCTACTTCCATGTCCCTCTGTCGTGCCCGGCAACAGGTGGCCTCTTCCTCAGATTCATTTTTTACATCGGTCGTATCGTAGTGGAGTGTGTTCCTGACGTGAAACGGAGGGGTGATATTTCATAGATTGGGTTTATGGGCCTCCGGGAACATTGAGTTATACGGGACAGCGAGTAAGTCCACTAAAAGAGGAGGGGGAGAAACACACACACACTTATACCTCTAAACAACCTGACTGAGTTAGCTGCTGATAAAATGTTAGTACCCATGGTAATGTTGCCATGCTGCTTGTCCTAGGGTAATGGCACTGAACCCCCCACGCAGCCTCTACCCCCAAACACCCCTACTGACCACCTACCCCCTATAGTCCCCCACAAGCTCCTTTCACCCCTTAACCCCTAGTCCTCTGTACCCCTGACCCCATCCCTCCACTGTCCCTGCTGCCTTTCCATTCCACAGGAGACTGAATATGGAGCACTGTGTGTGTGTGTGTGTGTGTGTGTGTGTGTGTGTGTGTGTGTGTGTGTGTGTGTGTGTGTGTGTGTGTGTGTGTGTGTGTGTGTGTGTGTGTGTGTGTGTGTGTGTGTGTGTGTGTGTGTGCGTGCGTGCGTGCGTGCGTGCGTGCGTGCGTGCGTGCGTGCGTGCGTGCGTGCGTGCGTGCGTGCGTGCGTGCGTGCGTGTGTGTGTGTGTGTGTTTTGTCCCAAAGGAAAGATTTGCTTAATTCCACCAGACCCACTGAGGTTTAGGAGTGAGGACGGGGTAGCATTTAATCACATAACAGATCTGCCCCAGCAACAGCTGATGTTGATCCTGCTACCATCTTCTTCTGACATCACCAACCAAACCAAAACATGCCATCTAAATCCACATCAGATCAGCAGCGATGTCACTGTCAGTGAGAATCTACTCAATAGTATACATGTGATTGGATCAGCGGCAGGCTAGTGTCAAATTATGTTCTCCTTTTAGAGAGTTAATTCAGGATAAAAGTAGATTTACATCCAGACAAAAGGCACATGGAACATCCATCTCAACACTGAGGGGAAGGGGAAGGGGAAATGGGGTGAGGGGTGGGGGGGTGTATACGGACGACGTGTGTGTGTTTGTGGGGGGGAAGAGGTGTCACAGTGTGTGTGATGGGTGTGTGAGTGTGATGGGGAGGGGGAAATGTTTGCATGTGTGTGTGTGTGTGTGTGTGTGTGTGTGTGTGTGTGTGTGTGTGTGTGTGTGTGTGTGTGTGTGTGTGTGTGTGTGTGTGTGTGTGTGTGTGTGTGTGTGTGTGTGTGTGTGTGTGCGTGTGTGTGTGTTCTTGAGCGTATATGGGGACGGTGTGTGGATGTGTGGGGCTGAGGGGGTTGAACCGTCCTCTTGCAGATAAATCTGTTGCCCTCAGGGGTGCATTTACATAGGTGAGGACTGACTGTTCAGCAACCCTACAGGGATTTATCTGAAATAGCACCACCTACCCCTGACCCCTGACCCCTGACCCACAATCCAGCTCCTATAGCACTGCACTGAAAAAACTGCTTTTCTAAGGGTGGAGTAGACTATTTAACTTACAGTGCTGTGTGTGTGTGTGTGTGTGTGTGTGTGTGTGTGTGTGTGTGTGTGTGTGTGTGTGTGTGTGTGTGTGTGTGTGTGTGTGTGTGTGTGTGTGTGTGTGTGTGTGTGTGTGTGTGTGTGTGTGTGTGTGCAAGAGAGAGGGAGAGGGAGAGGGAGAGAGAGAATGTGTGCATAAACTCTTACCACATTCCATACAAGTGAGCGCACAAACGCAAGATGAGACACACAGATTTTCATATATCCACTGCTTCAACACAGCATGACTTAGCTTCTGTTAGGGTTCTAGCTCCAGTTGTGTTGTAAAAGTATTCTGTTCACATCTACAACAACTGTCTATCTGAGAGCTGCAGAAGAACACTGAACAGCTGCTCATGCTCTGATACCATGGGAGTGTGAAGATATATATATTTTTCAATTTAACCTTCATTTAACTAGGCAAGTCAGTTAAGAACATATTTTTATTTACAATGACGGCTTACCATGGCCAAACCCAGACGACGCTGGGCCACCCTATGGGACTCACGGCTAGCTGTGATACAGCCTGGATTCAAACCAGGGACTGTAGTGATGCCTCTTGCAGTGAGATGCAGTGCCTTTGACTGCTGCGCCACTCGGGAAGTCAAGTGCAATGGGAGGGGAAATGTTTGTTTGTGTGTGTGTTTAGTTAGGGGGAGCTATACTTTTCTTTTTTATGGTGGATATTGTCTGTCCTAAAGGCCAATGCTGAATCATAACGAAAAATCAGAATTCATCATGGATTACAGGCTAAAGGTTTTCTATAAAGTATTATATAATCCATACATGGATTGGATAATAATACAGTAACAGGGAGAATTAACATCAAGCCAGCTGCCACCTCAACTCTTCTCTCCTCGCGTGAATATGCAGATCCTCCTTTAATCCACGTGCCCTCATGCGGGATTTCGTAGCAACGATTACAGACCCTACACAGCTCAGCTCTCTGCGTACCGGGGCTTCCCCTCCCCCTCTTTTCGTCCTCTACGGCTCGGCTGAGAGAAGAGAAGGGGAGGGGGAGATCCCCTTCTTCGCGTCTCAGCACTGACAGCCCAGATGCTGTGCAGTCTGCGAGAACACTCGCACAGAGGTAATGGCGGTGTTTCTGTATGGATAGGGCTCCACGGCGAAGAGGGAGGAAAAGCACACAGCTGGACCAGGACAGGATGGATCAGCGCAGACAGGGAGGATCTCGTTTATCCAAGGAGGGCATATGGGTCTTCGGTATGGGAGAACTTAGGGCAAAGGACAGTCGTCTTGCGGAAAACTGCACTATTTCCAGAGAGGGGGGATGGGGACATTGGACACGGCACCATCGATGCCCAAAATCAACCAATTTTTACTTAGAAAGACGGAAGAAAGCCAACCCGTTTAGTCGGATTCGGATAACGTCTGTGTTTTCGTTAGAAACATGCGAAGCTACCGGGAAATACCAGGGATGGTTTCATATTCGAATTATACAACAACACAGGAAGCCTATGCGCGCGACACAACGCCCCCCCCCCCTCCCAAACAGGGCGCGAGATTCAAACAAACTTTTGCATAATGTGTTTTATTTGTATTCTTGAGCTGCATTGGTGCTCTCTCCTCATGCAACATACAATTTGACAGCTCGGAATTAGTTTAAATCGGGAAAATTGAACAATTGCGCTTTATCTATCTACTTCGCGTTGACATGTAGGCTAGAGGAGGTGCAAATAAATTGTGACGCTTTATGGGAAATATTTTTTTAAATAACAAGCGAAGCTGCAAAGGATTGATTTTAACAAGGAAAGGTGGGCTATTATATTATTCATTTATAGTTGAAATGCAGATTGCAGAGCTAATTCATTAATCAGAATGTATTTTGTATTTTATAATTTGCATCGTCTTTGCAGAATATGAAATGCATTAAATTATTTTTTTTAATGAATTTTGCATGAAAAAAGTTAATATAACTGCTAGAATTAGTTTGAAAATGTAGGTATTGTCATGCATATATTACTATAATATGGACCATTTGAGAAATCTTACCAGGCTACCTAAGAAAAAAGTTGAAACTATCTTAAATCGAGAATATTGAAATGATGTGCATGTTAGTATCATTTAACATGAGAATGAATGTTGTTTAGGAGGCGTTTCTATTCAATTTAAAATAAAGAATAATTATACGTTGTGTTATTGCATTAGATTTTTTAATTCTATTTATTTCACTATATAAATGTAATTATATTTTAAAGATCAAACTTAGTGTAATACTAACCATGATATACTAAAAATATATTTCGAATTGTTGTGAAAGTGCCCTTTCACTCCTGTAGGAGACATTGGTGCATTGAAGGCGTAAAAGCCACAGCAATAAAAACCTTCAAATCGATCAGACGGGCGGGGTTGGCGCGCCTCATTTCGCCATGTTGAAATCCTTTGTGTGTAGCCTTCATAGATAATACAATCAACTATATTTGGTTATACATTAAGCATAGTGTGACCCTCAAAATGGTTATTGGAGGATAAAACTTTTAGAAGGTATTATTTCAGACTTAAAATAAACATGTTATTTTACAATGTGTTAATAGATAAGACTACTTCAATTTCACTTCACAAACTAATTTCTCATCATATTTTTTCAATGTGTGAGTATTATTCAGTATAATTCAAAACCATGACTAAGTTTTCCGATACTGCATGCACATTAATTTGATTCATATTGAAACGTCGTTGACACTGCATTATTTGATAAGCCTACAATTTATTCTGCATTACAATCAAGCCTATATATGATCTAAGAATAAACCATTTTAGAAAAAACATTTCTTTCTTAATTTCCCCATGTTTAAAAATAAGCCATTGTTGTCAAGTTGCCACTAGAATATTTCATCCTAATGTAGTCTGCAAAAGTTGGCTACAAAAGGCAGCTTTCAACTACAATTCTAAATGGTATTGTTAGTACAAACAGGACTTTGTGTGAACACATTGCAAAAACAAAGCCACGTTATACCGTTCAAAATGGATACAAATCGTTGTTATAAATGTAGCCTATTATAATGATCATGATAATAATAATACCGTCTTGTTTCAAAACTATCTTCTCCCGTATCGTTTTACCACATACTACGGTTTGAGTAGTTGGTTTCATATAGACCTAAACAGAATTCCACCTTCCACACTACCATTCACAGAATCAAATGTGTGTTTATTGTCGATTATGAACGACATATACACACACACAAGTCTGCATTGTGTGGTGTGCGTTTGATTTACCACAACTGAGCATTGAGACAAATTAGAAATCGCTCTAGCTCTTTTTTGTCAGATTGTTTGAACGTAAAGTTTTGGAGGAATGTAATGGAGGCTCAAGCAGAGGCCGGTGCACGGTTGTTATGAAGTTAATTCGAAGTGACTGGCGGGAGGGAGGGGTGCTTTTGACTATGGACTGATGACGCGATAATAGTTGTAATAATAACACCGAAGACCGGGCCCAACCTTAAATATATTAGGAGGAGAATATCAAAATTTTCACATCTACCTCGTTAGAGTTAACATTGACAGTATTATATGAAGAAAAAAAAAACATTGAAGAGATTACTTAAAAACAATATCTACAGAATCGCAATGTCGGCTATAGTCCAAACCCTGAGCATCTTTAAAACACGGATCTCTTTAGCATGCAATAACTACCTATCTACAAGTGTGTATATATTTATACACTGTATACATTCCTATAATGTATATAAAACGTAGGCCTAGTAAATCTAGTACATCACACATTAATGAATTACATTTATTAGTTCTGAGGATCAACACACAACATTAAAAAAAGATGACAAATATGAAACACAAATGCATAGGGTATATATCTTCAAGACTACGAGTATGACCTATTTTTACTCCATTTATAGATTGCAAATCCAACAACATAAGAACTCTCACCGTAGATCCACATTGTGTAAAACACAAAAGTGTCTGGCTCCATGAACACTTCCCAGTTTACAAAGATGTAGCCTACAAGGTACTTGAGATATGCCTCGAGAAATGTGTTCTGCAGTAAAATATTGTTTTGAGCAATGGAATACATATATTTAGATTACTCAAATAATTCCAAAATGCACATTTTAGAAAATATTTTGGCGTGTGTAAAGATTTTTTTTAAGTATATATAGTATTCAAGAATTGTCTAAATCAACACTAGGCCACTCTGAGAGGAGAGAGCAATTATAGCCATGATACTTGCAGAATCATGTAATGCGGTCGGGCTCTAATCAACAAATTCGACATAGGTAGGAAGCTATAGCCTATAAAACCACGGCATGTAACTTGCAATAATATACTGCATATAGGCATATACAATGTCTGAACAACCACATTTGTTTCATGAGAAGCACCCGTGCGAAGAAAACATTTGAAATCAGAAGTAAGGTCTATTCAGACTCCGTAGGGGTATAGGTTATGTCCTTTGAGGGCCCGCGTTCCAAACGCCCATTTTGTACGCTGGCCCTTGATGCATGTACGATTTGTAAACTGAAAGCTTCTTGAATATGAAAGAAATCCAGCACTCTTAAAACATGATTTGTGCGCCAGCAGAGGGGTAGGCCAAGAGAGCGCGTTATTTTACACAGCTTGGGGAATTCTCCACGAATAGGCCTATGAGCTGCTTATATGGGCGTTATACTAGCATTGCTACCATCTCGCCTGATACAACTAACTGCACCATGTTTTGTATTACGAACAAACTTTCCACAAGAGGGTGTGTGATTTACAATAGTGGAGACTGGAGATAGTGTGGGCCGTAGAGGAAAGCAGCAGCCACGTCGAATAGGCAATATATTTCAGTTTAGATCATTAAGTTGCCGTATTTGCATAGATAAATCATTACTGTCTCAGCTAGGCTACAATACGTCCACTACTCTGCCTCGGGGATACATCTGCATCAGAATTGTTATATTTCTCGATGTTGATTGAGTGTCATTTTCAAAATGATAGGCTTATACATTTGACTTGTGCAAGACAGGACATAACTACCCGTGCTCAAAGATACAAGATAACGTCCTTCCCTCGCTACTAGTTGATTGTTTTGTGGGCAGCAAGGCAGAATAGCTATCTGCCTGCAGCGGGGGAAGGGGGCCTCCAACGCGGCGGGGGCTTCTCTCGCCACCCCGCTGAGTTGGGACGGGCGGAGAGTGAATCCCCACCCTATAGGCATACGGCGCCCAGCTAAGAAATACAATACACCGCCAATTAAATGCAGCCTCTGCTGCGATTCACTGCAATGAATGATAAATTGTAGTCGTTCTCACACCCTATAGGATCCTTTAAATGGAAATAATAGGCAACATCGTAATGTAAAATATGCATAGGCTACATTTACCACATTTAGTCTCGCTGGTAAACCATCTCTCGCTTTTGTTGCAAATTCCAGTCTAAATAACCAGGTTTGTTTCAAGGCGTCAGTGTTTAAGGTCAAATTGTTTTATTGCTAGATTGATAGTTATTAAAGAGCACAGACGTTGCAAAATAAAAATGCTAGGCTATCTCGTTACACATTTGTGAATAACAAAATCATTTCGTAGCTGTCGACCGTGAAATGAGAACAGGGAAAATATGGTCGAGCGTTAAACAGTGTAAACAATAATTACAAACAGAAGGGAAAGGACGTGGCCTGACAGGCAGGGCTTCTTTCCCAGGGTGAGCGAGAGCGACAGGGGGCTACATTCAAGACCTCAGGTATTTGAGAACTAGGCCTACATACGATATAAACTCATACTTATCTAATGGAATAACGTCAGCTAAACCTTCGTTAATGGAACAAAGTGTTTCATAATTCTGGCTTCAATATAGTAAACTATGGATTTCCCAAGCTGTTGCCAGTTTCGGCTTCCATGGATCCAACCAAGCACTTTCAATAGCCTTTTGTTCTATGTGGATATACAAACGAGGGCTATTAATTTGCAGATGCACGGTGATATGTTCACACAGAAGCCTTCCACAATTACTTCGTGCGTGTAGAAAAACATAATGTTATAAAATAAGAAAATCGATTCAATGTTTCTCTCCTTCAGACTTTAATTTCGCAGACACATTCATGTTAACAGGGCGAGACGAGGCGTGTTAAGAACTGGGAATAAATATTATTGAGGGAGCTAGAATATAGGCCTATTGAGCACGTGCATCAGAAGCATATCTGGGGGTTCTATTTTATTTACAATTCGAATTTGGACTGTTTCAATGGGTCAAATGTATTTACAGTTTCAAAATAAGATTTGTATTAATAAATACAAGTATCTAAGATCTCACCAATAGCCTTCCACCTTTTATAGAATTTACATTTCTTAAATTAACAATGTTGAATTTGGAATATGTACAAATTGACGCCCCTGTCAGTGTCAACGGCCTTTGTGCTTTTTTCTTTTTTTAAATGTAGATTTTTGAGTCTGTAATTGGTGTAATTGTTTGCTATGGAGCAAACAATATAAAATCTTCATTTTATGATGTTTCCAATTTACATAATGAAATGAAACACATATTTTACTATAATATGACAGGGACAGGTAGGTTTTTTGAATGTAATGATGGCCTGAACAACTATATAGGATTCCCTATGTAAACTGTAAATGAGATTTAATTTATTTAGGCGATGTCAAGTCTTTTGTCAGACGTGCACGTCTGTACATGCCTCTTCTTCCCTATCTCTTTCTTTTCATTCCCTCTTTCTCTCCTTCCCCACCTCTCAGCAATGTGGGCCCTGGAGGAGAGGCGTTTTATACCTCTTGAATGTCTCCTGTTCCTCTCCTCCACCCTCTATCCTGTTTTAATCCCACTACAAATGTTTTGACAGCAATAAAAAATCATTTAAAAAAGATCAGCACATGCAAATCCTTTGTTACTGATCCTTCAGCTCTCTCCCTCCCCCTCTCCCACCCTCCCTCCATCTCTCACTCTAGCTCTCTCCCTCCCCCTCTCCCACCCTCCCTCCATCTCTCACTCTCCCTCCCCCTCTCCCACCCCCATCTCTCACTCTATCTCTCACTCTAGCTCGCTCTCTCCCACCCTCCCTCCATCTCTCACTCTCTCTCACTAGCTTGCTCTCTCCCACCCTCCCTCCATCTCTCACTCTCCCTCCCCCTCTCCCACCCTCACTCTATCTCTCACTAGCTCGCTCTCTCCCACCCTCCCTCCATATCTCACTCTCTCTCACTCTAGCTCGCTCTCTCCCTCCCTCTCTCCCACCCTCCCTCTATCTCTCACTCTAGCTCACTCTCTCCCACCCTCCCTCTATCTCTCACTCTAGCTCTCTCCCTCCCTCCCTCTATCTCTCACTCTAGCTCTCTCCCTCCTTCTCTCCCTCTCTCCCACCCTCTCTCCCACCCTCTCTCTATCTCT
Source organism: Oncorhynchus keta (assembly GCF_023373465.1). Lineage (NCBI taxonomy): Eukaryota > Metazoa > Chordata > Actinopteri > Salmoniformes > Salmonidae > Oncorhynchus > Oncorhynchus keta. The sequence goes on along the minus strand of NC_068422.1, from coordinate 11,602,358 downwards.
CACTCTAGCTCGCTCTCTCCCACCCTCCCTCCATCTCTCACTCTCTTTCACTAGCTCGCTCTCTCCCACCCTCCCTCCATCTCTCTCTCACTCTAGCTCACTCTCTCCCTCCCTCCCTCTATCTCTCACTCTAGCTCACTCTCTCCCACCCTCCCTCTATCTCTCACTCTAGCTCTCTCCCTCCCTCCCTCCCTCTATCTCTCACTCTAGCTCTCTCCCTCCCTCTCTCCCTCTCTCCCACCCTCTCTCCCACCCTCTCTCTATCTCTCACTCTAGCTCGCTCTCTCCCACCCTCCCTCTATCTCTCACTCTAGCTCGCTCTCTCCCCACCCTCCCTCCCTCCATCTCTCCCTCTATCTCTCTCCCTCCCTCCCTCCCTCCCTCTATCTCTCACTCTAGCTCGCTCTCTCTCCTCTCTTTCTCTATCTTGGGTGTAGGGAGAAGAGCAGTGATGCTTATTTAATTGGTTGTGGACCTCCCAGAGTTTCAGTATTTCCAATTATCAACAATTCTATGCTAAACTATTCTAATGTATGGTTTGTATTGAAACACAGTAGAGTCTCATGTTATTTTGTGTTATTCTATTGTGGTACAATGTAATTATAATAGAAATAATAAAGAGATTAAATCACATTAGGCCTTGTACTTGTTGCACCCTCCCCTAACACACACACAGCTATACACCATTACACCACCAGATGGCAGTGTGAGAGGTTAAGGTCATGGGGAGATTCTAGTGACCACACACCGACCTACCTACCTACCTACCCCAGCCCCAAGGCAGGGAGCACCAGACGCCAGCCCCAAGGCAGGGAGCACCAGACCCCAGCCCCAAGGCAGGGAGCACCAGATCCCAGCCCCAAGGCAGGGAGCACCAGACCCCAGCCCCAAGGCAGGGAGCACCAGACCCCAGCCCCAAGGCGGGGAGCACCAGACCCCAGCCCCAAGGCAGGGAGCACCAGACCCCAGCCCCAAGGCAGGGAGCACCAGACCCCAGCCCCAAGGCAGGGAGCACCAGACCCCAGCCCCAAGACAGCGAGCACCAGATCCCAGCCCCAAGGCAGGGAGCACCAGATCCCAGCCCCAAGACAGGAAGCACCAGATCCCAGCCTTAAGACAGGGAGCACCAGATCCCAGCCCCAAGGCAGGGAGCACCAGACCCCAGCCTTAATACAGGGAGCACCAGATCCCAGCCTTAAGACAGGGAGCACCAGACCCCAGCCCCAAGCCAGGGAGCACCAGACCCCAGCCCCAAGCCAGGGAGCACCAGACCCCAGCCCCAAGGAAGGGAGCACCAGATCCCAGCCCCAAGGCAGGGAGCACCAGATCCCAGCCTTAAGACAGGGAGCACCAGACCCCAGCCCCAAGCCAGGGAGCACCAGACCCCAGCCCCAAGGAAGGGAGCACCAGACCCCAGCCCCAAGCCAGGGAGCACCAGACCCCAGCCTTAAGACAGGGAGCACCAGACCCCAGCCCCAAGCCAGGGAGCACCAGACCCCAGCCTTAAGACAGGGAGCACCAGACCCCAGCCCCAAGCCAGGGAGCACCAGACCCCAGCCTTAAGACAGGGAGCACCAGACCCCAGCCTTAAGACAGGGAGCACCAGATCCCAGCCTTAAGACAGGGAGCACCAGACCCCAGCCTTAAGACAGGGAGCACCAGACCCCAGCCTTAAGACAGGGAGCACCAGACCCCAGCCTTAAGACAGGGAGCACCAGATCCCAGCCTTAAGACAGGGAGCACCAGACCCCAGCCTTAAGACAGGGAGCACCAGATCCCAGACACAGAGTACCAGGTAGCTGGCAGCAGTATATAGCTGGCTGCAGTACCAGGTAGCTGGCAGCAGCAGTGCAGGCTAGGGCCGAGACTGACAAACCAGAGGGCCACTGGGGCAGACAACGGGGGGAGGTGTGTGGCTTTCAGAGGAAGGACGGAGACAGGGGAGGGGAGGGATTGCTGGGGTAAGAGTGCATGAGGGGGAGAGAGAAGAAGTGAAGAGAAAAGTGAGAATGGGGGAGAGAAAATAAGATGCATAATATTGGGGAGATTGAAAGAGGGGGAGAGAAAGAGAGAAGGGAGAGAGGATGAGGGTGAGGGAATGGTAGTGAGTCTCTCCTAACATGTGGATCCGGTGTGGTATAGTTCATTTATCATCCTTACGTGTTGGGTATTTACTTTGTCAATGATAGGGAGTGGAGAGACCGTGCCACTACAGAGAGAATTAATGTGTGTGTGCATGTTTTGTGAGTATGTAGAGGGGGAGGGGTATGGTCTGGCACTAACAGACACACAAACATTCTAGTTCGAGTTGCGTCTTCTTTTATTCAGGTTGTACAGTCAGTGTGGCTAGCTCTCTGGGATCCTATCTCACCCGCCCCCTTCCCCATCAAAACTACCCCCCCCAGCTACATTGTCTGGGTCGAGACAGGATGCTTGTTGCTAGCTAGCCTTCTGTCTTTGTATGCTGAGTGCTTGACCATGGGATGTTTTTTTTTAAATACGCAGACAATCAAAAGAAAGAAAAATTGCTACCTCCTGTCTGTTATTGTCACTATTTAAAAAGTTGACCTTCTAAACTTCTCCCGTTTTTTCTTCAGATTTAATGCTTTATTCACTTCATTTGAATCCCATGGCACAAATGCAAACATTTAATTTCATGGCATTTGGCATAGAAAAATGTAGCATTGAAAAGTTTATTGTGAGATGCTTTTTATGACCCCTTTATGTATACTCTTTTTCTCTAGTTTGACGCCAATAAAACATTCTGAAAAGGATAAGCTTGTCACCATACTTCAACGATTTTTCTAATATACTTAAAAACTTGTCTAGCTGATGCAACAAAGTATCACATATGGCTTCATTAAAATCTATACAGAAAGACTTCTAATTCTCTGACAGAAACAGTGATGCCAAACAGTCATCTCCATCAAATCAGCCTTTTATTGTAAATCAGTGTCATTTTACCTCCAACTATTTGTGCAGTTTGCGGTTGTGGGTTGTTTAAGATCAATCTTCCCTATGAAGCCGGACATTTAATACAGTCCTAATTAGTATTGATGTTTGTAACTTCACAGATACTGTTAGCGAGGGTTGAGGAGTAGGGGGTCAGTAGGGAGCGGGAACAATGGCTAAACCAGATGTTTAGTGTGTGGGTGAGGTAGGTGGAGGGTATCAGTGGAGTGTCACTGGGTCGAAACGACCCCTCCTGCAGCTGACAAGCATGGCATATGCCACCCCTCTCTCTCTCTGTACCTCTCCCCTTCCATACCTGCCGAAGAAATGAATGACGAGAAACACTCACACAAGTGGTTGTTTAGCCTATGTGCAGGAGCCTCAACCGGCCTCCTACTCCTACTCTCTCACACACATACGCTCACACGAGTACACACACACAAAAACACTCAAAAAAACACACACACACTCAATGATATAATGTGGAGGCCCCTAACTAATCAAACTGAAAGTGTCCCACCCCTACTCTCTGTGGTGCAGTCACATACACACGCACACGCACACACACACACACACCAATATGACATCATAGTAGAAGATCACACTGCTGCAGCCCCAGCCCTCTCCAGGAGGTGATTCTTTGTTTGCAATGACATCAGCCTGAGAGAGAGTGTATGTGTGTGTGTGTATGTGTGTCAGATAGAGTTCAGGGTGAGGTCAGGTGACATAACAGATGACTCGGTTGGGATCTCAAACAATCCAACGCTGCCATGACAAACAGAGGGGGCTCCCGAGTGGGGGCTCCTGAGTGGGGGCTCCTGAGTGGGGGCTTCCGAGTGGGGGCTCCTGAGTGGGGGCTTCCGAGTGGTGTCTTCCGAGTGGGGGCAGCAGTCTAAGGCACTGCACCTCAGTGCTGGAGACATCACTACAGACCCTGGTTCGATTCCAGACTGAAGGTTAATTAAAAAAGACTATGCAAGAGGTGGGAATGGGATGAGAAACTGGAATGTAGGGAGATTATGTTGTCCCTGGATAAGGGTTTCTTAAACTATGGTGTGGGACCTGAGCATGTGAGAGGTGGGTCGCGAGTTATGAGTAAACATTTAGAATCACACACTATTTCTACTTAATTTGGGTCGTTAGAGGACAGTATATTTCTCATTTGGGTCTCGAGATGAAAAACGTAAAAACCTTAAGAAAAACTTAGATACTGATCTCCCACAGTTTCTCCTACCCCAAGCTTAAACTTAAACATTAATGTGAAAACATGAAACTGACCTTAAATCAGAATCTATGGGCAACCTCACTTTATCCTCCAATGATTTCTCCTTCTGGCTGAGAGACTGAAAGGATGCTTTGGGACACCCCCTACTGGTAAAGACACCAAACTACATGTTGATGAGGGAAGGAGGAGGCAGAGGAGTATGGATAGAGTGAGTGTGAATATCATGTTCTATTGGTGACAAATGGATATTCGTAAAAGTGATTTGAAAGCAGCATAAAAAAAGCAGCATTCGGAAAGTATTCAGACCCCTTCCCTCTTCCCACATTTTGTTACATTACAGCCTTATTCTTTTCCTCATCCATCTACACACAATACCCCAACTTGATTGGAGTGTACCTGTGATAAATTCAATTGATTGGACATGATTTGGAAAGGCAAACAGCTGTTTGGTCCCACTGTTAGTGCATGTCAGAGAAAAATCAAGCCATGAGGTCGAAGGAATTGTCCGTAGGGCTCAGAGACAGGATTGTGTTGAAGCACATATCTAGGTAAGGGTACCACAACATTTCTGCAGCATTGAAGGTCCCCAAGAACACAGTGGCCTCCTTTATTCATAAATGGAAGAAGTTTGGAACCACCAAGACTCTTCCTAGAGCTGGCCGCCGGCCAAACTGAGCAATCGGGAGAGAAGGGCCTTGGTCAGGGAGGTGACCAAGAACCCGATGGTCACTCTGACAGAACTCCAAAGTTCCTCTGTGGAGAAGGGAGAACCTTCCAGAAGGACAAACATCTCTGCAGCACTCCACCAATCAGGTCTTTTTGGTTGAGTGGCCTGACGGAAGGCACTCTTCAATAAATGGCACATGACAGCCCACTTGGAGTTTGCCAAGAGGCACCTAAAGGGCTCTCAGACAATGAGAAACAAGATTCTCTGGTCTGATGAAACCAAGATTGAACACTTTGGCCTGAATGCCATGTCTTTAGGAAACCTGGCACCATCCCTACGGTGAAGCATGGTGGCGGCAGCATCATGCTGTGGGGATGTTTTTCAGTGGCAGGGACTGGGAGACTAGTCAGGATTGAGGGAAAGATGAACGGAGCCAAGTACAGAGAGATCCTTGATGAAAACCTGCTCCAGAGTGTTCAAGACCTCAGACTGGGGTAAAGGTTCACCTTTCAACAGGACAACGACCCTAAGCACACAGCCAAGACAACGCAGGAGTGGCTTCGGGACAAGTCTCTGAATGTCCTTGAGTGGCCCAGCAAGAGCCCAGACTTGAACCCGATCGAACATCTCTGGAGAGACCTGAAAATAGCTGTGCAGCAACGCTCCCCATCCGACCTGACAGAGCTTTAGAGGATCAGCTGAGAATAATGGGAGAAACTCCCCAAATACAGGTGTGCCAAGCTTGTAGCATGGGGGTGTGTCAAGGGGAGGGGGTTTGTCAAGGCGAGGTGTGGGGGTGGACTGGGAGGGGAGGGGTGTGTCAAGGGGAGGGGTATGTCAAGGAGAGGAGTGGGGTGTGTCAAGGTGAGGGGTGGGGTGGGGATGGACGGGGAGGTTGGGGGTGTGTCAAGGGGGTTGGGGGTGTGTAAAGGGGATGAGTGGGGATGGTAGGGTTGGGTTGGGGCTGTGTCAAGGTGATGGGTGGTGGTGTGTCTAGGGGAGGGGAGGGGATGGAAGGGGAGGGGAGGGGGGGTGTGTCAAGGGGAGGGGTGGGGATGGACTGGGAGGGGAGTGGATGTGTCAAGGGAGGGGTGGGGATGGGGTGGGGATGGGGATGGACTGGGAGGGGAGGGGTGTGCCAAGAGGAGGGGTGGGGATGGACTGGGAGGACTGGGAGGGGTGTGTCAAGGGGGTGGAGGGGTGGACTGGGATGTGAAGAGGAGGGGTGGGGATGGACTGGGAGGGGAGGGAGTGTGTCAAGAGGAGGGGTGGGGATGGACTGGGAGGGGAGGGGAGGGGATGTGTCAAGAGGATGGACTGGGAGGGGGGGAGGGGAGGGGATGGGGATGGACTGGGAGGGGAGGGGAGGGGAGGGGATGTGTCAAGAGGAGGGGTGGGGATGGACTGGGAGGAGGGAGAAGAGGAGGGGTGGGGATGGACTGGAGGGATGTGTCAAGAGGAGGGGTGGGGATGGACTGGGAGGACTGGGAGGGGAGGGTGTGTCAAGAGGAGGGGTGGGGATGGACTGGGAGGGGAGGTGTGTCAAGAGGAGGGGTGGGGATGGACTGGGAGGGGAGGGGGTGTGTCAAGGGAGGGGTGGGGATGGACTGGGAGGGGAGGGGGTGAGGGGGTGGGGATGGACTGTCAAGAGGAGGGGTGGGGATGGACTGGGAGGGAGGGTGTGAGGAGGGGTGGGGATGGACAAGGGGGTGTCAAGGAGGGGGGTGGGGATGGACTGGGAGGGGAGGGGTGTGTCAAGAGGAGGGGGGGATGGACTGGGAGGGGAGGGTGTCAAGAGGAGGGGTGGGGGATGGACAAGAGGAGGGGAGGGGTGGGGATGGACTGGGAGGGGAGGGGATGTGTCAAGAGGAGGGGGAGGGGATGGACTGGGAGGGAGGGGGTGTGTCAAGAGGGTGGGGAGGGGGAGGGGAGGGGGGATGGGGACTGGGAGGGAGGGGATGTGTCAAGAGGAGGGGTGGGGATGGACTGGGAGGGGAGGGGTGTGTCAAGAAGAGGGGGAGGGGAGGGGTGGGGATGGACTGGGAGGGGGAGGGGAGGAGGGGGGGTGTGTCAAGAGGAGGGGTGGGGATGGACTGGGAGGGGAGGGGGTGTGTCAAGGGAGGGGTTCTGGGGATGGACTGGGAGGGGAGGGGATGTGTGGGGATGGACAGGGGAGGGGAGGGGGGGTGGGGATGGACTGGGAGGGGAGGGGGTGTGTCAAGGGAGGGGTGGGGATGGACTGGGGAGGGGATGTGTCAAGAGGAGGGGTGGGGATGGACTGGGAGGGGAGGGGGAGAGGGGGGTGATGGATGGACAAGAGGAGGGGTGGGGATGGACTGGAGGGGAGGGGGTGTCAAGAGGAGGGGTGTGTCAAGGGGTGTCAGGGAGGGGTGGGGATGGACTGGGAGGGAGGGGTGTGGGGATGGACTGGGAGGGGGGTAGGGGGGGGGGATGGACTGGGAGGAGGGGTGTCAAGGGAGGGGTGGGGGATGGACTGGGAGGTTGGGGGGGTGTCAATGGGAGGGGGTGTGTCAAGGGGAGGGTTGGGGGTGTGTCAAAGGGAGCGGGTGTGTCAAGGGAGGGGTGGCGATGGATGGGGAGGGTTGGGAGTGTGTCAAGGGGAGGGTTAGGGGTGTGTCAAGGGGAGGTTGGGGGTGTGACAAGGGGAGGGGGTGTGTCAAGGGGAGGGTCATATCAGCGAACTGTAACACCTGTAGTGTATGCTGTACTGTAATTGGTCATAACACACACAGAGGCACGAACATGCAAACACAGACACAAACACACACACGCACAAACATGGAAACACACACACACGCACATGCACACAGGGACACACACACGCACACACATACACACAGAGAGACACACACAGACAAACGCACACACACGCACAAACACACACACAGACATGCACAGAGGCAAACATCTGTCAGGGATTTGTATAGTGAGATGATACCCGATAATAAATCATGCCAACATTTGGAACTCATTTTGGTTCCCGTCTATCTGACCCCAAATAGGGTCAGAGATGTGTGTGTCTGTATGTGTGTGTGTAGTTTGAGAATTTTGTGAAGCATATAACTATGGCAGGGGACTGGGATGGGGTTGGGTTGATGGACAGTTTGTGTGTTTGTGTGTGTGTGTTCGTCAGCGTGTGTGTCAGTGAGTGACTTGATGAGAAATGAGGATGATCTTTAAGTGGCAGAATGAGGGAGAGGGCTCCTAATACATCATACTACCAGAGAGGCAGGGGGCACACAGGACTACATAAGGCTACATAGAGATGCACATAATGTTACATAGATTTGCATAGAATAACCCATAACTACATAGAATTTTGTAGTGACACACAGACACAGAGAGAGAAAGAAAGAGTGAGAGAAAGAGAGTGCGAGAGAGAGAAGGAGAGAGAGAGAGATAGAGAGAGAAAGAGAGAGAGTGAGAGAGAGAGACAGAGAGAAAGAGAGAGAGAGACAGAGAGAGAGAGAGAGAGAGAGAGAGAGAGAGAGAGAGAGAGAGAGAGAGAGAGAGAGAAAGGAGAGAGAGAGGAGAGAGAGAACAAGAGTGACAGAGAGAGTGAGAGATAGAGAAGGAGAGAGAGAGAGAGAGAGAGAGAGAGAGAGAGAGAGGTAACTTCCACAAAGCTGTGAACGATCTGAGAGACAAGGCAAGAAGGTCATTCTATGCCATCAAAAGGAACATCAATTTCAACTTACATTTACATTTAAGACATTTAGCAGACGCTCTTATCCAGAGCGACTTACAAATTGGTGCATTCACCTTATGACATCCAGTGGAACAGCCACTTTACAATAGTGCATCTAAATCTTTTAAGGGGGGTGAGAAGGATTACTTTATCCTATCCTAGGTATTCCTTAAAGAGGTGGGGTTTCAGGTGTCTCCGGAAGGTGGTGATTGACTCCGCTGTCCTGGCGTCGTGAGGGAGTGTGTTCCACCATTGGGGAGCCAGAGCAGCGAACAGTTTTGACTGGGCTGAGCGGGAACTGTACTTCCTCAGTGGTAGGGAGGCGAGCAGGCCAGAGGTGGATGAACGCAGTGCCCTTGTTTGGGTGTAGGGCCTGATCAGAGCCTGGAGGTACTGAGGTGCCGTTCCCCTCACAGCTCCGTAGGCAAGCACCATGGTCTTGTAGCGGATGCGAGCTTCAACTGGAAGCCAGTGGAGAGAGATATACCAATTAAGATCAGGCTAAAAATACTTGAATCAGTCATAGAGCCCCATTGTCCTTTATGGTTGTGAGGTCTGGGGTCCGCTCACCAAGCAAGACTTCACAAAATGGGATAAACACCAAATTAAGACTGCATGCAGAATTCTGCAAAAATATCCTCCGTGTACAACATAGAACACCAAATAATGCATACATAGCAGAATTAGGCCGATACCCACTAATTATCAAAATCCAGAGAAGAGCCGTTAAATTCTACAACCACCTAAAAGGAAGCGATTCCAAAACCTTCCATAACAAAGTCATCACCTACAGAGAGATGTACCTGGAGAAGAGTCCCCTAAGCAAGCTGGTCCTGGGGCTCTGTTCACAAACACAAACACACCCCACAGATCCCCAGGACAACAGCACAATTAGACCCAACCAAATCATGAGAAAACAAAAAGATAATTACTTGACACATTGGAAAGAATTAACAAAAAAACAGAGCAAACTAGAATGCTATTTGGCTTTAAACAGAGAGTACACAGTGGCAGAATACCTGACCACTGTGACTGACCCAAACTTAAGGAAAGCTTTGACTATGTACAGACTCAGTGAGCATAGCCTTGCTATTGAGAAAGGCCGCCGTAGGCAGATATGGCTCTCAAGAGAATACAGGCTATGTGCTCACTGCCCACAAAAAGAGGTGGAAACTGAGCTCCACTTCCTAACCTCCTGCCCAATGTATGACCATATTAGAGAGACATATTTCCCTCAGATTACACAGATCCACAAAGAATTAAAAAACAAATCCAATTTTGATAAAGTCCCATATCTACTGGGTGAAATTCCACAGTGTGCCATCACAGCATCAAGACTTGTGACCTGTTGCCACAAGAAAAGGGAAACCAGTGAAGAACAAACACCATTGTAAATACAACCCATATCTATGCTTATTTATTTTCCCTTGTGTACTTTAATAATTTGTACATTGTTACAACACTGTATTTTTATATATATAATATGTCATTTGTAATGTCTTTATTGTTTTGAAACTTCTGTATGTGTAATGTTTACTGTTAATATCTATTGTTTATTTCACTTTTGTCCATTATCTACCTCACTTGCTTTGGCAATGTTAACACATGTTTCCCATGCCAATAAAGCCCCTTGAATAGAATTGAATTGAGACAGAGAGATATATATAGAGAGAAAGAGAGAGAGAGAAAACGAGAAAGAAAGAAATAGAGACAGAGAGAGAGAAAGAGAGAGAGAGAAAGAGAAAGAAGGAGAGAGCGAGATGGAGAGAGAGAGAGAAAAACAGAGAGAAAAACATAGAGAAGGAGTCCTTGGCAGAGACTAAATGTGGAAAAGTAAAGCCACCTTGTTTCTCTTCTGTTCAGAAAGAGAAGCGGAAGATGTAATCACAAAGGGAACCCGTGTCTTTTCTTCTTAAACCACAGTGGTACTGCTCTCCTCTTCTCCCCCTTTCTCCTCTCCTCTCTCCTCCCTCCCTCCCTCCCTCCCTCCCTCCCTCCCTCCCTTTCTCCTCTGTCTCTTTGAGAACTCTCTGACTTAAAATCCCCTTTACCCAGTTGATGTTTCTCAAACGTGTAGGACGCAGTTCAATCAGGTCCTCCGAGAGAGAATTACACAGCTGAATTTGGATGAGGGAAGAAGAAAGCAATACAAGACTAGAACTGAGAGAATGGGAGAAGAGGGGAGTGGTGATGGATCATCTGGACTGTAAAGTATTTAGTGTGGCCAGGGTTGGAGAGGACAAACATTTATGGAGTGCTGAGTACACAGGCAGGAACCAAGAGCACACACATTCAGAGTTAAGCATACACATGTCAAGGTTATCTTTATTGCACAATTTCTACACTCTTAGAAAAAATGCGCTATCAATAACCAAAAGGGGTTCTTTGGCTGTTGCCATAGGAGAACCCTTTGCAGAACCCCTTTTGGTTCCGGGTAGAACCCTTTTGATTCCAGGTAGAACGCTTTTGGGTTCCAGGTAGAACGCTTTTGGGCTCCAGGTAGAACCCTCCTTTCAAAAGAGGATTCTATATGGAACCCAAAAGAGTTCTACCTGGAACCAAAAAAGTCCAGGTTCTCTTATGGGGACCACCACATAACCCTTTGGAACCCTTTTTTTTAAAGTCTGTAGTACATTTGACATTCCCTTATAAAGAAGATCCACCTCCATCATGATCTGTTTACGTTGTGGTACATAATGTCCACTACTGCTATACATGTTGATCATGAAACAGGACATGCAGCCATGTTATGAGGTCAGGGTTCGCCGGAGATAATGAATGTTACTGTTGTACATGTTTATCATGAAATAGGACAGGCAGCCATGTTATGAGGTCAGGGTTCGTGGGAATCAAATCAAATTTATTTATATAGCCCTTCGTACATCAGCTGATATCTCAAAGTGCTGTACAGAAACCCAGCCTAAAACCCCAAACAGCAAACAATGCAGGTGTAAAAGCACGGTGGCTAGGAAAAACTCCCTAGAAAGGCCAAAACCTAGGAAGAAACCTAGAGAGGAACCGGGCTATGTGGGGTGGCCAGTCCTCTTCTGGCTGTGCCGGGTAGAGATTATAACAGAACATGACCAAGATGTTCAAATGTTCATAAATGACCAGCATGGTCGAATAATAATAAGGCAGAACAGTTGAAACTGGAGCAGCAGCACAGTCAGGTGGACTGGGGACAGCAAGGAGCCATCATGTCAGGTAGTCCTGGGGCACGGTCCAGGGCTCAGGTCCTCCGAGAGAGAGAAAGAAAGAGAGAATTAGAGAGAGCATATGTGGGGTGGCCAGTCCTCTTCTGGCTGTGCCAGGGTGGAGATTATAACAGAACGTGGCCAAGATGTTCAAATGTTCATAAATGACCAGCATGGTTGAATAATAGTGGGAACAGGCTGGGAACAGGCAGTCATGTTATGAGGTCAGGGTTGCTGGGCACAGGCAGCCATGTTTGAGGTCAGGGTTCGCTGGGCACAGGCAGCCATGTTATGAGGTCAGGGTTCGCTGGGCACAGGCAGCCATGTAATGAGGTCAGGGTTCGTGGGGACAGGCAGTTACATGTATGAGGTCAGGGTTCGCAGAGGGATAATGAACGGCTGTGTTTCTATTCTATTTACTGGAAATAAAGAGATATTTCCTGTTTATATGTGTTTAAATGCTAATGTGTGTGTGAGCACTTTTTTATTTGATTTTTACTTTAGTTTATTTTGTAAATATTTTCTTAAATTCTTACTCGAGTCCAGTGTGTGCGAGAAATAAAGTTTGATTTGATTTGAGTGTGTGTGTGTGTGAGTCCAGTGTGTGTGTGTGTGTGTGTGTGTGTGTGTGTGTATGTGTAGAGTCCAGTATGTGTGTCTGTGTGTTTGTGTGTGTGGAGTCCAGTATGCATGTGTGCGCGTGTACAGTGTGTGTAGAGTCCAGTGTGTGTGTAGAGTCCAGTGTGTGTGTAGAGTCCAGTGTGTGTGTAGAGTCCAGTGTGTGAGAAGAGTCCAGTGTGTGTGTGTGAGAGTCCAGTGTGTGTGTAGAGTCCAGTGTGTGTGTAGAGTCCAGTGTGTGTGTAGAGTCCAGTGTGTGTGTGAGTCCAGTATGGTGTAGAGTAGTGTGTGTGTAGTCCAGTGTGTGTGTGGAGTCCAGTGTGTGTGTAGAGTAGAGTCCAGTGTGTGTGTGGAGTCCAGTGTGTGTGTAGAGTCCAGTGTGTGTGAAGAGTCCAGTGTGTGAGAGAGTCCAGTGTGTGTGTAGAGTCCAGTGTGTGTAGAGAGTCCAGTGTGTGTGTAGAGTCCAGTGTGTGAGAACAGTCCAGTGTGTGAGAAGAGTCCAGTGTGTGAGAAGAGTCCAGTGTGTGTGTAGAGTCCAGTGTGTGAGAAGAGTCCAGTGTGTGTGTAGAGTCCAGTGTGTGTGTAGAGTCCAGTGTGTCCAGTGTGAGAGAGTCCAGTGTGTGTGAAGAGTCCAGTATGTGTGTGTGAGTCCAGTGTGTGTGTAGAGTCCAGTGTGTGTAGAGTCCAGTGTGTGTGTGAGTCCAGTGTGGGTGTAGAAGAGTCCAGTGTGTGTGTGAGTCCAGTGTGTGTGTAGAGTCCAGTGTGTGTGTGGAGTCCAGTGTGTGTGTGTGTGTGTAGAGTCCAGTGTGTGTGTAGAGTCCAGTGTGTGTGTAGAGTCCAGTGTGTGTGTAGAGTCCAGTGTGTGAGAAGAGTCCAGTGTGTGAGAAGAGTCCAGTGTGTGTGTAGAGTCCAGTATGTGTGTAGAGTCCAGTGTGTGTGTGGAGTCCAGTATGTGTGTAGAGTCCAGTGTGTGTGTGGAGTCCAGTATGTGTGTAGAGTCCAGTGTGTGTGTGGAGTCCAGTATGTGTGTAGAGTCCAGTGTGTGTGTGGAGTCCAGTATGTGTGTAGAGTCCAGTGTGTGTGTGGAGTCCAGTATGTGTGTAGAGTCCAGTGTGTGTGTGGAGTCCAGTATGTGTGTAGAATCCAGTGTGTGAGAAGAGTCCAGTGTGTGGGTAGAGTCCAGTGTGTGAGAAGAGTCCAGTGTGTGGGTAGAGTCCAGTGTGTGAGAAGAGTCCAGTTTGTGTGTAGAGTCCAGTGTGTGTGTAGAGTCCAGTGTGTGTGTAGAGTCCAGTGTGTGAAGAGTCCAGTGTGTGAGAAGAGTCCAGTGTGTGAGAAGAGTCCAGTGTGTGTGAAGAGTCCAGTGTGTGTGAAGAGAAGAGTCCAGTGTGTGAGAAGAGTCCAGTGTGTGTGTAGAGTCCAGTGTGTGTGTAGAGTCCAGTGTGTGTGTAGAGTCCAGTGTGTGAGAAGAGTCCAGTGTGTGAGAAGAGTCCAGTGTGTGTGTAGAGTCCAGTGTGTGAGAAGAGTCCAGTGTGTGAGAAGAGTCCAGTGTGTGTAGAGTCCAGTGTGTGTGTAGAGAGTCCAGTGTGTGTGTAGAGTCCAGTGTGTGTGTAGAGTCCAGTGTGTGTGTAGAGTCCAGTGTGTGTGTAGTCCAGTGTGTGTGTAGAGTCCAGTGTGTGTGTAGAGTCCAGTGTGTGTGTAGAGTCCAGTGTGTGTGTAGAGTCCAGTGTGTGTGTAGAGTCCAGTGTGTGTGTAGAGTCCAGTGTGTGTGTAGAGTCCAGTGTGTGTGTAGAGTCCAGTGTGTGTGTAGAGTCCAGTGTGTGAGAAGAGTCCAGTGTGTGTGTAGAGTCCAGTGTGTGTGTAGAGTCCAGTGTGGGTGTAGAGTGCAGTGTGTGTGTAGTGTCCAGTGTGTGTGTAGAGTCCAGTGTGTGAGAAGAGTCCAGTGTGTGTGTAGAGTCCAGTGTGTGAGAAGAGTCCAGTGTGTGTGTGGAGTCCAGTATGTGTGTAGAGTCCAGTGTGTGTGTAGAGTCCAGTGTGTGAGAAGAGTCCAGTGTGTGAGAAGAGTCCAGTGTGTGAGAAGAGTCCAGTGTGTGTGTAGAGTCCAGTGTGTGAGAAGAGTCCAGTGTGTGAGAAGAGTCCAGTGTGTGTGTAGAGTCCAGTGTGTGAGAAGAGTCCAGTGTGTGGGTAGAGTCCAGTGTGTGAGAAGAGTCCAGTGTGTGTGTAGAGTCCAGTGTGTGTGTAGAGTCCAGTGTGTGTGTAGAGTCCAGTGTGTGAGAAGAGTCCAGTGTGTGAGAAGAGTCCAGTGTGTGTGTAGAGTCCAGTGTGTGAGAAGAGTCCAGTGTGTGTGTAGAGTCCAGTGTGTGTGTAGAGTCCAGTGTGTGTGTAGAGTCCAGTGTGTGAAGAGTCCAGTGTGTGAGAAGAGTCCAGTGTGTGAGAAGAGTCCAGTGTGTGTGTAGAGTCCAGTGTGTGTGTAGAGTCCAGTGTGTGTGTAGAGTCCAGTGTGTGAGAAGAGTCCAGTGTGTGTGAAGAGTCCAGTGTGTGTGTAGAGTCCAGTGTGTGTGTAGAGTCCAGTGTGTGTGTAGAGTCCAGTGTGTGTGTAGAGTCCAGTGTGTGTGTAGAGTCCAGTGTGTGTGTAGAGTCCAGTGTGTGAGAAGAGTCCAGTGTGTGTGTGTGTAGAGTCCAGTGTGTGTGTAGAGTCCAGTGTGTGTGTGGAGTCCAGTGTGTGTGTAGAGTCCAGTGTGTGTGTGTGAGAGTCCAGTGTGTGTGTAGAGTCCAGTGTGTGTGTGTAGAGTCCAGTGTGTGTGTAGAGTCCAGTGTGTGTGTGGAGTCCAGTATGTGTGTAGAGTCCAGTGTGTGTGTGGAGTCCAGTGTGTGTGTAGAGTCCAGTGTGTGTGTGGAGTCCAGTGTGTGTGTAGAGTCCAGTGTGTGAGAAGAGTCCAGTGTGTGGGTAGAGTCCAGTGTGTGAGAAGAGTCCAGTGTGTGTGTAGAGTCCAGTGTGTGAGAAGAGTCCAGTGTGTGTGTAGAGTCCAGTGTGTGTGTAGAGTCCAGTGTGTGTGTAGAGTCCAGTGTGTGAGAAGAGTCCAGTGTGTGAGAAGAGTCCAGTGTGTGAGAAGAGTCCAGTGTGTGTGTAGAGTCCAGTGTGTGAGAAGAGTCCAGTGTGTGTGAAGAGTCCAGTGTGTGTGTAGAGTCCAGTGTGTGAGAAGAGTCCAGTGTGTGAGAAGAGTCCAGTGTGTGTGTAGAGTCCAGTGTGTGAGAAGAGTCCAGTGTGTGAGAAGAGTCCAGTGTGTGTGTAGAGTCCAGTGTGTGTGTAGAGTCCAGTGTGTGTGTAGAGTCCAGTGTGTGTGTGTGTAGAGTCCAGTGTGTGTGTAGAGTCCAGTGTGTGTGTAGAGTCCAGTGTGTGTGTAGAGTCCAGTGTGTGTGTAGAGTCCAGTGTGTGTAGAGTCCAGTGTGTGTGTAGAGTCCAGTGTGTGTGTAGAGTCCAGTGTGTGTGTAGAGTCCAGTGTGTGTGTAGAGTCCAGTGTGTGTAGAGTCCAGTGTGTGAGAAGAGTCCAGTGTGTGAGAAGAGTCCAGTGTGTGTGTAGAGTCCAGTGTGTGTGTGTGTGAGAGTCCAGTGTGTGTGTAGAGTCCAGTGTGTGAGAAGAGTCCAGTGTGTGAGAAGAGTCCAGTGTGTGTGTAGAGTCCAGTGTGTGTGAGTCCAGTGTGTGAGAAGAGTCCAGTGTGTGAGAAGAGTCCAGTGTGTGTGTAGAGTCCAGTGTGTGTGTAGAGTCCAGTGTGTGTGTGTGTGAGAGTCCAGTGTGTGAGAAGAGTCCAGTGTGTGTGTAAGAGTCCAGTGTGTGTGTAGAGTCCAGTGTGTGTGTAGAGTCCAGTGTGTGAGTAGAGTCCAGTGTGTGTGTAGAGTCCAGTGTGTGTGTAGAGTCCAGTGTGTGGGTAGAGTCCAGTGTGTGAGAAGAGTCCAGTGTGTGTGTAGAGTCCAGTGTGTGAAGAGTCCAGTGTGTGTAGAGTCCAGTGTGTGTGTAGAGTCCAGTGTGTGTGTAGAGTCCAGTGTGTGTGTAGAGTCCAGTGTGTGTGTAGAGTCCAGTGTGTGTGTAGAGTCCAGTGTGTGTGTAGAGTCCAGTGTGTGTGTGGAGTCCAGTATGTGTGTAGAGTCCAGTGTGTGTGTAGAGTCCAGTGTGTGTGTAGAGTCCAGTGTGTGTGTAGAGTCCAGTGTGTGAGAAGAGTCCAGTGTGTGAGAAGAGTCCAGTGTGTGTGTAGAGTCCAGTGTGTGAGAAGAGTCCAGTGTGTGTGTAGAGTCCAGTGTGTGAGAAGAGTCCAGTGTGTGTGTAGAGTCCAGTGTGTGTGTAGAGTCCAGTGTGTGTGTAGAGTCCAGTGTGTGAGAAGAGTCCAGTGTGTGAGAAGAGTCCAGTGTGTGAGAAGAGTCCAGTGTGTGTAGAGTCCAGTGTGTGAGAAGAGTCCAGTGTGTGAGAAGAGTCCAGTGTGTGTGTAGAGTCCAGTGTGTGTGGAGTCCAGTGTGTGTGTAGAGTCCAGTGTGTGTGTAGAGTCCAGTGTGTGTGTAGAGTCCAGTGTGTGTGTAGAGTCCAGTGTGTGTGTAGAGTCCAGTGTGTGTGTAGAGTCCAGTGTGTGTGTAGAGTCCAGTGTGTGTGAAGAGTCCAGTGTGTGAGAAGAGTCCAGTGTGTGTGTAGAGTCCAGTGTGTGTGTAGAGTCCAGTGTGTGTGAAGAGTCCAGTGTGTGTGTAGAGTCCAGTGTGTGAGAGAGTCAGTGTGTGTGAAGAGTCCAGTGTGTGTGTAGAGTCCAGTGTGTGTGAAGAGTCCAGTGTGTGTGTGAGTCCAGTGTGTGTGTAGAGTCCAGTGTAGAGTCCAGTGTGTGAGAAGAGTCCAGTGTGTGAGAAGAGTCCAGTGTGTGTGTAGAGTCCAGTGTGTGAGAAGAGTCCAGTGTGTGAGAAGAGTCCAGTGTGTGTGTAGAGTCCAGTGTGTGTGAAGAGTCCAGTGTGTGGGTAGAGTCCAGTGTGTGAGAAGAGTCCAGTGTGTGTGTAGAGTCCAGTGTGTGTGTAGAGTCCAGTGTGTGTGTAGAGTCCAGTGTGTGAGAAGAGTCCAGTGTGTGAGTAGAGTCCAGTGTGTGTGTAGAGTCCAGTGTGTGAGAAGAGTCCAGTGTGTGTGTAGAGTCCAGTGTGTGTGTAGAGTCCAGTGTGTGTGTAGAGTCCAGTGTGTGTGTAGAGTCCAGTGTGTGAGAAGAGTCCAGTGTGTGAGAAGAGTCCAGTGTGTGTGTAGAGTCCAGTGTGTGTGTGTAGAGTCCAGTGTGTGTGTAGAGTCCAGTGTGTGTGAAGAGTCCAGTGTGTGAGAAGAGTCCAGTGTGTGTGTAGAGTCCAGTGTGTGTGTAGAGTCCAGTGTGTGTGTAGAGTCCAGTGTGTGTGTAGAGTCCAGTGTGTGTGTAGAGTCCAGTGTGTGTGTAGAGTCCAGTGTGTGAGAAGAGTCCAGTGTGTGTGTGGAGTCCAGTATGTGTGTAGAGTCCAGTGTGTGTGTGGAGTCCAGTATGTGTGTAGAGTCCAGTGTGTGTGTGGAGTCCAGTGTGTGTGTAGAGTCCAGTGTGTGTGTGGAGTCCAGTGTGTGTGTAGAGTCCAGTGTGTGTGTAGAGTCCAGTGTGTGTGTGGAGTCCAGTGTGTGTGTAGAGTCCAGTGTGTGTGTAGAGTCCAGTATGTGTGTAGAGTCCAGTGTGTGTGTAGAGTCCAGTGTGTGTGTAGAGTCCAGTGTGTGAGAAGAGTCCAGTGTGTGGGTAGAGTCCAGTGTGTGAGAAGAGTCCAGTGTGTGGGTAGAGTCCAGTGTGTGAGAAGAGTCCAGTTTGTGTGTAGAGTCCAGTGTGTGTGTAGAGTCCAGTGTGTGTGTAGAGTCCAGTGTGAGAAGAGTCCAGTGTGTGAGAAGAGAAGAGTCAGTGTGTGAGAAGAGTCCAGTGTGTGTGAGAGAGTCCAGTGTGTGAGAGTCCAGTGTGTGTGTAGTCCAGTGTGTGTGTAGAGAGTCCAGTGTGTGTGTAGAGTCCAGTGTGTGAGAAGAGTCCAGTGTGTGAGAAGAGTCCAGTGTGTGTGTAGAGTCCAGTGTGTGAGAAGAGTCCAGTGTGTGAGAAGAGTCCAGTGTGTGTGTAGAGTCCAGTGTGTGTGTAGAGTCCAGTGTGTGTGTAGAGTCCAGTGTGTGTGTAGAGTCCAGTGTGTGTGAAGAGTCCAGTGTGTGTGTAGAGTCCAGTGTGTGTGAAGAGTCCAGTGTGTGAGTAGAGTCCAGTGTGTGTGTAGAGTCCAGTGTGTGTGTAGAGTCCAGTGTGTGTGTAGAGTCCAGTGTGTGTGTAGAGTCCAGTGTGTGTGTAGAGTCCAGTGTGAGAAGAGTCCAGTGTGTGAGAAGAGTCCAGTGTGTGAGAAGAGTCCAGTGTGTGTGTAGAGTCCAGTGTGTGTGTGTAGAGTCCAGTGTGTGTGTAGAGTCCAGTGTGTGAGAAGAGTCCAGTGTGTGAGAAGAGTCCAGTGTGTGTGTAGAGTCCAGTGTGAGAAGAGTCCAGTGTGTGAGAAAGAGTCCAGTGTGTGAGAAGAGTCCAGTGTGTGTGTAGAGTCCAGTGTGTGTGTAGAGTCCAGTGTGTGTGTAGTCCAGTGTGTGAGAAGAGTCCAGTGTGTGAGAAGAGTCCAGTGTGTGTGTGGAGTCCAGTGTGTGTGAAGAGTCCAGTGTGTGTGTAGAGTCCAGTGTGTGTGTAGAGTCCAGTGTGTGTGTAGAGTCCAGTGTGTGTGTAGAGTCCAGTGTGTGTGTAGAGTCCAGTGTGTGAGAAGAGTCCAGTGTGTGTGTAGAGTCCAGTGTGTGTGTAGAGTCCAGTGTGTGTGTGGAGTCCAGTATGTGTGTAGAGTCCAGTGTGTGTGTGGAGTCCAGTATGTGTGTAGAGTCCAGTGTGTGTGTGGAGTCCAGTATGTGTGTAGAGTCCAGTGTGTGTGTGGAGTCCAGTATGTGTGTAGAGTCCAGTGTGTGTGTGGAGTCCAGTATGTGTGTAGAGTCCAGTGTGTGTGTGGAGTCCAGTGTGTGTGTAGAGTCCAGTGTGTGAGAAGAGTCCAGTGTGTGAGAAGAGTCCAGTGTGTGTGTAGAGTCCAGTGTGTGAGAAGAGTCCAGTGTGTGAGAAGAGTCCAGTGTGTGAGTAGAGTCCAGTGTGTGTGTAGAGTCCAGTGTGTGTGTAGAGTCCAGTGTGTGTGTAGAGTCCAGTGTGAGAAGAGTCCAGTGTGTGAGAAGAGTCCAGTGTGTGAGAAGAGTCCAGTGTGTGTGTAGAGTCCAGTGTGTGAGAAGAGTCCAGTGTGTGAGAAGAGTCCAGTGTGTGTGTAGAGTCCAGTGTGTGTGTAGAGTCCAGTGTGTGTGTAGAGTCCAGTGTGTGAGAAGAGTCCAGTGTGTGAGAAGAGTCCAGTGTGTGTGTAGAGTCCAGTGTGTGAGAAGAGTCCAGTGTGTGAGAAGAGTCCAGTGTGTGTGTAGAGTCCAGTGTGTGTGTAGAGTCCAGTGTGTGTGTAGAGTCCAGTGTGTGTGTAGAGTCCAGTGTGTGTGTAGAGTCCAGTGTGTGTGTAGAGTCCAGTGTGTGTGTAGAGTCCAGTGTGTGTGTAGAGTCCAGTGTGTGTGTAGAGTCCAGTGTGTGTGTAGAGTCCAGTGTGTGTGTAGAGTCCAGTGTGTGTGTAGAGTCCAGTGTGTGTGTAGAGTCCAGTGTGTGAGAAGAGTCCAGTGTGTGTGTAGAGTCCAGTGTGTGTGTAGAGTCCAGTGTGTGTGTAGAGTCCAGTGTGTGAGAAGAGTCCAGTGTGTGTGTAGAGTCCAGTGTGTGAGAAGAGTCCAGTGTGTGTGTGGAGTCCAGTATGTGTGTAGAGTCCAGTGTGTGTGTAGAGTCCAGTGTGTGAGAAGAGTCCAGTGTGTGAGAAGAGTCCAGTGTGTGAGAAGAGTCCAGTGTGTGTGTAGAGTCCAGTGTGTGAGAAGAGTCCAGTGTGTGAGAAGAGTCCAGTGTGTGTGTAGAGTCCAGTGTGTGAGAAGAGTCCAGTGTGTGGGTAGAGTCCAGTGTGTGAGAAGAGTCCAGTGTGTGTGTAGAGTCCAGTGTGTGTGTAGAGTCCAGTGTGTGTGTAGAGTCCAGTGTGTGTGAAGAGTCCAGTGTGTGTGAGAGTCCAGTGTGTGTGTAGAGTCCAGTGTG
The DNA here is from genome assembly GCF_023373465.1 of Oncorhynchus keta. Classification (NCBI taxonomy): domain Eukaryota; kingdom Metazoa; phylum Chordata; class Actinopteri; order Salmoniformes; family Salmonidae; genus Oncorhynchus; species Oncorhynchus keta. Next base: position 11,581,827 of record NC_068422.1, on the reverse strand, counting down.
TGAGAGAGTCCAGTGTGTGTGAAGAGTCCAGTGTGTGTGTAGAGTCCAGTGTGTGTGTAGAGTCCAGTGTGTGAAGAGTCCAGTGTGTGAGAAGAGTCCAGTGTGTGTGAAGAGTCCAGTGTGTGTGTAGAGTCCAGTGTGTGTGTAGAGTCCAGTGTGTGTGTAGAGTCCAGTGTGTGAGAAGAGTCCAGTGTGTGAGAAGAGTCCAGTGTGTGTGAAGAGTCCAGTGTGTGTGTAGAGTCCAGTGTGTGTGTAGAGTCCAGTGTGTGAGAAGAGTCCAGTGTGTGAGAAGAGTCCAGTGTGTGTGTAGAGTCCAGTGTGTGAGAAGAGTCCAGTGTGTGAGAAGAGTCCAGTGTGTGTGTAGAGTCCAGTGTGTGTGTAGAGTCCAGTGTGTGTGTAGAGTCCAGTGTGTGTGTAGAGTCCAGTGTGTGTGTAGAGTCCAGTGTGTGTGTAGAGTCCAGTGTGTGTGTAGAGTCCAGTGTGTGTGTAGAGTCCAGTGTGTGTGTAGAGTCCAGTGTGTGTGTAGAGTCCAGTGTGTGTGTAGAGTCCAGTGTGTGTGTAGAGTCCAGTGTGTGTGTAGAGTCCAGTGTGTGAGAAGAGTCCAGTGTGTGTGTAGAGTCCAGTGTGTGAGAAGAGTCCAGTGTGTGGGTAGAGTCCAGTGTGTGAGAAGAGTCCAGTGTGTGTGTAGAGTCCAGTGTGTGTGTAGAGTCCAGTGTGTGTGTAGAGTCCAGTGTGAGAAGAGTCCAGTGTGTGAGAAGAGTCCAGTGTGTGTGAAGAGTCCAGTGTGTGTGTAGAGTCCAGTGTGTGAGAAGAGTCCAGTGTGTGAGAAGAGTCCAGTGTGTGTGTAGAGTCCAGTGTGTGTGTAGAGTCCAGTGTGTGTGTAGAGTCCAGTGTGTGAGAAGAGTCCAGTGTGTGAGAAGAGTCCAGTGTGTGTGTAGAGTCCAGTGTGTGAGAAGAGTCCAGTGTGTGAGAAGAGTCCAGTGTGTGTGTAGAGTCCAGTGTGTGTGTAGAGCCCAGTGTGTGTGTAGAGTCCAGTGTGTGTGTAGAGTCCAGTGTGTGTGTAGAGTCCAGTGTGTGTGTAGAGTCCAGTGTGTGTGTAGAGTCCAGTGTGTGTGTAGAGTCCAGTGTGTGTGTAGAGTCCAGTGTGTGTGTAGAGTCCAGTGTGTGTGTAGAGTCCAGTGTGTGTGTAGAGTCCAGTGTGTGTGTAGAGTCCAGTGTGTGAGAAGAGTCCAGTGTGTGTGTGTAGAGTCCAGTGTGGGTGTAGAGTGCAGTGTGTGTGTAGTGTCCAGTGTGTGAGAAGAGTCCAGTGTGTGTGTAGAGTCCAGTGTGTGAGAAGAGTCCAGTGTGTGTGTGGAGTCCAGTATGTGTGTAGAGTCCAGTGTGTGTGTAGAGTCCAGTGTGTGAGAAGAGTCCAGTGTGTGAGAAGAGTCCAGTGTGTGAGAAGAGTCCAGTGTGTGTGTAGAGTCCAGTGTGTGAGAAGAGTCCAGTGTGTGAGAAGAGTCCAGTGTGTGTGTAGAGTCCAGTGTGTGAGAAGAGTCCAGTGTGTGGGTAGAGTCCAGTGTGTGAGAAGAGTCCAGTTTGTGTGTAGAGTCCAGTGTGTGTGTAGAGTCCAGTGTGTGTGTAGAGTCCAGTGTGAGAAGAGTCCAGTGTGTGAGAAGAGTCCAGTGTGTGGGTAGAGTCCAGTGTGTGAGAAGAGTCCAGTTTGTGTGTAGAGTCCAGTGTGTGTGTAGAGTCCAGTGTGTGTGTAGAGTCCAGTGTGAGAAGAGTCCAGTGTGTGAGAAGAGTCCAGTGTGTGAGAAGAGTCCAGTGTGTGTGTAGAGTCCAGTGTGTGTGTAGAGTCCAGTGTGTGTGTAGAGTCCAGTGTGTGAGAAGAGTCCAGTGTGTGAGAAGAGTCCAGTGTGTGTGTAGAGTCCAGTGTGTGTGTAGAGTCCAGTGTGTGTGTAGAGTCCAGTGTGTGAGAAGAGTCCAGTGTGTGAGAAGAGTCCAGTGTGTGTGTAGAGTCCAGTGTGTGAGAAGAGTCCAGTGTGTGAGAAGAGTCCAGTGTGTGTGTAGAGTCCAGTGTGTGTGTAGAGTCCAGTGTGTGTGTAGAGCCCAGTGTGTGTGTAGAGTCCAGTGTGTGTGTAGAGTCCAGTGTGTGTGTAGAGTCCAGTGTGTGTGTAGAGTCCAGTGTGTGTGTAGAGTCCAGTGTGTGAGAAGAGTCCAGTGTGTGAGAAGAGTCCAGTGTGTGTGTAGAGTCCAGTGTGTGTGTAGAGTCCAGTGTGTGAGAAGAGTCCAGTGTGTGTGTAGAGTCCAGTGTGTGTGTAGAGTCCAGTGTGTGAGAAGAGTCCAGTGTGTGAGAAGAGTCCAGTGTGTGTGTAGAGTCCAGTGTGTGTGTAGAGTCCAGTGTGTGTGTAGAGTCCAGTGTGTGTGTAGAGTCCAGTGTGTGTGTAGAGTCCAGTGTGTGTGTAGAGTCCAGTGTGTGTGTAGAGTCCAGTGTGTGTGTGGAGTCCAGTATGTGTGTAGAGTCCAGTGTGTGTGTGGAGTCCAGTATGTGTGTAGAGTCCAGTGTGTGTGTGGAGTCCAGTGTGTGTGTGGAGTCCAGTATGTGTGTAGAGTAGAGTCCAGTGTGTGTGTGGAGTCCAGTATGTGTGTAGAGTCCAGTGTGTGTGTGGAGTCCAGTATGTGTGTAGAGTCCAGTGTGTGTGTGGAGTCCAGTATGTGTGTAGAGTCCAGTGTGTGTGTGGAGTCCAGTATGTGTGTAGAGTCCAGTGTGTGTGTGGAGTCCAGTATGTGTGTAGAGTCCAGTGTGTGTGTGTGTGAGTCCAGTATGTGTGTAGAGTCCAGTGTGTGTGTGGAGTCCAGTATGTGTGTAGAGTCCAGTGTGTGTGTGGAGTCCAGTATGTGTGTAGAGTCCAGTGTGTGTGTGGAGTCCAGTATGTGTGTAGAGTAGAGTCCAGTGTGTGTAGAAAATAGTGAAAATAAAGAAAAACCCTTGAATGAGTAAGTTGTCTAAAATGTTTGACCGGTTGTGTATGTGAGTGCTACTGGTCGATAGTCATTTAGTCAGGTTACCTTGGCATTCTTTGGCACAGGGACAGGGACAGGCACAGGGACTATGGTGAAACATGTTACCTGTTTATAGGTCAACCGGCTACGGAGAGCGAGATCACACAGTCCTCCGGAACAGCTGGTGGTCTCATGCATGGTGTTGCTTTAGTGTTGCTTGCCTTGAACTGAACATAGAAGGCATTTAGCTCATCTGGTAGGTTTGTGTCACTGGGCAAATAGACAGTGGTTGTAAATAGACAGCTATCAAAAATATAAATGAAAACTCTTGGTAAATAGTATTGTCTGCAGCTTATCATGATTCTAACTCAGTGAAAGTGGGAATACATTTATTTTCTTATACTTATTTTTTTTACCCAAAGTCGCAAAGAAAATGTTGTGATCCATTTAATAAACACAAGACAGCAAAATGTATAACAGTGGCAGCAACAGCAACAGCAACAGGAACAGCGACATCTAGTGGAGAAAACCAGATACTTTCACACTAAATTATTGTAAAAAATGCAAGCGACTTCAATGGCTCATCCCCTCCTCATTAACCCAAGCTATTTAGGAGGGATATCACACCTGGTACAAATTATTGTCTAGTTCTGTTTTTCTTGCTGAGGGGTGCCCTATACCTGTGCCCAGAGAGGAATGGTATAAAGTCTGGGTACAGGGGGTGGCTTGGGTCTAAAATGATTTTGTGAGCCTTACGGAAGGCCCTGACCTTAAAGATCTCATCCAGGCCTGTCTGTTTGACTCCAAGTTCCTTGCTTGCTGTGGTGATAATCCTTCCCAGAATATTTCTCTGGCTGACAGTGGCATTGCCAAACCAACAAACAATAGAAAACGTTAAAATACTCTCAATGAAAGATTTGTAAAACAGTCAGTACAGTACACTTAACATCAAAAGATCCCAGCTTTTTGAGAAAGTACAGTCTCTGTTGACTCTTATGTAGATCAGAACTGTACATTTACTCCACTGAAGCTTATTGTCCAAGAGGACACCCAGATATTTCTATTCCTCTACAATCTCTATGATCTGGCCTCTGATAGATGTTGCAGAGGTAGGTGTTGTACGCTTCCTGAAGTCTATGCACATCTCTTTGGTCTTGTTGGTATTGAGGACCAAGTGTGATTCGTCACACCACTCTACAAAGTCATCTAGGACCGGGCCATGATGTTCCTCACACCACTCTACAAAGTCATCTAGGACCGGGCCATGATGTTCCTCACACCACTCTACAAAGTCATCTAGGACCGGGCCATGACGTTCCTCACACCACTCTACAAAGTCATCTAGGACCGGGCCATGGTGTTCCTCACACCACTCTACAAAGTCATCTAGGACCGGGCCATGGTGTTCCTCACACCACTCTACAAAGTCATCTAGGACCGGGCCATGATGTTCCTCTTCATCATGTAACAGGCTGATCAAGGGAGTGTCATCAACAAACTTAACGAGGTGTCTGTCAGGATGGGAACTAGTACAACTATTAGTGAACAAGATGTACAGGAGTGGGGACAAAACACATCCCTGAGGATAGCCAGTGTTGGTGTTGTGTATGTCCAACACGTGGGGACCTATTTTGACCCGCTGTGACCACAAAACCAGCCCCCCATCTAAGAAGAAGTCCCGAATTATTCTCTGTGCCAGAATGTAAGGCTGGATTGTGTTGAAGGCAGAAGAAAAGTCAACAAACAAAAGTCTGAGATGAGATTTGGCTCTAGATGTCTGTAGACCATGTTGAGGAGACTACACCCTCTAGATGTCTGTAGACCATGTTGAGGAGACTACACCCTCTAGATGTCTATAGACCATGTTAATACCCCCTCTAGATGTCTGTAGACCATGTTGAGGAGACTACACCCTCTAGATGTCTATAGACCATGTTAATACCCCCTCTAGATGTCTGTAGACCATGTTGAGGAGACTACACCTTCTAGATGTCTGTAGACCATGTTAATACCCCCTCTAGATGTCTGTAGACCATGTTAATACCCCCTCTAGATGTCTATAGACCATGTTGAGGAGACTACACCCTCTAGATGTCTATAGACCATGTTGAGGAGACTACACCCTCTAGATGTCTATAGACCATGTTGAGGAGACTACACCCTCTAGATGTCTATAGACCATGTTGAGGAGACTACACCCTCTAGATGTCTATAGACCATGTTGAGGAGACTACACCTTCTAGATGTCTGTAGACCATGTTAATACCCCCTCTAGATGTCTATAGACCATGTTGAGGAGACTACACCCTCTAGATGTCTATAGACCATGTTAATACCCCCTCTAGATGTCTAATTTGTAAGTCGCTCTGGATAAGAGCGTCTGCTAAATGACTTAAATGTAAATGTATAGACCATGTTGAGGAGACTACACCTTCTAGATGTCTGTAGACCATGTTAATACCCCCTCTAGATGTCTGTAGACCATGTTAATACCCCCTCTAGATGTCTATAGACCATGTTGAGGAGACTACACCCTCTAGATGTCTATAGACCATGTTGAGGAGACTACACCCTCTAGATGTCTATAGACCATGTTGAGGAGACTACACCCTCTAGATGTCTATAGACCATGTTGAGGAGACTACACCTTCTAGATGTCTGTAGACCATGTTAATACCCCCTCTAGATGTCTATAGACCATGTTGAGGAGACTACACCCTCTAGATGTCTATAGACCATGTTGAGGAGACTACACCCTCTAGATGTCTATAGACCATGTTGAGGAGACTACACCCTCTAGATGTCTATAGACCATGTTGAGGAGACTAAACCCTCTAGATGTCTGTAGACCATGTTAAGGAGACTACACCCTCTAGATGTCTATAGACCATGTTGAGGAGACTACACCCTCTAGATGTCTATAGACCATGTTGAGGAGACTACACGCTCTAGATGTCTGTAGACCATGTTGAGGAGACTACACCCTCTAGATGTCTGTAGACCATGTTAAGGAGACTACACCCTCTAGATGTTTGTAGACCATGTTGAGGAGACTACACCCTCTAGATGTCTATAGACCATGTTGAGGAGACTAAACCCTCTAGATGTCTGTAGACCATGTTGAGGAGACTACACCCTCTAGATGTCTATAGACCATGTTGAGGAGACTAAACCCTCTAGATGTCTGTAGACCATGTTGAGGAGACTACACCCTCTAGATGTCTGTAGACCATGTTGAGGAGACTACACCCTCTAGATGTCTGTAGACCATGTTGAGGAGACTACACCCTCTAGATGTCTGTAGACCATGTTGAGGAGACTACACCCTCTAGATGTCTGTAGACCATGTTGAGGAGACTACACCCTCTAGATGTCTATAGACCATGTTGAGGAGACTACACCCTCTAGATGTCTGTAGACCATGTTGAGGAGACTACACCCTCTAGATGTCTGTAGACCATGTTGAGGAGACTACACCCTCTAGATGTCTGTAGACCATGTTGAGGAGACTACACCCTCTAGATGTCTGTAGACCATGTTGAGGAGACTACACCCTCTAGATGTCTGTAGACCATGTTGAGGAGACTAAGAATGGCATCATCAAATCCTCTGCTGTGCTGATAGGCAAACTGAAATGGATTGAAGAACTTCTCGAGAATATGACTTTTCACAAGGTTCTCAAGGCATTTCCTAACTAAGGATGTCAAGGCAACGGGGCGATAGTCATTCAGCACAGGTCAGTAAGTGAAAAGCCTGTGTAAATGATCATCCCTAGATCCCTCATACCCCACCAAAGAGACTTTAAATGTGAAGGAATGTCTTCCCTTTTCGCACTGAACTACGCTCATCAACACACACACACACACACACACAGATCACAGGGGTGGGCAGGAATGTCAGACACACTGCGCCTTTTAGTGGGTTTAGCAGAGGAGACCAAGCATGAATCCACACAGACGCTCTGTTCCATTCACTCACACAGGTAACAGTCTCCACCATTCACACTGCACACTGTCCCCAGAGGGTAATATACCATGTCTCTCTATGTGTGTGTGACTGTGTATCCCTATGCGTGTTCCTGAAAGTGTGTATCTGCATGTGTGTGTGTGTGTGTGTGTGTGTGTGTGTGTGTGTGTGTGTGTGTGTGTGTGTGTGTGTGTGTGTGTGTGTGTGTGTGTGTGTGTGTGTGTTCAGGCCTAAAAGAGGTGATGCTGAGAAAGAGGCACCATTCGTATAGGAGAAGAGTGAGAGGGAGGATTGGTTGTTCTCCTTATCAAGAATGTTACACTGACACTTTTACTGTCCCAAGCTCCCGCTCCACACACTATCTGTACATCTTTGACATTATAACTTTATCAGAAAATATTGACTTGCCGGCGTTATTAAAAGTATTAACAAGATTTCTCATGACCAAAATACTTAGAACATAACCCTCCATTTTTCAAGGACAGAATGAACAAGAACTCACTGAAATTCCAAGTTTAAAAAAGCATTTTAAAGCTTAATTCAGATTCTACATGGTCTCCCCATTTAACCACGACAACACCAGACCTACCCATCCAGCCCAAAAGACATATTTCGTCCATTCCTTCCTTCTATCTGAAGCTTAGTAGCCTATGAGCAGGGTGGTTGTTAGGGCCTAGTTTCAAGACCCCAGTGCATTACTGATGGTCAAATGACAGGGGGTTAATAGAATGTAGAGGGGCGAGGGACAAAGGTAGGCAATGTTCAGTTAGACAGACAGAGCCTTGCAGTCTCTCTCTCTCTCTGTATAAGAGGCTGGTTGAAAACCCCATTCAAGGCCAGGCCTAATGCTATGTTGTAATTAACTGTGATTACTGGAGCAGAGGGTCTCTCTCTCTCTCTCTCTCTCTCTCTCTCTCTCTCTCTCTCTCTCTCTCTCTCTCTCTCTCTCTCTCTCTCTCTCTCTCTCTCTCTCTCTCTCTCTCTCTCTCTAAAACAGTGTTTTATTTTACTCATTTATTTACATATTAAAATATGTCTTTCTCTGATAAGCTACCCAGAAAAGGGATAAGAATAGCCCATATGAATATACAGTTGAAGTCGGTAGTTTACATACACCTGAGCCAAAAACATTTAAACTCAGTTTTTCACAATTCCTGACATTTAATCCTAGTAAAAATCCACTCTCTTAGATCAGTTAGGATCACCACTTTATTTTAAGAATTTGAAATGTCAGAATAATAGTAGAGAGCATTATTTATTTCCGTTTTTATTTATTTCATCACATTCCCAGTGGGTCAGAAGTGTACATACACTCAATTAGTATTTGGTAGCATTGCATTTGGCAGGCCATATAGCCTGTATTTTTACTGTTGTTTTATTTCTTTACCTACCTATTGTTCACCTAATACCTTTTTCGCACCAGCTGAACGTCCTAGCAGTGGCAGACCACGTGTTACAACACCTGCACAGGATCGGTACATCCGAACATCACACCTGCGGGACAGGTACAGGATGGCAACAACAACTGAGTTACACCAAGAACGCACAATCCCTCCATCAGTGCTCAGACTGTTCGCAATAGGCTGAGAGAGGCTGGACTGAGGGCTTATAGGCCTGTTATAAGGCAGTTCCTCACCAGACATCACCGGCAACAACGTTGCCTATGGGCACAAACCCACCGTTGCTGGACCAGACAGGACTGGCAAAAAGTGCTCTTCACTGACAAGTCACAGTATCGTCTCAACTGGGGTGATGTTCGGATTCGCATTTATTGTCGAAAGAATGAGCGCTACACCGAGGTCTGTACTCTGGATCGTGATCGATTTGGAGGTGGAGGGTCCGTCATGGTCTGGGGCGGTGTGTCACAGCATCATCGGACTGAGCTTGTTATCATTGCAGGCAATCTCAACACTGTGCGTTACAGGGAAGACATCCTCCTTCCTCATGTGGTACCCTTCCTGCAGGCTCATCCTGAAATGACCCTCCAGCATGACAATGCCACCAGCCATACTGCTCGTTCTGTGCGTGATTTCCTGCAAGACAGGAATGTCAGTGTTCTGCCATGGCCAGCGAAGAGCCCGGATCTCAATCCCATTGAGCACGTCTGGGACCTGTTGGATCGGAGGGTGAGTGCTAGGGCCATTCCCCCCAGAAATGTCTAGGAACTTGCAGGTGCCTTGGTTGAAAAGTCTGGTAACATCTCACAGCAAGAATTCTGGTGCAGTCCATGAAAAGGAGAAGCACTGCAGTACTTAATGCAGCTGGTGGCCACACCAGATACTGACTGTTACTTTTGATTTTGAACCCCCCTTTGTTCAGGGACACATTATTACATTTTTGTTAGTCACATGTCTGTGGATCTTGTTCAGTGTATGTGTTCGTTGTTGAATCTTGTTATGTTCATACAAATATTTACACATGTTAAGTTTGCTGAAAATAGGATAGGACGTGTCTTTTTTTTGCTGAGTTTACATTTTACGGACACTATATTTGACATTATTTATCGTGTTGTTATCAGTCCCACATTTCAGCTCCATTCAACCCCTCCCATCTATCTCTTAACACCATTTATAGTGGACTTCTATTTGCCATATATTTTTCAACTGTGCTGTGATGTTTCACAAAAGTTCGGAAATGTTCTATTCTCGTAGTTTCTTCAGATTGTAAATTAAAGTTAAACATTTTTGTTATAGTATTATTATATTTTTGATCGACTGACTATAACTTTTCAGATCACCCAGTAGTGCTGTCTGCAGAGTTAGCTCCATGTAAATATTGCAATTCTTCAGCCATTCCTGGACCGGTGACCAAAAACAAGCTACATATAGACATTACCAAAATAAATTATCTAATGACTCTGTCTCTTCGCAGCAAAATCTGCAGAACTGGGAAGGTTATATCCCCCATATATTTAACATGCTATTGGGTGCAAGAATTTTGTATAATAATTTAAATTGAAAAATTAAAAGGTTTGAATCCGGTGTTGTTTTGCGTATCAGTTCATAAACCATGTGCCATGGAATCGGTACATCGAAAATCTCTTCACAACTATTTTGCAATCTACATGGCACGGCTGTCAATTTTTTGGTCCTTAAATGAAACTGGCATATTATTTTATTTATCACATTTCTTTAACAAATTTTGGTATATAATGCAGGGCTGACAGATGAGTTCCTTACTTTTCCCACTTCTACTTGCCTCTTCCTTTTTTGTGGTAATACTGCAAATAGTTTATTAGAACACTGAACACTGACAATATTGGGTAGAGCAGACATTTCCATATATTTTTGTTAGCTACATGTGTGACATAACTCCACCAGTCCTGTTTATGATGTCATTTACCAAGATTATACCTTTTTTCTCAATTTTATCGAAAAATATTTTTTAATCAATTAGTATATTTGACTTTAACCACAATATTTGCTGTATTATTTGTTATTTCTATTCTGGTGGATTAAACTGAAATTTCAATGAACGTTCTATGGATTCTTTTTTAAAAAGCGATATTTTGGAGATTATTTCATTTTCAAATAACCAAAAGTGAGAGGTTGTAATCTGATTAAAGGGAAAAATGCCATTATTGAATTATTGACATTCTTACTAATTTGCTAGAGAACCAGTTCAGATTTAAGTATAACTTTTGTATGACTGACAGCTTTAGTGAGAGGTCTAATGCTTTAATATTTAATAATTGCTGCCCTCATATTCATTATATACATTTGAAGTCTGAAGTTTACATACATTTAGGCTGGAGTCATTAAAACTTGTTTTTCAACCACTCCACAAATGTATTGTTTACAAACTATAGTTTTGGCAAGTCGGTTAGGACATCTAATTTGTGCATGACACAAGTCATTTTTTCAACAATTGTTTAATAGTTAACATTTTGATGGTAATAATAAATAGATATGTCGATTGTTGACAACCTTGTCTTACACCTCTTGACAGTTTAAAACTTTCTGAGAAGTATCCATTATTTACTATTTTATACCTAGTGTTGCTATACATAACTTTAACCCATTTTATAAGAGATAATCTGAAATTGAAAAATTCCAGGCATTTATATATAAACTCCAGTTGTACTTCATCAAAAGCCTTTTCAAAGTCAGCTATGAATAGTAACCCTGGTTTCCCAGATTTGTCATGGTGTTCTATTGTTTCCAGCACTTGCCTTATATCATCTCCAATGTATCGTCCATGTAAAAAACCTGTCTGAATAGAATGAATAATGTACGACAATACCTTTTTAATTCTATGCACTATGCATTTTGCTATACTTGAAAAAAAATGGACTGGATCTTTATATTTACCACTAGGATCCTGTTTCAGTAATAATGAAATAAGAACATCTTGTTGAGTGTGAAATTCTACAATTTATAGGAGTTAAAACATGCTAATAACGGTTCTCTGAGAATATCTATTTTTTGGGTGGTATACCTCAACTGGTATACCATCCAACCCTGGAGTTTTCCAGTACTTAAAGGCTTTAATTGCATCAATAAGTTCCTCCTCTCTAATTTGGCCTTAACATGGGTCTTTCTGTACAGCTGTTCATTTCACATAATTAATAGAAAAAAAATCCACACAATTAGCTTCGGTTAGGGGAGGTGCAGGAGACTGAAACTGAAACATATGCTTAAAGTACTTTGCTTCCTCTTTCATAATATTGTTTGGTGAATCATGGGTGACTCAGTAATTTGTAACAAGTTTCAGTAAAATCTTTTTGGTAGCATTTCTATGTTGGAGATTTAAAAAAATAATTTGGCTTTTTTCTCTCATATTCCATCCAGTTAGCTTTATTTTTTATCATATTTTACACTTGATCTTTATTGAATAAGTTCCTCAATAACTTATTCTGAGCGTCTATGGTACAGTTGTTATTGCTATATATCTGCTCTGTTATCTGCTCTGTTAGTCCTTCCATTTCCTTTGTTAATATGGACTCTTTTGCCCTAAATTGCTTTTGTTTTAGAGATGAGTACTGAATTGCATGGCCTCTAAAGGTACATTTTCCACGACTCCTACCGAAGGTGGCTCCCCTTCCCGTTCGGGTGGCGCTCGGCGGTCGTCGTCACCGGCCTACTAGCTGCCACTGATTCTTTCCTCCCCCTCCTTGTCTGTTTATTGGTTCCACCTGTTGTGTATTTGCTGATTAGTTGGGCTCTATTAGCCAGCCGGCCCGCCTGTTCTTTGTGCGAGATTGATTTGTGTAACTTGTGTGCACGGCTGTGGGTTACGTGTTTCCCATTTCGTGGATTTTGCTAGACAGTTTAAGTCCCCGTGTTTGGGGCGTTTGTTTTGTTATACGCCCTGTGTTTTCGTGGGGTTGGTTTATGTTCGCCGTTTTGTGCATTAAATTAGCACTACCCTGAACTCTCTGCTTCCTGCACCTGACTTCTCACCCACTCCACCCAGAACGTTTCAACATTTAAAAATGTCCCATACAATAAGGGGATCTGCTGTACCTATGTTATGTCGGGAAAAGTATGTTATAAATTATTCTGTCCTAATTTAAAGCAAGTTATCCTCAAATAGGCTAGATTAGATTTCCAATATCCTCGCCCACGTGGAAATTCTGTAAGAGTAATGTATATACCAATTATGTGATGGTTCGCCACATTCTGTCCCCTATGAACACTTTTGTTAAACTTTTGACGAGAATGACATAAGAAAGTAGTCAAGTCAACTATCTTGACTGACCCTCTGCCATGTATATCTCACTATTTAAGCCTCCATATATCCACTAGTTCCAGTATATCCATAACATTCATGATTTCTTTAAGAGCATGAGAGTGATAGATTGTAGTATGATTTCCTTTGTGGTCCATTGAGGTATTTAAACCTTTTTATAATCTCCTACCATAATAATAGAGTCTTGCATTGCTTGTAGGTTTGATCAATTATTATAGATATTTTCAAAGAAGCATGGATCAATAATTATTTGGAACGTATAGGTTAATAAAGCCATAACTGTTTATGGTCCAGTAACATATTTAAAATCATCCATCTACCTTTAGGATCTGTTTGTCTTTCCTGGTTGAGGGTTGACGAGAGATCAACTGCTTCTCTACTAGTTTTTATGAGAAGTGTTGCTGTAATGAAAATTCCAGATGATCTGCAAAATATTGAAGAATCTATCATATCAAATATTTTTGTATTTGTTTAACACTTCTTTGGTTACTAGATGATTATTTCATAGTTTTATATGTTCACTAATATTCTACAATATAGAAAATAGTAAAAATTAAGAAAAACCCTTGAATGAGAAGGTGTGTCCAAACTTTTGACTGGTACTGTATCTCTTGCTTTATTTCTCTCTTTCACACACACACACACACACACACACACACACACACACACACACACACACACACACACACACACACACACACACACACACACACACACACACACACACACACACACACACACCTCTCCTCCTCTCTGTACACTGGTTTCCTGGGCAGACTCAAACCCCCGGTGCTCATAGGATATTGTGTGCATGCCTGGCCCCACAAAGACCTCCATTCAGCCGCCCTCATGCTTGACCTCTCGGGGGTCAGTGCTCTGCTTTGTGCCCCGCGACCCCACTGCGACCTGTGGTCACCCCCAGAGGTCAGGAGGTCAAATCCAGATGCCTGTGTCTAATTTCACCCGACTGGGTTATCCTCCCAAACCTGCCCTGAAATGTGCCCTCTGAAAAATTCCCCCAACTACAACTGCTGCCCATGTACCTTGTCCTGCTTCTGCCAGTCTTGCCAAGGCAACTACCCTCGATATCTGCTCGCACCTACCAGCCTCATTGCACACACACACACACACACACACACACACACACACACACACACACACACACACACACACACACACACACACACACACACACACACACACACACACACACACACACACCAGCCCTATCCCAACCCAGGTCATGGACCTGCCTTGAGGGATTAGGTGTGGACAGACAGGACCCTCCAGCCAATCAACCAGTCTGTCACATTGATTTTGAGGGGTCACTGGAGCACAATGTCCAGGCTTTTCCTGTCTTAACCTCCCCTACCTCCCTGACGTACACACACACACATGCTCGCACATTCTCACAGACACTCACTCACTCACTCACTCACTCACTCACTCACTCACTCACTCACTCACTCACACTTGCTCTCTCTCCCCCCTTCTCTCCCACCCCCCAAAGCTCCATCGGATCCCTGCCTCTCAAATCCCCTTCCCCTTCCCCAGAGACCAGAGCCCAAGCTGGGGTAAAGTGGTCAGGTCATTCCCCTCCCCTGGTCCCCCACCATTTTAGCCAGACAACAAAATAACCACCTCAACAGAGCTAAAGCTCAGGGTGGATGTTAACCTTAACCAAACTGACCCATGATCAGTTTACCCTCCCCCAATCCTAACCGTAACATTAGGAAGAAACACACAAAATTTACCTCGAATCCGCGTCTAGGGAACCTAGTAGAAATCTCTTTCAGAGTCAGGATTCTATTGCTCTGATTCCAGCTCCCACATCAACCATTCCTGTTTTCCCGTCCTCCTGGAATCTCTAAGGGATTTAGAAAAACAGAACATCATGGATGTCATCTGTATGTTTGTCGCTTTCACTTAATTTGGGAGGAGTTGTGGCTGTGTGTTTGTGATGATAACAAAGTCTCTACTGTAGGCCTATTCAATCTCTGCCTGCACTTTGTAAATAGAAAGTAATTATGAAAAATGGCTACACCATGATCATGTGACAAATTTGTAATTCTCAGATGTTATACACTAACTGAAAAATGCCAGTCATTCGTAACATGAACCTGGAGTTTTTTTGTTCAAGTTGTCACGGCTGCTTAAAGGCAATTACTGTAATCTATTGCATCTTGGGACACCACCCTTTTGAAATGCAGTAACACGCCTGGCCGCTAGAGGTGACCTAAGCCTTCCAAATGCATCACGAGACACAGTTGTTATACTTTGATTGTTGTATTGTCAGGAGTTGTCGAGCGAGATTCATAAGTCCTGGTCAAGCATTCAGGAAAAAGTGATTTTCGAAGCTTTTGTAGTAGTCTGTTTCATGGTAAATATATACACTGTTATGTGATGGATATACATTTATAACGCTATTTTCCAACACAGTGGATCAAAGTCGAATAATCACCGATGATAACATAGCTAATACGATAGCTACGTACGGTTAACCAGTTTTTGTAACAACAGTTCGATTTCCTTTCAGTTGTTAAACTGTCATTTTAAACGCACATGCACCATGCAGATGAACGTACTTTATTTAATCGAAATGTCTCATACATATTTTAGCTGAATGATCTAGTTTGCCTGATCTGATCGGTAGATGCAGTGATGTTTTGTTATTGTTTCTCTAAGTTCGCTAGCCTACAAGCGTCACGTCACAAACACTTGAGGGATACGTTTTGGAAAAAGCAAACCAGTCACCGGATTCAACTACTGTCATCATCGCAACTTGGACCAGATAACGACCGCCACTGCTAGCGATTTCCTGTTCTCAACGTAGCTAGCTAGTTCGGTGAACGGTTTTGGGTGGTGAAAAACATCGAACCGTGCAAAATGACGGTCGCGGATTCAAACTGGGGTTTGATCACGAACGTGGTCAACAGCATCGTTGGAGTGAGCGTGCTGACCATGCCTTTCTGTTTCAAACAGGTACCGCTATCTCACACCGGCCAAACGAGTATTCCAATAGCAGATCTAGTTTTTTATACAGTGTGTATAACTTATTGGTGAACTCACGATAACCTACTGGTGTGACATATGACAGTGAATAAGGCACCATATGTTCTGTGTTTATCTTTCCACGCGTCCTAACAGGTGTAATATACAGGCTGTGGATCCGTTTTTTTTCTTATGTTAACACCTTTGTATTGAATTGCCCCTTTAGTCCCTGGTCATGCACCTGTCAATATGAAATGTGTATGACAGATTGCCTTATTTGCTGAGAGTTTTGACATCTCCCTCTCTCTGCTTCTCTCTAGTGTGGGATAGTGCTGGGGACTCTGTTGCTGTTCTTCTGTTCGTGGATGACCCACAAGTCATGTATGTTTTTGGTCTACACGGCCAGCAGCACCAAACGCAGGACCTATGCTGGCCTAGCGTTCCATGCCTACGGCAAACCAGGCAAAACACTGGTGGAGACTAGGTATGAGTCCTTTCCTTTGAGAGCCAATTATTTTGCAATTAGGGCTGTCCCTGAATAAAAACAGACAGCCAAGAGTTGTCTGTTCTTTTGACATTTTTAAATGTGTATTTTCCATATATTGACACATCCAATGTGTTTTAATCAAATCAAAATCAATTCGATCTATATTCACTGAGCTTGTCTGATGTATTAAGCACCTGGTTTGATTAAATCATTAAGACAAATGACTAGAGGGAGTCCGACCAGCAAATGATTTGATTGTGCCGGACCGGGCTCAGACTTGCTGTGCTGTGTATTATTTTTTTTAAAGACAGCGAGTGACTGACTAGCACCCGTTGTCTCTCTCCTCCCTGCTGCAGCGACCACCACATAACATCAACAGTGTTTATAGTGTTGTCTCTCTCCTCCCTGCTGCAGCGACCACCACATAACATCAACAGTGTTTATAGTGTTGTCTCTCTCCTCTCTGCTGCAGCGACCACCACATAACATCAACAGTGTTTATAGTGTTGTCTCTCTCCTCTCTGCTGCAGCGACCACCACATAACATCAACAGTGTTTATAGTGTTGTCTCTCTCCTCCCTGCTGCAGCGACCACCACATAACATCAACAGTGTTTATAGTGTTGTCTCTCTCCTCTGCTGCAGCGACCACCACATAACATCAACAGTGTTTATAGTGTTGTCTCTCTCCTCCCTGCTGCAGCGACCACCACATAACATCAACAGTGTTTATAGTGTTGTCTCTCTCCTCCCTGCTGCAGCGACCACCACATAACATCAACAGTGTTTATAGTGTTGTCTCTCTCCTCCCTGCTGCAGCGACCACCACATAACATCAACAGTGTTTATAGTGTTGTCTCTCTCCTCCTGCTGCAGCGACCACCACATAACATCAACAGTGTTTATAGTGTTGTCTCTCTCCCTGCTGCAGCGACCACCACATAACATCAACAGTGTTTATAGTGTTGTCTCTCTCCTCCCTGCTGCAGCGACCACCACATAACATCAACAGTGTTTATAGTGTTGTCTCTCTCCTCCTGCTGCAGCGACCACCACATAACATCAACAGTGTTTATAGTGTTGTCTCTCTCCTCCCTGCTGCAGCGACCACCACATAACATCAACAGTGTTTATAGTGTTCTCTCCTGCTGCAGCTTCCACCACATAACATCAACAGTGTTTATAGTGTTGTCTCTCTCCTCTCTGCTGCAGCACCACCACATAACATCAACAGTGTTTATAGTGTTGTCTCTCTCCTCCCTGCTGCAGCGCTGCACGACACCACATAACATCAACAGTGTTTATAGTGTTGTCTCTCTCCTCCCTGCTGCAGCGACCACCACATAACATCAACAGTGTTTATAGTGTTGTCTCTCTCCTCTCTGCTGCAGCGACCACCACATAACATCAACAGTGTTTATAGTGTTGTCTCTCCTCTCTGCTGCAGCGACCACCACATAACATCAACAGTGTTTATAGTGTTGTCTCTCTCCCTGCTGCAGCGACCACCACATAACATCAACAGTGTTTATAGTGTTGTCTCTCTCCTCCTGCTGCAGCGACCACCACATAACATCAACAGTGTTTATAGTGTTGTCTCTCTCCTCCCTGCTGCAGCGACCACCACATAACATCAACAGTGTTTATAGTGTTGTCTCTCTCCTCCCTGCTGCAGCGACCACCACATAACATCAACAGTGTTTATAGTGTTGTCTCTCTCCTCCCTGCTGCAGCGACCACCACATAACATCAACAGTGTTTATAGTGTTGTCTCTCTCCTCCCTGCTGCAGCGACCACCACATAACATCAACAGTGTTTATAGTGTTGTCTCTCCTCCCTGCTGCAGCGACCACCACATAACATCAACAGTGTTTATAGTGTTGTCTCTCTCCTCCCTGCTGCAGCGACCACCACATAACATCAACAGTGTTTATAGTGTTGTCTCTCTCCTCCCTGCTGCAGCGACCACCACATAACATCAACAGTGTTTATAGTGTTGTCTCTCTCCTCCCTGCTGCAGCGACCACCACATAACATCAACAGTGTTTATAGTGTTGTCTCTCCTCCCTGCTGCAGCGACCACCACATAACATCAACAGTGTTTATAGTGTTGTCTCTCTCCTCCCTGCTGCAGCGACCACCACATAACATCAACAGTGTTTATAGTGTTGTCTCTGCAGCGACCACCACATAACATCAACAGTGTTTATAGTGTTGTCCTCTGCTGCAGCGACCACCACATAACATCAACAGTGTTTATAGTGTTGTCTCTCTCCTCCCTGCTGCAGCGACCACCACATAACATCAACAGTGTTTATAGTGTTGTCTCTCTCCTCCCTGCTGCAGCGACCACCACATAACATCAACAGTGTTTATAGTGTTGTCTCTCTCCTCTCTGCTGCAGCGACCACCACATAACATCAACAGTGTTTATAGTGTTGTCTCTCTCCTCTCTGCTGCTGCAGCGACCACCACATAACATCAACAGTGTTTATAGTGTTGTCTCTCCTCCTGCTGCAGTGACCACCACATAACATCAACAGTGTTTATAGTGTTGTCTCTCTCCTCTCTGCTGCAGCGACCACCACATAACATCAACAGTGTTTATAGTGTTGTCTCTCTCCTCTCTGCTGCAGCGACCACCACATAACATCAACAGTGTTTATAGTGTTGTCTCTCTCCTCTGCTGCAGCGACCACCACATAACATCAACAGTGTTTATAGTGTTGTCTCTCTCCTCTCTGCTGCAGCGACCACCACATAACATCAACAGTGTTTATAGTGTTGTCTCTCTCCTCCGACCACCACATAACTGCTGCAGCGACCACCACATAACATCAACAGTGTTTATAGTGTTGTCTCTCTCCTCCCTGCTGCAGCGACCACCACATAACATCAACAGTGTTTATAGTGTTGTCTCTCTCCTCCCTGCTGCAGCGACCACCACATAACATCAACAGTGTTTATGTTGTCTCTCTCCTCCCTGCTGCAGCGACCACCACATAACATCAACAGTGTTTAGTGTTCTCTCTCCTCCCTGCTGCAGCGACCACCACATAACATCAACAGTGTTTATAGTGTTGTCTCTCTCCTCCCTGCTGCAGCGACCACCACATAACATCAACAGTGTTTATAGTGTTGTCTCTCTCCTCCTGCTGCAGCGACCACCACATAACATCAACAGTGTTTATAGTGTTGTCTCTCTCCTCCCTGCTGCAGCGACCACCACATAACATCAACAGTGTTTATAGTGTTGTCTCTCTCCTCCCTGCTGCAGCGACCACCACATAACATCAACAGTGTTTATAGTGTTGTCTCTCTCCTCTCTGCTGCAGCGACCACCACATAACATCAACAGTGTTTATAGTGTTGTCTCTCTCCTCTCTGCTGCAGCGACCACCACATAACATCAACAGTGTTTATAGTGTTGTCTCTCTCCTCCCTGCTGCAGCGACCACCACATAACATCAACAGTGTTTATAGTGTTGTCTCTCTCCTCCCTGCTGCAGCGACCACCACATAACATCAACAGTGTTTATAGTGTTGTCTCTCTCCTCCCTGCTGCAGCGACCACCACATAACATCAACAGTGTTTATAGTGTTGTCTCTCTCCTCCCTGCTGCAGCGACCACCACATAACATCAACAGTGTTTATAGTGTTGTCTCTCTCTCCTCTCCACATAACATCAACAGCTGCTGCAGCGACCACCACATAACATCAACAGTGTTTATAGTGTTGTCTCTCTCCTCTCTGCTGCAGCGACCACCACATAACATCAACAGTGTTTATAGTGTTGTCTCTCTCCTCTCTGCTGCAGCGACCACCACATAACATCAACAGTGTTTATAGTGTTGTCTCTCTCCTCTCTGCTGCAGCGACCACCACATAACATCAACAGTGTTTATAGTGTTGTCTCTCTCCTCTCTGCTGCAGCGACCACCACATAACATCAACAGTGTTTATAGTGTTGTCTCTCTCCTCCCTGCTGCAGCGACCACCACATAACATCAACAGTGTTTATAGTGTTGTCTCTCTCCTCCCTGCTGCAGCGACCACCACATAACATCAACAGTGTTTATAGTGTTGTCTCTCTCCTCCCTGCTGCAGCGACCACCACATAACATCAACAGTGTTTAGTGTTCTCTCTCCTCCCTGCTGCAGCGACCACCACATAACATCAACAGTGTTTATAGTGTTGTCTCTCCTCCCTGCTGCAGCGACCACCACATAACATCAACAGTGTTTATAGTGTTGTCTCTCTCCTCTCTGCTGCAGCGACCACCACATAACATCAACAGTGTTTATAGTGTTGTCTCTCTCCTCTCTGCTGCAGCGACCACCACATAACATCAACAGTGTTTATAGTGTTGTCTCTCTCCTCCCTGCTGCAGCGACCACCACATAACATCAACAGTGTTTATAGTGTTGTCTCTCTGCTGCAGCGACCACCACATAACATCAACAGACACTCTAATGTTCTTGTCCTCTTGCTCAGTTGTGCATCGGGGCCTCCCACTCTTTCTATTCTGGTTAGAGCCAGTTTGTGTTGTTCTGTGAAGGGAGTATTACACAGCGTTGTAAGAGATCTTCAGTTAGTTGGCAATTTCTCGCATGGAATAGCCTTCATTTCTCAGAACAGGAATAGACAGACGAGTTTCAGAAGAAAGGTCTTTGTTTCTGGCCATTTTGAGCCAATAATCAAACCCAAAAATGCTGATGCGCCAGATATCAGCATTTATATCTAGTCAAAAGAAGGCCAGTTTTATTGCTTCTTTACTCAGCTGTGCTAACATAATTGCAAAAGCGTTTTCTAAAAATCAATTAGCCTTTTAAAATTATAAACTTGGATTAGCTAACACAACGTTCCATTGGAACACAGGAGAGATGGTTGCTGATAATGGGCTTCTGTACGCCTGTATGTCAATTTCTAAGTGACCCCAATCTTTTGAACAGTTGTGTGTGTGTGTGTGTGTAATATATATTATATTTCTATATTTATATGTATTGCTACTGCTCGACAAAATGAATCTAATCTTGGTCGACCAACAGCCTATTGACCAAACAATCGACCAGTCAACTAAATGGGGTCAGCACTAGTTGCGATGTACAGTGCATCCCTTTTCCCACATTTTGTTACAGCCTTATTCTAAAATTGATTAAATGCTTTTTTTCTTCATTTTTCACACAATACCATACAATGAAAAAGCAAAAACATGTTTTTATACATTTTTGCAAATGTATAAAAAATTAAACATTTAGTGTTCAGACCCTTTGCTATGAGACTTGAAATTGAGCTCAGGTGCATCCTGTTTCCATTAGTCATCCTTGAGATGAATCTACAACTTGATTGGAGTCCACCTGTAGTAAATTCAATTGATTGGACATTATTTGGAAAGGCACACACCTGTCTATGTAAGGTCCCACAGTTGACAGTGCATGTCAGAGAAAAACCAAGCTATAACCAATTCCTAACCAAGCTAGGAATTGTTCGTAGAGCTCTGAGACAGGATTATGTTGAGGCACAGAACTAGGGTAGGGTACTAAAATATTTCTGCAGCATTGAAGGTCCCCAAGAACACAGTTCTTTGGGATAGACCCCTTTTTTTCAATTTTGCCTAAATGACATACCCAAATCTAACTGCCTGTAGCTCAGGTCCTGAAGCAAGGATATTCATATTCTTGGTACCATTTGAAAGAAAACACTTTGAAGGTTGTGGAAATGTGAATTGAATGTAGGAGATTATAGATCTGATAGAAGAAAATAAAAATAGAAAACACGTTTTTTTCCTACCACCATCTTTGAAATGCAAGAGAGAGGTCCCCGTTCCAGTCATCACTCTGGTTGTAATTCTGATGGTGTCCACAAGATGGCAGCAGTGTATGTGCGAAGTTTCAGATGGATAACTTGAAGTATAAGCTACGTGACATTTAGTGTCACCCAGGTACATTTGGGCAGAACGTCAGGGAGACATTTGCATTCATATTACATTTTTCTGCAAGAATATCGTCAAATCTGTATACTTGGCCTTTGATTTAGCTTTTCCAGTATTAGTAGTCATTATAAGTTCAACATTTGCAAAACAACCAGTTTTCATAACTTCATAACTCTGAATATTCTTGCAATATTTGTCCGAAAGGAAAAGGCATGCTGTCGTACAAGGTTAGTACAACATATACATTTTACAACATATACAGGGTTTCCAGATAGCCAATGAGCTGGGCTTTACGGGAGTATCTAGCTAGCTTTGTTTGACCCCGATTGGTGCTTATTTGACAAAGTTAGAGTCGTTCAAGTGAAGACCGCCCGCATCATCGGCCATGAAGGTGTCGCTCTCTGACCAAATATGGTGTCCTATAGGATATACTACACCCCTAACGATATAGGGAAGTCTGGTTACGTTCTAGGATCTCTGAGGAATACATACTAACATGATTTGGCGGGTTGAAGCAACGTTTAGGGTTAGATTTTCACAGATTCCTTTCTTTGCAAATTGAATGAGTGGACATGTAACATGCGCAATCGATTTTCTATGGACCTTTTTAGGATATGAAAAAGGAAAACAAAGAACAAAACGACACTTCTTTTTATCCCTGGAACCCTTTTGGATGATAAATCAGAGCAAGATTTTAGAATGGAAGTACACATTTCACCTTCAGAGGTGAATTTATCAAACTTATTGTTGTGAAAAAAGTGTTTTGTTAGGGGCTCTCCTCAAACAATAGCTTGGCTATTAGCATTAGCATAGCATTTCGCAGTAATAGCTACTGTAAGTTTGACAGTGCAGTTATATTAACAAGAATTTAAGCTTTTAGCCGAAATAAGACACTTATAGGTACCAACATTTGTTGTTTCTCTAAAATCTGCGATCATGACACAAGGCGCAGCATGACTTACAACTGTCCCGTTGATGGGACGCCTATCCCTAAGTTAAATCGAAGAAGTTTGGAACCTTCCTAGAGACTCTTGCTAGAGCTGGCCGCCCGGCCAAACTGAGCAATCGGGGGAGAACCCAATGGTCACGCTGACAGAGCTCCAGAGTTCCTCTGTGAAGATGGGAGATCTTTTCAGAAGGACAACCATCTCTATAAAGCATGCCACCAATCAGGTCTTTATGGTAGTGGCCAGACGGAAGCCACTCCTCAGTAAAAGGCACATGATAGCCTGCTTGGAGTTTGCCAGAAGGCACCTAAAGGAATCTCAGACAATGAGAAACAAGATTCTCTGGTCTTATGAAACCAAGATTGAACACTTTGGCCTGAATTGCAATTGTAACGCCTGGAGAAAACCTGGCACCATCCCTATGGTGAAGCATGGTGGTGGCAGCATCGTGTTGTGGGGATGGTTTTCAGTGGCAGGGACTGGGAGACTAGTCAGGGTTGAGGGAAAGATGAACGGTGCAAAGTACAGAGGGATCCTTGAGAAAAACCTGCTCCAGAGTGCTCAGGACCTCAGACTGGGGCAAAGGTTCACCTTCCAACAGGACAACGACCCTAAGCACACAGCCAAGACAACGCAGGAGTGGCTTCGGGACAAGTCTCTGAACATCCTTGAATGGCCCAGCCAGAACCCGGACTTGAACCCGATCGAACATCTCTGGAGATACCTGAAAATATCTGTGCAGCAACGCTCCCAATCCAATCTGACAGAGATTGAGAGGATCTGCAGAGAATAATGGGAGAAACTCCCAAATACAGGTGTGCCAAGCTTGTGGCGTCATACCCAAGAAGACTCAAGGCTGTAATCGCTTCAACAAAGTACTGAGTAAAGGGTCTGAATACTCATGTAAATGTGATATTTCAGGGCCTCCCAAGTGATGCAGTGGTCTAAGACACTGCATCACAGTGCTAGTTGTGCCACTAGAGATCCTTGTTCGAATGCAGGCTCTGTCACAGCCGGCAGCGACTGGGAACCCATTGGGGTGGCGCCCAATTGGCCAAGCGTCGTCCGGTTAGGGGAGGGTTTGGCCTGCAGGGATGTTCCTGTGTCATCGCACACTAGCGACTACTGTGGCGGGTCGGGCGCAATGCACGCTGACATGGTCGCAGGGTTTACGTTGTTTCCTCTGACACATTGGTGCAGCTAGCTTCCGGGTTAAGCGAGCGTTGTGTCAAGAAGAAGTGCGGCTCGGCTGGGTTGTGTTTCGGAGGACACGGTTCTTGACTTTCGCCTCTCCTGAATCCATACGGGAGTTGCAGCGATGAGGCAGGACTGTAACTACCAATTGGATACCGTGAAATTGGGGGGGGGTTGTGTAAAAAGAAAATAAAAAATGTCATTTTTTATATATAAATTTGCAAAAATGTATAAAAACCTGTCATTGTGGGGTATTGTGTGTAGATTGATTACATTTTTTTTCCTTCCCCCTCATCAATTTTAGAATAAGGCTGTAACGTAACAAACGGTGGAAAACATTGAGGGGTCTAAATACTTCCTGAATGCACTGTATATCTTGTCTTTAGAGCCTCGCTATTGTCTGAATGTCTCTCTCACTTGTCCCCTCTCTCTCTCGTGGTCACTCTTTCTGTCTCCTTCTCTCTACAGTATGATAGGTCTGATGTTGGGGACCTGTATTGCCTTCTATGTCGTCATCGCTGACCTGGGCTCTAATTTCTTTGCCCAGTTGTTGGGCCTACCGGTAGGAGTCATGAGTTTTTTGTTACAGAATACAATCAGAGAATACAATCCCTTTTTCCGTAACCTAGTTTACATATGAACAGCACATCATAAATCACCTGCTTATAGACAAATTAGAATGTCATCATAAACAATACATAAACATTCATAAATGCTCTGATTGGATGTACACTCTCAGAACTGACCGTGTGATATGATTGGTCTGATTAGTATCCTGTCCCACCCTCCCCAGGGCTGCGTTCAGCACCAACAAATGTATTTGTTCAATTAAACGGAAACGGTGCTGTACTTAACTACCAGTTAAAAAACTGGGAGGTTGTAGGTTGGGGAACGGTGCAATTTACATACTTCAACTCATTACTTTAAGCCATGCCCGGCCACGCCCAGCCATCACCCAGCCACGCCCAGCCATCACCCAGCCACGCCCAGCCATCACCCAGCCACGCCCAGCCATCACCCAGCCACGCCCAGCCATCACCCAGCCACGCCCAGCCATCACCCAGCCACGCCCAGCCATCACCCAGCCACGCCCAGCCACGCCCAGCCATCACCCAGCCACGCCCAGCCATCACCCAGCCATCACCCAGCCACGCCCAGCCATCACCCAGCCACCGCCCAGCCACGCCCAGCCATCACCCAGCCACGCCCAGCCATCACCCAGCCACGCCCAGCCATCACCCAGCCACGCCCAACAAAAGGAGCAATAATACCTCAAAGTCTATTCAAGAATGTACAAGAGGTTTTGGGGAAATGTGTCGTTCAGTACAAACCGTTCCACAAAGTAGCAAACATTCAATTGAACATTTCCATGTACTGTTGCTGATTGGTTTGAACTGACTGTATGTGTGATAGGATTGGTTAGAGCTTGTGTCCCGCCCTCTGCAGGTGTCATTTGGTTTCCGTGTGCTGCTGCTGATGGCGGTGTCTCTGTTCATTGTACTGCCTCTCAGTCTGCTGAGGAACATGTCATCTATCCAGTCCTTCTCTGCCATGGCCCTCATGTTCTACACGTTCTTCATGTTCACGGTGAGAACAAAACCACAGCGGGGAACGGGTAGGGGTACAGGACTGCCTGGTGTAAAAGAGAGTCCTGTTCAGATGGGGTAAATGTTCAGAGTTTTACTTACAGAAATGTAACTCAATAGATTACTCATTCTTTCTAATACCAAGTTTGATGATATGTGTTAACTTTCTTATCCTGTTTCACACTGACAGAATAACGGATGTGGACAGTGTGACTCCCTTGCATTTTCTTTGACCCCATTGTGAAATGAATTGAGGTTGGGAGTGTTATTGTTGTTCATTTTGTTGTCGCTGTCTATTTCTGTAGTGTTTGCACTGCTTACACAGTTAGCCTTTAGTACTGCTACTGTAGTATAGTATAGCCTCGTAGTGCTATCATGTGCTCTGCCCCAACCTCCTGTAGTAAAACCATGACATCTCTACTGAACACCACTGTGAGTTGGAGTACTGCGGTGTCTGGGATTAGAACCAGACCCAGTCTTCGCCCCGACCACCACCCACCCTGGTCCAGACCACTAACCCTCTAACTGTGATGTATCTTCCTTCCTTCTCTCTCTCACTGTCGTTCCTGACTCCCTCCCTTCCTTGCCGACACCTCCTTTCAATTCTCTCTACCTTCCTCTCTGTGACTGTTTCTCTCTACCTTCCACTCTGACTGTTTCTCTCTACCTTCCTCTCTGTGACTGTTTCTCTCTACCTTCCTCTCTGTGACTGTTTCTCTCTACCTTCCTCTCTGTGACTGTTTCTCTCTACCTTCCTCTCTGTGACTGTTTCTCTCTACCTTACTCTACGACTGTTTCTCTCTACCTTACTCTACGACTGTTTCTCTCTACCTTACTCTACGACTGTTTCTCTCTACCTTACTCTACGACTGTTTCTCTCTACCTTCCACTCTACGACTGTTTCTCTCTACCTTCCACTCTACGACTGTTTCTCTCTACCTTCCACTCTACGACTGTTTCTCTCTACCTTCCACTCTACGACTGTTTCTCTCTACCTTCCACTCTACGACTGTTTCTCTCTACCTTCCACTCTACGACTGTTTCTCTCTACCTTCCACTCTACGACTGTTTCTCTCTACCTTCCACTCTACGACTGTTTCTCTCTACCTTCCACTCTACGACTGTTTCTCTCTACTTCCACTCTACGACTACCTTCCACCTTCCACTCTACGACTGTTTCTCTCCACTACCTTCCACTCCTTCCACTCTACGACTGTTTCTCTCTACCTTCCACTCTACGACTGTTTCTCTCTACCTTCCACTCTACGACTGTTTCTCTCTACCTTCCACTCTACGACTGTTTCTCTCTACCTTCCACTCTACGACTGTTTCTCTCTACCTTCCACTCTTCTGTTGCTGCTGACTGCTGTCTGGCTGGCTGCTGTAGATAGTCATGTCTTCTCTGCGTTACGGCCTGATCTCAGGCTCCTGGTTCGAGCATGTTCATCTGTGGCGGGTCAGGGGCGTCATACAGTGCCTGCCCATTATCTCCACCACCTTCTGCTGTCACCCGTAAGTAACCATGGAAAGGACCCTTGAACTCCGACCTGGGGGAAGCTGTCAACTCCAACGCTAAGGGGAAGAAATTCAACTCTCCCCCACTAATAGCCTCCTCCCTCTTAATCTCCAGTCCTCGCATTTCCATTTCCTGTCCCCTCTTCAAAGTTACTCTTTTGGTTGTTTGTGTTTCTGGTGTCTATGGTTGGGAGGTGTCTAATGGGGTTTACAGTTGTTGCTCAACCTCTGCCCCCCTCAACTACCATCTTCTGATGTGGAGGATGCTCTTGGAGCTCTCTTTCTCTGGTCCTCTGGAGCTCAATATGGGAAGCAGATACACACCGTAAATGCCGTACCGATCAAAACATCTGCCCCTCAGAAATACACACAGTGGGGCAAAAAAGTATTTAGTCAGCCACCAATTGTGCAAGTTCTCCCACTTAAAATGATGAGAGAGGCCTGTCATTTTCATCATAGGTACACTTGTAAGATTTTTAATGATTTTATTTGCAAATTATGGTGGAAAATAAGTATTTGGTCACCTACCAACAAGCAAATTTCTGTCTCTCACAGACCTGTAACTTCTTCTTTAAGAGGCTCCTCTGTCCTCCACTCGTTACCTGTATTAATGGCACCTGTTTGAACGACACCTGTCCACAACCTTAAACAGTCACACTCCAAACTCCGTTATAGCCAAGACCAAAGAGCTGTCAAAGGACACCAGAAACAAAATTGTAGACCTGCACCAGACTGGGAAGACTGAATCTGCAATAGGTAAGCAGCTTTGTTTGAAGAAATCAACTGTGGGAGCAATTATTAGGAAATGGAAGACATACAAGACCACTGATAATCTCCCTCGATCTGGGGCTCCACGCAAGATCTCACCCCGTGGGGTCAAAATGATCACAAGAACGGTGAGCAAAAATCCCAGAACCACACGGGGGTACCTAGTGAATGACCTGCAGAGAGCTGGGACCAAAGTAACAAAGCCTACCATCAGCAAGGGCATTGAAGATGAAACATGGCTGGGTCTTTCAGCATGACAATGATCCCAAACACACCGCCTGGGCAACGAAGGAGTGGCTTCGTAAGAAGCATTTCAAGGTCCTGAAGTGGCCTAGCCAGTTTCCAGATCTCAACCCCATAGAAAATCTTTGGAGAGAGTTGAAAGTCCGTGTTGCCCAGCAACAGCCCCAAAACATCACTGCTCTAGAGGAGATCTGCATGGAGGAATGGGCCTAAATACCAGCAACAGTATGTGAAAACCTTGTGAAGACTTACAGAAAACGTTTGACCTCTGTCATTGCCAACAAAGGGTATATAACAAAGTATTGAGAAACTTTTGTTATTGACCAAATACTTATTTTCCACCATAATTTGCAAATAAATTCATAAAAAATCCTACAATGTGATTTTCTGGATTTCTTTTCTCATTTTGTCTGTCATAGTTGAAGTGTACCTATGCTGAAAATTACAGGCCTCATCTTTTTAAGTGGGAGAACTTGCACAATTGGTGGCTGACTAAATACTTTTTTGCCCCACTGTATTTCATTTCTTGATCAGTCTTAATATTCTGCGTTATAGTTTTTAGGGCTGCACGATATGGGCAAAAAAATCCAATTGGGATTTGGGTAAACCGTTGGAATCATATAAATAGAATGATCATTCTAATTCTCTGGTTGGAATACGGTTTGGCCTGACAACGAATGGAAAAAGTAAGGGAGGAGATGTTTGTGACAGAGTAGGAACCGAATGGTTGGTCAGTGTTTCCCATGTGACACTTATTAGATATATATACACTGAGGGTACAAAACATTATGCTCTTTCCTTGACAGACTATCCAGGTGAAAGCTATGGTCCCTTATTGATGTCACTTGTTAAATACACTTCAATCAGAGTAGATGAGACGGGTTAAAGAAGGATTTTTAAGCCTTGAGACATGGATTGTGTGTGTGCCATTCAGAGGGTGAATGGGCAAGACAAAAGATTAATCTGCCTTTCAACGGGGTTTGGTAGTAGGTGTCAGGCACACCGGTTTGTGTCAAGAACTGCAACGCTGCTGTGTTTTTCACGCTCAACAGTTTCCCGTGTGTGTCAAGAATGGCCCACCACCCAAAGGACATCCAGCCAACTTGACAACTGAGGGAAGCATTGGAGTCAACTAAACATTAGGGAGATGGTCTTAATGTTCTGTATACTCCGTGTACATGGGTACATTCAGACAAAGATTTTAGAAAGGAAAAGAACATTCTGATTAAGAACAAGCTGTTGCACAAACAATGCTGGTATATTCCACCACTGGTATCTGCCTGTAGTAGAGGAAAAGTTTGCTAGCAAGATTGACCCTATCTCAGTGGATTTAGCATCATTTTTTAAACCTTTATTTAACTTGGCAAGTCAGTTATTAATTTTTTAAAATTTAGAATGATGGCCAAACCCAGACGACACTGGGCCAAATGCACACCGCCCTATGGGACTCCCAATCACGGCCGGATGTGATACAGCCTGGATTCGAACCAGGGACTGTAGTGACGCCTCTTGCACTGAGATGCAGTGCCTTAGACCGCTGCGCCACTCGGGAGCCCAAGCAGTAGGGACGAACATAAATTCTTTAGTCATATTTGCAGATTGCTAAGACCAACTAACTAGTGCTTTTCAAAGGGAAAGTTACACAAACAAACAGTATAATATAGAAAACATGTATTTATATTAAGAAGTGAAGTGGAAAGCTGCATCGTTCTTGTTTGGAACAATCTGTTGACTGCATTCTGTTGTTGGTCAATGTATGCAAAGTGAATCTGGAGCACAAGGCACTTCCTGCTTGAGTGACAGCGAGAGAACTCTGTCAACTGGAGCAATAAATGAAAGTAAAGAGAAACGGGTGTTACAGATGGCTGTTTGGTAATATCGCAGCCTCTTGTCATATGGATATTGCGCATGTCAATCCCGATTTAAAATTAAATGAATCGTGCAGCCCGTACTTGCTGGTCAGAGACGATGAATCTGATATCCTCACAGCATTATTAGAGCAGGAGCAAAATTGTTTTTATCAGCATGGCGTCTTCTGTCTAATGTTTTTATTTTGTTAAAATTGATTTTCTCTAGTTCTTCCCCTTTTCATTCTTTCACTCATGATCAGACATGCCCTCAGCTTCTCTCCTCCTCCTCTTTTGGTTCATGCCGTAACTCCCCCTGCTCCCCTCCCTCCCTCCTTTCCTCCCTCCCTCCCTCCCTCCCTCCCTCCCTCCCTCCCTCCCTCCCTCCCTCCCTCCCCCTCCCTCCCTCCCTCCCTCCCTCCCTCCCTCAGATGGTGCTGTCCTCATTCAAACACGGGCTACTCAGTGGCTTTTGGCTAGGGCGGGTCAGTATGGTGCGCTGGGACGGCATCTTTTCTGCCTCCCTATCTGTGGCATGGCCTTCGCCTGTCAGTCGTAAGTACCTCCCAGTCCCTCTCCGCCCTTCCAGCGCATTAGTACGAATCGTATCCCGTAGCACGTATTGTATCCTGGTCCCTGAAAGGGTGATAGGATAGGGGTTGTGTTCATTAGGCATAAAAATGGGAGACACCGCCTTTTTTCAAATAGAGGGGTACCTACCTACCAATACGTCTTAAAAGGTCCTGTTTTGTGCCAATTGAACATGACCTAGGTTGAAGATAATAAAGGTTAGGACAAGTTATGATTCCATGTGGAAGATTTTTGAGAAGTAAAAAGATTCCTGGGACCAGCACCGCAGTGAACTACAAGCACCGCAGCGAACTACCAGCACCATAGCGAACTACCAGCACCGCAGCGAAAATCTATTTTTTTTATTACAACGTGGTTAGTTTGGCTGTTGAAGAGAAGCCTGAATACGAGATGTTGATTGGAGATCTTGAGAAGCAAAGTCAACCCCCTCTACGGCATAATCCACCCATTCCTCTATCACTCCCACCATCCATCCCTCCTCCTTCACCTCCATCTGCATGCTCTGTCGCCTCTCTTCTGTCATCCCTGTGGTGCCTGAGCTGCAGAGGGGAAGGGGTGGGGATTCTGGTTGTGGTTAGGGGTGGGGATTCTGGTTGTGGTTAGGGGTGGGGATTCTGGTTGTGGTTAGGGGTGTGTTGGGGTTGGACTGGGTTGTGATTTTGGGGTTAACTTAGTTTGGGACGCACACTGGAGGTTTGCATGTATGAAGTGTCTTTTTAAGGAGTTGAATGTGAGTATGGAGGTGCTTGGGTGAGGTGGGGGAGGGTGAGGTAGGTGTTGGATGGGTGAGGCTGACTGGTGCTGGAACGAGGCTTTAATAATTATCTCACCGAGGTAACACTGCTCTCGTGTGTGTGTGTGTGTGTGTGTGTGTGTGTGTGTGTGTGTGTGTGTGTGTGTGTGTGTGTGTGTGTGTGTGTGAGAGAGCGTGCGCACACTCGTCCCTGTGTGCATGCACGTGTGGGCCTGTCGCAGTCTGGCGGTGATGAGTGGTATTTGGCAGGGCCCTCTGGCCAATGGAGAAACAGCGAGCGGAGCGCTGCTCCAGCCAAACCACCAATCAGACCACTGGACGGCGGCCATCTTACGACACACTGATTTTAAACAGCTTTCAACACATGCTTTTTATGACCTTTATTAAAGCTGTTTACGTTCAGTTACAACATGATTTAACATCATTATTAACCAACAAGACTATAGAGTTATGAAACTGAGTAGTCATAGAATAGACGAACACTAATGAAAATGTCTGTCTGTGATACTGCTGTGGATTCAAACAAAACAAGATAAGCAATATGAAGACAATATGTGTTTAACTCTTCCCATGTGCTTGGGTGCTAGTTTCAGTTATCGCTTTCAATTTTACTAGCAGGAATAGCACAAATAAATGTGTATTGAAAGCTGTTTTACAGACCGTATGAATCAAATCAAAAAACATCCATTGGACTATTTTACAGACGGTGTAAACGGAATGAAAAACAATGGAATGGGAGCTATTGAGAGAATGTACAGGTTTGAGGTCTAGTTCCCGTAAGCTGTTTGATTTGCCCTCGGCTATAAGATGGAATCGTTCCTGAGTTTAACAGGCGTCGAGGAAAAGCACCGTTGGGACAGTGCTGCACACTCATAAAAACCACAGAGGGAGAGAATGCAGTAGAGACACAGTAACTGTATTCTCTCCCTCCCCTCACACACACACACACACACACACACACACACACACACACACACACACACACACACACACACACACACACACACGAGTAAGTGCAAAAAAGACTGCCAAGAAATGCTCTAACTCCAGGCTAGCACTAGGTGTAAAGTAGGTCTGTAAGTTCCCCTTTTACAGGCTTGTTTTACAGTGCTGCTGGCCTGTTCTTTAACAGTGCTGCTGGCCTGTTCTTTAACAGTGCTACTGGCCTGTTCTTTAACAGTGCTGCTGGCCTGTTCTTTAACAGTGCTACTGGCCTGTTCTTTAACAGTTTCTTTAACAGTGCTGCTGCCCTGTTCTTTTACAGTGCTGCTGCCCTGTTCTTTTACAGTGCTGCTGCCCTGTTCTTTAACAGTGCTGCTGCCCTGTTCTTTAACAGTGCTGCTGCCCTGTTCTTTAACAGTGCTGCTGCCCTGTTCTTTAACAGTGCTGCTGCCCTGTTCTTTAACAGTGCTGCTGCCCTGTTCTTTTACAGTGCTGCTGCCCTGTTCTTTAACAGTGCTGCTGCCCTGTTCTTTTACAGTGCTGCTGCCCTGTTCTTTTACAGTGCTGCTGCCCTGTTCTTTTACAGTGCTGCTGCCCTGTTCTTTAACAGTGCTGCTGCCCTGTTCTTTTACAGTGCTGCTGCCCTGTTCTTTTACAGTGCTGCTGCCCTGTTCTTTAACAGTGCTGCTGCCCTGTTCTTTAACAGTGCTGCTGCCCTGTTCTTTAACAGTGCTGCTGCCCTGTTCTTTAACAGTGCTGCTGCCCTGTTCTTTAACAGTGCTGCTGCCCTGTTCTTTAACAGTGCTGCTGCCCTGTTCTTTAACAGTGCTGCTGCCCTGTTCTTTTACAGTGCTGCTGCCTTGTTCTTTAACAGTGCTGCTGCCTTGTTCTTTAACAGTGCTGCTGCCTTGTTCTTTAACAGTGCTGCTGCCTTGTTCTTTAACAGTGCTGCTGCCTTGTTCTTTAACAGTGCTGCTGCCTTGTTCTTTAACAGTGCTGCTGCCTTGTTCTTTAACAGTGCTGCTGCCCTGTTCTTTAACAGTGCTGCTGCCCTGTTCTTTAACAGTGCTGCTGCCCTGTTCTTTAATAGTGCTGCTGCCCTGTTCTTTAACAGTGCTGCTGCCTTGTTCTTTAACAGTGCTGCTGCCCTGTTCTTTAACAGTGCTGCTGCCCTGTTCTTTAACAGTGCTGCTGCCTTGTTCTTTAACAGTGCTGCTGCCTTGTTCTTTAACAGTGCTGCTGCCCTGTTCTTTAACAGTGCTGCTGCCTTGTTCTTTAACAGTGCTGCTGCCTTGTTCTTTAACAGTGCTGCTGCCTTGTTCTTTAACAGTGCTGCTGCCCTGTTCTTTAACAGTGCTGCTGCCCTGTTCTTTAACAGTGCTGCTGCCTTGTTCTTTAACAGTGCTGCTGCCTTGTTCTTTAACAGTGCTGCTGCCTTGTTCTTTAACAGTGCTGCTGCCCTGTTCTTTAACAGTGCTGCTGCCCTGTTCTTTTACAGTGCTGCTGCCCTGTTCTTTTACAGTGCTGCTGCCTTGTTCTCTAACAGTGCTGTTGCCCTGTTCTTTAACAGTGCTGCTGCCTTGTTCTTTAACAGTGCTGCTGCCTTGTTCTTTAACAGTGCTGCTGCCCTGTTCTTTTACAGTGCTGCTGCCCTGTTCTTTTACAGTGCTGCTGCCCTGTTCTTTTACAGTGCTGCTGCCTTGTTCTCTAACAGTGCTGTTGCCCTGTTCTTTAACAGTGCTGCTGCCTTGTTCTTTTACAGTGCTGCTGCCCTGTTCTTTTACAGTGCTGCTGCCTTGTTCTTTTACAGTGCTGCTGCCTTGTTCTTTAACAGTGCTGCTGCCCTGTTCTTTAACAGTGCTGCTGCCTTGTTCTTTAACAGTGCTGCTGCCTTGTTCTTTAACAGTGCTGCTGCCCTGTTCTTTTACAGTGCTGCTGCCCTGTTCTTTTACAGTGCTGCTGCCCTGTTCTTTTACAGTGCTGCTGCCCTGTTCTTTAACAGTGCTGCTGCCTTGTTCTTTAACAGTGCTGCTGCCTTGTTCTTTAAAAGTGCTGCTGCCTTGTTCTTTAACAGTGCTGCTGCCTTGTTCTTTAACAGTGCTGCTGCCTTGTTCTTTAACAGTGCTGCTGCCTTGTTCTTTAACAGTGCTGCTGCCCTGTTCTTTAACAGTGCTGCTGCCCTGTTCTTTTACAGTGCTGCTGCCCTGTTCTTTAACAGTGCTGCTGCCCTGTTCTTTAAATCAAATGTATTTATATAGCCCTTCGTACATCAGCTGATATCTCAAAGTGCTGTACAGAAACCCAGCCTAAAACCCCAAACAGCAAGCAATGCAGGTGTAGAACCACGGTGGCTAGGAAAAACTCCCTAGAAAGGCCAAAACCTAGGAAGAAACCTAGAGAGGAACCAGGCTATGTGGGGTGGCCAGTCCTCTTCTGGCTGTGCCGGGTGGAGATTATAACAGAACATGGCCAAGATGTTCAAATGTTCATAAATGACCAGCATGTCGAATAATAACAAGGCAGAACAGTTGAAACTGGAGCAGCAGCACAGTCAGGTGGAACGGGGACAGCAAGGAGTCATCATGTCAGGTAGTCCTGGGGCACGGTCCTAGTGCACAGGTCCTCCGAGAGAGAGAAAGAAAGAGAGAATTAGAGAGAGCATATGTGGGGTGGACCGTCCTCTTCTGGCTGTACCGGGTGGAGATTATAACAGAACATGGCCAAGATGTTCAAATGTTCATAAATGACCAGTGCTGCTGCCCTGTTCTTTAACAGTGCTGCTGCCCTGTTCTTTAACAGTGCTGCTGCCCTGTTCTTTAACAATGCTGCTGCCCTGTTCTTTAACAGTGCTGCTGCCCTGTTCTTTAACAGTGCTGCTCGATGACAGACAGCCCCTTCTCTCTTTGTTTCTCAGAGATAATAACCAGCACTGACACACAGTGCAGTAAAGTGTCCACTCATTCTCACACGCACACGCACGCACTTGTCGCACACACACACGCACGCACTTGTGTCGCACACACACACACGCACGCACTTGTGTCGCACACACACACGCACTTGTGTCGCACACACGCACGCACTTGTGTCGCACACACAAGTCTTTCTCACACACTACCTACCAGATCATAGAAATACAACTGACTTTTTGTTAAATCAGCTGTTCTCTCCATGACATCTGTTTAGCATGTGTTTTATGTGATATGATACAAATGCTGGGGTGTATTCACTAGACTGAACCAAACGGTACAAAACAGGGAGGGACCTACCTACATTTGTTCAATATAAACTCTCATTGTCGTTGCAAATTGTTTCCGTTTTGAGTGCAATCATTGGACAAATGATTTCACCCCTGATCCTCACTTTTATAATAATAATAATAATAATATATGCCATTTAGCAGACGCTTTTATCCAAAGCACTTTTCAATCTAATCATCTATAATGACGAGAGATCTGAACTATCAGACAGAATTCACCTTTTTACCCTCATGGTTTTTGCCTTGTCTGTCTTGTTCTCTGCCTAGAATATTTTAGATTTTGATAAAATGATTATCTTAAGACCCCTGAAACATTTGATAATCCACAAAGTCTTGACGCTTTACTTTTATAGTATCCTATAAAGTTTGTCCTGAAACTTTAGCTCTCCGGTCCAGACTGATGTGGCAGCTGTAGTTTGTGGGCTGGTTGTTTGTTTACAGGCAGGTGTTGCCTACCTACGACAGTCTGGACGAGCCCTCCATCAAACGCATGAGCACCATCTTCACCACCTCCCTCAATGTCGTCACCACCTTCTACATCACGGTGAGTGGTGTATGCTGATGATGTCACTACCTATCCCGATGTCTTCGCCGCATAGTACAGTACATTGTTCTATACGATGGTTTTGGTGTGTGTTGCAGTGCCTTCAGTTAGTATTCATACCCATTGATTTATTCCACATTTTGTTGTTACAGCCTGAATTGAAAATTGAAAAAATTATCATTGTTTTTTCACCCATCTACACACAATATCCCATAATGACCAAGTGAAAATATGTTTTTAGATTTTTTTGCACATTTACTGAAAATTAAAAGCATAAATATCTAATTTCCATAAGAATTCTCACCCCTGAGTCAATACATGTTAGAATCACCTTTGACAAGTGATTACAGCTGTGAGTCTTTCTGGGTAAGTCTCTAAGAGCTTTCCACACCTGGATTGTATAATATGTGCACATTGTTGATCATTGCTAGACAGCTGTTTTTTTTAAGCCAATTTAAGTGAAAACTGTAACTAGGCCACTCAGGAACATTTCATGTTGTCTCGGTAAGCAACTCCAGTGCATATTTGTGTTTTAGGTTATTGTTCTGCTGAAAGTTGAATTTGATTCCCAGTGTCTGTTGGAAAGCAGAATTAACCAAATGTTGCCTGTGCTTAGCTCTATTCCGTTTCTTATGAACCCTTCCATCCTCTCCTCTCTAGGTGGGATTCTTTGGCTACGTCAGTTTCACGGAGGACATAGCCGGTAACGTTCTGATGAACTTCCCTTCTAACCCGGTGACTAAGATGATCCGGGTGGGCTTCATGATGTCCGTGGCGGTGGGCTTTCCCATGATGATACTGCCCTGTAGACAGGCAATCAACACCATGCTGTTCGAACAACAGGTGACTATATACACACATGCAGGTTAACACACACCAACACACACACATACTAGTGATGGGGGGATCCATACCGTTAGATATCGAAATATTATTTTTGACGATGTATCTTTTTAACAATATATTTGCGCTAGCTTGTACCTTCATAGCTTAGCTCTGTAGGCCATCTCTTGTCTCTCTGCAGCAACAATATATTTGGAACATCGAATCGCAGTAAAATCACAGTATCGAATCACAATACATATAGAATCGTGAGAATCGCAATACATATCATATCGGCACCTAAGTATCCTGATAATATCGTGAGGCCCATGGCAATTCCCAGCCCTAACACGCAAACACACACACACGTTTATTTTACTGTCTTTGTGGAGACCAAACAATTTATTCCCACTCAAAATTCTATTTTCCCTAAAGCATGACATTCACTGAGAATTTGAGTGCCAATAGGCTCTTAGCACAGTAGGAGGCCATTCCTTCTCTTGCTAGAATAAAAATAGGTAGCTGCTGTGTACCGACGAACCTGAAGTTTCTACTTGTAGAATCGCAGTGCTCGGCAGTGGCCTATAACTTGACTTTGAGACAATCAAAGCGCACAAACCTCCACGTGGAGGAGCTGACAGAAGTGACAAGGAAAAGGGGAAAAGAAGGCCCATTTTCCCCTACAATCCACCCTTTTCATTCGCATCGTTCTAACTTAAACAAAGCTGCATAATACATTATTTTTCAAGAGCAAGTCTTTATATCTAGCTAAGGATTTTTGTGCTTAAATAAAATAAAAAAGTTGTTCGGTTTGATTATGTGCACTAACTTATTCGTTTGTGAGCTAGCTAGCTAACGTTACCTTGATAACTGAGAAAGGCAGTCGCACACTTCATATGAAATGAAAGGGGTGATAAGTGCAGCACAATGCACACAACACTAAATGCTTTACCAAGCTCGCTAACTGGCCACTATAGCAATCACAATTGATTTGTTTGCATAACAATAGCAACATTAGCGTATCTAACATTTGACTAAACCATGAAGCAACAGACACGGACATGCATTGCCCAACAATGCTACTGCCACCTTCTGGTTTGGAGTATTTTAACAAGGCTGAGTGGCTGACGACTTCAAGATCTTTGCTGTGTGGACACAAAAGAGATTGACTGCTGACACTCTATTCAGAGGTGCTAAGTACTGTCGGCAGGCAAACGTTTGACAATCCCACCGGTGTGTCCAAGCTATAAACTAAATCCTAACTCCTAAACCGAAACTGTAATTGTAACCCGAACACTGAATCTAACCCCCAAACTCAAAATAGTCTGTTTCCTTGTGGGGACCCACTGTTGTCCTTGTTTTACTATTTGGTCCCCACAAAGAAAGTAAATCCAAACACATGGAGACACACTGTGAACAGATATTATAATGACCTAACCTGGAAGAGCTTTACTGTACAACACTGTTATAATGAATCTTTCTCTCTCCCCTCTTTTTGTCCCTCAGCAGAAGGATGGGACGTTTACTGCAGGGGGGTACATGCCTCCAATGCGCTTTAAGATGATCACCTTCGCCATCGTCTTCGGAACCATGCTGGGAGGCATCCTCATCCCCAATGGTGTGTGTGTGTGCGACTGTGTGTGTGTGACTGCAGGTCTTTAAGGTGCGTGTGTTGTGTTGTGCATTGTAGCACAGGCTGTGTGACTATGAGTTTACGACTCAGTGAATGTCACACTCAAACCCACTCCTTAAATCACACCTTTTATAGAGCTATCATTCTCTCTTCTCAGACACCCAGACACACATACCCTCTCTGGCTCATAGGCCCCCCCCACAAAACACACACACCCTCTGGTTCATAGCCCCCCCCCTTAAAACACACACACCCTCTCTGGTTCATAGCCCCCCACAAAACACACACACACCCTCTCTGGCTCATAGCCCCCACAAAACACACACACCCTCTCTGGCTCATAGGCCCCCCCACAAAACACACACATACTCTCTGGCTCATTAGCCCCCCACAAAACACACACACCCTCTCTGGTTCATAGCCCCCACCCCACAAAACACACACACCCTCTCTGGCTTATAGCCACCCCCACAAAACACACACACACTCTCTGGCTTATAGCCCCCCCCAAAACACACACACACTCTCTGGCTCATAGCCCCCCCCACCCTCTCTGGCTCAAAACACACACACCCTCTCTGGCTCATAGCCCCCCCCACAAAACACACACACCCTCTCTGGCTCATAGCCCCCCCACCACAAAACACACACACGCTCTCTGGCTCATAGGCCCCCCCCACACAACACACCCTCTCTGGCTCATAGCCCCCCCACAAAACACACACACCCTCTCTGGCTCATAGCCCCCCACAAAACACACACACCCTCTCTGGCTCATAGGCCCCCCAAAAACACACAAACCCTCTCTGGTTCATAGCCCCCCACAAAACACACACACCCTCTCTGGTTCATAGCCCCCCACAAAACCACACAAAACACACACACCCTCTCTGGCTCACAGCCACCCTCCCCACAAAACACACACACACCTCTCTGGCTCATAGCCCCCCACAAAACACACACACTCTCTGGCTCATAGGCCCCCCACAAAACACACACACCCTCTCTGGTTCATAGCCCCCCACAAAACACACACACCCTCTCTGGTTCATAGCCCCCACCCACAAAACACACACACCTCTCTGGTTCATAGCCCCCCCCACAAAACACACACACCCTCTCTCTGGCTCATAGGCCCCCCACACAACACACCCTCTCTGGCTCCCTAGCCCCCACAAAACACACACACCCTCTCTGGCTCATAGCCCCCCCCACAAAACACACACACCCTCTCTGGCTCAAAACACACACACCCTCTGGGCCCCCCCCACAAAACACACACACCTCTCTGGCTCATAGCCCCCCACCACAAAACACACACACCCTCTCTGGCTCATAGCCCCCCACAAAACACACACACTCTCTGGCTCATAGCCCCCCACCACAAACACACACACCCTCTCTGGCTCATAGCCCCCCACCACAAAACACACACACCCTCCCTGGCTCATAGCCCCCCCACAAAACACACACACACCCTCTCTGGCTCATAGCCCCCTGGCTCATAGGCAAAACACACACACCCTCTCTGGCTTCATAGCCCCCCAAAACACAAAACACACACACACCTCTCTGGCTCATTAGCCCCCCACCCCACAAAACACACACACCCTCTCTGGCTCATAGGCCCCCCACACAAAACACACACCTCTCTGGCTTATAGCCCCCCCCAAAACAGGCCCCCACAAAACACACACACCCTCTCTGACTCAAACACACACACCCTCTCTGGCTCATAGCCCCCCACAAAACACACACACTCTCTGGCTCATAGGCCCCCCCCAAAACACACACACCTCTCTCTGGCTCATAGCCCCCCACAAAACACACACACCCTCTCTGGCTCATAGCCCCCCCACAAAACACAAAACACACAAAACACCCTCTCTGGTTCATAGCCCCCACCCCACAAAACACACACACCCTCTCTGGCTTATAGCCACCCCCACAAAACACACACACACCCCCACCTACAACACTCTCTGGCTCATAGCCCCCCCACAAAACACACACACCTCTCTGGCTCATAGCCCCCCCACAAAACACACACACCCTCTCTGGCTCATAGCCCCCCACAAAACACACACACCCTCTCTGGCTTATAGCCCCCCCACAAAACACACACACCCTCTCTGGCTCATAGCCCCCCAAAACACACACACCCTCTCTGGCTCATAGTTCCCACAAAACACACACACCCCTCTCTGGCTCATAGCCCCCCACAAAACACACACACCCTCTCTGGCTCATAGGCCCCCCACAAAACACACACACCCTCTCTGGTTCATAGCCCCCCCCAAAACACACACACCCTCTCTGGCTCATAGCCCCCCACAAAACACACACACCCTCTCTGGCTCATAGGCCCCCCACAAAACACACACACCCTCTCTGGTTCATAGCCCCACCCCACAAAACACACACACCTCTCTGGCTTATAGCCACCCCCACAAAACACACACACACTCTCTGGCTTATAGCCACCCCACAAAACACACACACCCTCTCTGGCTCATAGGCCCCCACAAAACACACACCCCTCTCTGGCTCATAGCCCCCCACAAAACACACACACCCCCCACCTCACTGGCTCATAGCCCCCCCACAAAACACACACACCCTCTCTGGCTCATAGCCCCCCTCTGGTTCAAAACACACACCTCTCTGGCTCATAGCCCCCCACAAAACACACACACCCTCTCTGGCTCATAGGCCCCCTCTCTGGCTCATAGCCCCCCACAAAACACACACACCCTCTCTGGCTCATAGGCCCCCCCACAAAATACACACCCTCTCTGGTTCATAGCCCCCCCCAAAACACACACACCCTCTCTGGCTTAGCCCCCCCACAAAACACACACACACTCTCTGGCTCATTAGCCCCCCACAAAACACACACACCCTCTCTGGCTCATAGCCCCCACAAAACACACACACCCTCTCTGGCTCATAGCCCCCCACAAAACACCCCCCACAAAACCATAGGCCCCCCGCAAAACACACACCCCTCTCTGGCTCATAGCCCCCCACAAAAACACACACCCTCTCTGGCTCATAGCCCCCCACCACAAAACACACACACCTCTCTGGCTCATAGCCCCCCACAAACACACCCCCTCTCTGGCTCATAGCCCCCCACAAAACACACACACACCTCTCTGGCTCATAGCCCCCCACAAAACACACACACCCTCTCTGGCTCATAGCCCCCCACAAAACACACAAAACACCCTCTCTGGTTCATAGCCCCCCCAAAACACAAAACAAAACACACACCCTCTCTGGCTCATAGCCCCCCCACAAAACACACACACCCTCTCTGGCTCATAGGCCCCCAAAACACACACACCCTCTCTGGTTCATAGCCCCCCCCAAAACACACACACACCTCTCTGGCTTATAGCCACCCCACAAAACACACACACACTCTCTGGCTCATAGCCCCCCACAAACCACACACTCCCTCTCTGGCTCATAGCCCCCCCCACAAAACACACACACCCTCTCTGGCTTATAGCCACCCCCACAAAACACACACACCCTCTCTGGCTCATAGCCCCCCACAAAACACACACACCCTCTCTGGCTCATAGCCCCCCAAAACACACACACCCTCTCTGGCTCATAGGCCCCCCACAAAACACACACACCCTCTCTGGCTCATAGCCCCACCCCACAAAACACACACACCCTCTCTGGCTTACAGCCACCCCCACAAAACACACACACACTCTCTGGCTCATAGCCCCCACAAAACACACACACCCTCTCTGGCTCATAGCCCCCACCCCACAAAACAAAACCCCCCCTCTCTGGTTCACAAACTAAACACACACACCCTCTCTGGCTCATAGCCCCCCCCACAAAACACACACACCCTCTGGCTTATAGCCACCCACCACAAAACACACACACCCTCTCTGGTTCATAGCCCCCCACAAAACACACACACCCTCTCTGGCTCATAGCCCCCCCCACAAAACACACACACCCTCTCTGGCTCATAGCCCCCCCACAAAACACACACACCCTCTCTGGCTCATAGGCCCCCCCACAAAACACACACACACTCTCTGGCTCATTAGCCCCCCACAAAACACACACACCCTCTCTGGCTCATAGGCCCCCACAAAACACACACACACCCTCTCTGGTTCACACACTCTGGTTCACACACTCTGGCTCATTAGCCCCCCACAAAACACACACACCCTCTCTGGCTCATAGGCCCCCCCCACAAAACACACACACCCTCTCTGGTTCATAGCCCCCACCCCACAAAACACACATTTACATTTACATTTAAGTCATTTAGCAGACGCTCTTATCCAGAGCGACTTACAAATTGGTGCATTCACCTTATGGCATCCAGTGGAACAGTCACTTTACAATAGTGCATCTAAATCTTAAAGGGGGGGTGAGAAGGATTACTTATCCTATCCTAGGTATTCCTTAAAGAGGTGGGGTTTCAGGTGTCTCCGGAAGGTGGTGATTGACTCCGCTGTCCTGGCGTCGTGAGGGAGTTTGTTCCACCATTGGGGGGCCAGAGCAGCGAACAGTTTTGACTGGGCTGAGCGGGAACTGTACTTCCTCAGTGGTAGGGAGGCGAGCAGGCCAGGGGTGGATGAACGCAGTGCCCTTGTTTGGGTGTAGGGCCTGATCAGAGCCTGGAGGTACTGAGGTGCCGTTCCCCTCACAGCTCCGTAGGCAAGCACCATGGTCTTGTAGCGGATGCGAGCTTCAACTGGAAGCCAGTGGAGAGAGCGGAGGAGCGGGGTGACGTGAGAGAACTTGGGAAGGTTGAACACCAGACGGGCTGCGGCGTTCTGGATGAGTTCTAGGGGTTTAATGGCACAGGCAGGGAGCCCAGCCAACAGCGAGTTGCAGTAATCCAGACGGGAGATGACAAGTGCCTGGATTAGGACCTGCGCCGCTTCCTGTGTGAGGCAGGGTCGTACTCTGCGGATGTTGTAGAGCATGAACCTACAGGAACGGGCCACCGCCTTGATGTTAGTTGACAACGACAGGGTGTTGTCCAGGATCACGCCAAGGTTCTTAGCGCTCTGGGAGGAGGACACAATGGAGTTGTCAACCGTGATGGCGAGATCATGGAACGGGCAGTCCTTCCCCGGGAGGAAGAGCAGCTCCGTCTTGCCGAGGTTCAGCTTGAGGTGGTGATCCGTCATCCACACTGATATGTCTGCCAGACATGCAGAGATGCGATTCGCCACCTGGTCATCAGAAGGGGGAAAGGAGAAGATTAATTGTGTGTCGTCTGCATAGCAATGATAGGAGAGACCATGTGAGGTTATGACAGAGCCAAGTGACTTGGTGTATAGCGAGAATAGGAGAGGGCCTAGAACAGAGCCCTGGGGACACCAG
Organism: Oncorhynchus keta; assembly: GCF_023373465.1. NCBI lineage: Eukaryota > Metazoa > Chordata > Actinopteri > Salmoniformes > Salmonidae > Oncorhynchus > Oncorhynchus keta. The sequence goes on along the minus strand of NC_068422.1, from coordinate 11,537,746 downwards.
TGGTGAGAGCGCATGGTGAGGAGACAGATTCTCGCCACGCCACCTGGTAGGAGCGACCTGTCAGGTAGGACGCAATCCAAGCGTGGGCCGCACCGGAGATGCCCAACTCGGAGAGGGTGGAGAGGAGGATCTGATGGTTCACAGTATCGAAGGCAGCCGATAGGTCTAGAAGGATGAGAGCAGAGGAGAGAGAGTTAGCTTTAGCAGTGCGGAGCGCCTCCGTGATACAGAGAAGAGCAGTCTCAGTTGAATGACTAGTCTTGAAACCTGACTGATTTGGATCAAGAAGGTCATTCAGAGAGAGATAGCGGGAGAGCTGGCCAAGGACGGCACGTTCAAGAGTTTTGGAGAGAAAAGAAAGAAGGGATACTGGTCTGTAGTTGTTGACATCGGAGGGATCGAGTGTAGGTTTTTTCAGAAGGGGTGCAACTCTCGCTCTCTTGAAGACGGAAGGGACGTAGCCAGCGGTCAGGGATGAGTTGATGAGCGAGGTGAGGTAAGGGAGAAGGTCTCCGGAAATGGTCTGGAGAAGAGAGGAGGGGATAGGGTCAAGCGGGCAGGTTGTTGGGCGGCCGGCCGTCACAAGACGCGATATTTCATCTGGAGAGAGAGGGGAGAAAGAGGTCAGAGCACAGGGTAGGGCAGTGTGAGCAGAACCAGCGGTGTCGTTTGACTTAGCAAACGAGGATCGGATGTCGTCGACCTTCTTTTCAAAATGGTTGACGAAGTCATCTGCAGAGAGGGAGGAGGGGGGGGAGGGGGAGGAGGATTCAGGAGGGAGGAGAAGGTGGCAAAGAGCTTCCTAGGGTTAGAGGCAGATGCTTGGAATTTAGAGTGGTAGAAAGTGGCTTTAGCAGCAGAGACAGAGGAGGAAAATGTAGAGAGGAGGGAGTGAAAGGATGCCAGGTCCGCAGGGAGGCGAGTTTTCCTCCATTTCCGCTCGGCTGCCCGGAGCCCTGTTCTGTCCACACACACCCTCTCTGGCTTACAGCCACCCCCACAAAACACACACACACACTCTCTGGCTCATAGCCCCCCACAAAACACACACACCCTCTCTGGCTCATAGCCCCCCCACCACAAAACACACACACCCTCTCTGGCTCATAGCCCCCCCCCCACAAAACACACACACCCTCTCTGGCTCATAGCCCCCCCCACCACAAAACACACACACGCTCTCTGGCTCATAGCCCCCCCACCACAAAACACACACCCCCTCTCTGGCTCATAGCCCCCCACACAAAACACACACACCCTCTCTGGCTCATAGCCCCCCCCACACAAAACACACACACCCTCTCTGGCTCATAGCCCCCCCACCACAAAACACACACACCCTCCCTGGCTCATAAGCCCCCCCACAAAACACACACACCCTCTCTGGCTCATAGCCCCCCACAAAACACACACACCCTCTCTGGCTCATAGGCCCCCACAAAACACACACACTCTCTGGCTCATTAGCCCCCCACAAAACACACACCCTCTCTGGCTCATAGCCCCCCACAAAACACACACACCCTCTCTGGTTCACACACTCTCTGGCTCATTAGCCCCCCCACAAAACACACACACCCTCTCTGGCTCATAGGCCCCCCACAAAACACACACACCCTCTCTGGTTCATAGCCCCCACCCCACAAAACACACACACCCTCTCTGGCTTACAGCCACCCCCACAAAACACACACACACTCTCTGGCTCATAGCCCCCCACAAAACACACACACCCTCTCTGGCTCATAGGCCCCCCCACAAAACACACACACCCTCTCTGGCTCATAGGCCCCCCACAAAACACACACACCCTCACTGGCTTATAGCCACCCCCACAAAACACACACACCCTCTCTGGCTCATAGCCCCCCCCCCAAAACACACACACCCTCTCTGGTTCACACACTCTCTGGCTCATTAGCCCCCCCACAAAACACACACACCCTCTCTGGCTCATAGCCCCCCCCACAAAACACACACACCCTCTCTGGTTCACACACTCTCTGGCTCATTAGCCCCCCACAAAACACACACACCCTCTCTGGCTCATAGGCCCCCCCCACAAAACACACACACCCTCTCTGGTTCATAGCCCCCCACCCCACAAACACACACACCCTCTCTGGCTTACAGCCACCCCCACAAAACACACACACACTCTCTGGCTCATAGCCCCCCCACAAAACACACACACCCTCTCTGGCTCATAGCCCCCCCCACAAAACACACACACCCTCTCTGGCTCATAGCCCCCCCCCCACAAAACACACACACCCTCTCTGGCTCATAGCCCCCCCCCACAAAACACACACACCCTCTCTGGCTCATAGCCCCCACAAAACAACACACACACACACTCTCTGGCTCATAGCCCCCCACAAAACACACACACCCTCTCTGGCTCATAGCCCCCCACAAAACACACACACCCTCTCTGGCTCATAGCCCCCCCCCAAAAACACCCAACTCACACACCCTCCTGGCTCATACACAGCCCCCCACAAAACACACACACCCTCTCTGGCTCATAGGCCCCCCACAAAACACACACACACTCTCTGGCTCATAGCCCCCCACAAAACACACACACCTCTCTGGTTCTGGCTCATTAGCCCCCCACAAAACACACACACCCTCTCTGGCTCATAGGCCCCCCACAAAACACACACACCCTCTCTGGTTCATAGCCCCCCCACAAAACACACACACCCTCTCTGGCTCATAGCCCCCCCCCCACAAAACACACACACACTCTCTGGCTCATAGCCCCCCACAAAACACACACACCCTCTCTGGCTCTGGCCCCCCACAAAACACACACACCCTCTCTGGCCCCCCCATAGCACCCCCACAAAACACACACACCCTCTCTGGCTCATAGGCCCCCTCAAAACACACACACCCTCTCTGGCTCATAGCCCCCCCCACAAAACACACACCCTCTCTGGTTCACACCTCTCTGGCTCATAGCCCCCACAAAACACACACACCTCTCTGGCTCATAGCCCCCCACAAAACACACACACCCTCTCTGGTTCACACTCTCTGGCTCATTAGCCCCCCACAAAACACACACACCCTCTCTGGCTCATAGGCCCCCCACAAAACACACACACCCTCTCTGGCTTCATAGCCCCCCCCACAAAACACACACACCCTCTCTGGTTTATAGCCCCCCACACAAACACACACACACTCTCTGGCTCATAGGCCCCCACAAAACACACACACCCTCTCTGGCTCATAGGCCCCCCACAAAACACACACACCCTCTCTGGCTCATAGCCCCCCACAAAACACACACACCCTCTCTGGCTCTCTGGCTCACCCCCCCCACAAAACACACACACCCTCTCTGGCTCATAGGCCCCCCACAAAACACACACACCCTCTCTGGTTCATAGCCCCCCACAAAACACACACACCCTCTCTGGTTCACACACTCTCTGGCTCATTAGCCCCCCCACAAAACACACACACCCTCTCTGGCTCATAGCCCCCCCACAAAACACACACACCCTCTCTGGTTCATAGCCCCCCACAAAACACACACACCCTCTCTGGCTCATTAGCCCCCCACAAAACACACACACCCTCTCTGGCTCATAGCCCCCCACAAAACACACACACCTCTCTGGCTCATAGGCCCCCCACAAAACACACACACACTCTCTGGCTCATAGCCCCCCCACAAAACACACACACCCTCTCTGGCTCATAGCCCCCCACAAAACACACACACCCTCTCTGGTTCACACAAAACTCTCTGGCTCATTAGCCCCCCACAAAACACACACACCCTCTCTGGCTCATAGCCCCCCACAAAACACACACACCCTCTCTGGTTCATAGCCCCCCACAAAACACACATTTACATCTCTGGCTCATTTAAGTCATTTAGCAGACGCTCTTCTGGCCAGAGCCCCCACAAATTGGCACACACCTCTCTGGCTCAGTGGCCCCCCACAAAACACAAACCCTCTCTGGGGGGGTAGCACCACCCCACAAACACTTATCTGGCTCCTAGGTATTCCTTAAAGACACACACCCTTCTGGTGTCTCATAGGTGGTGATTGACAAAACACACACACCTCTCTGGCTCATAGCCCCCCACCCACAAAAACACACACACCTCTTGACTGGGCTGGTAGCCCCCCCACAAAACACACACACCTCTCTGGTCAGGGAGCCCCCCACAAAAACACACACACCCTCTCTGGGGTCATAGCCCCCCACAAAACACACACACCCTCCTGGCTCATAGGCCCCCCCACAAAACACACACACCACCTGGTCATTGTAGGCCCCCCCACAAAACACACACACCCCTCTGGTTAGGAGCAGGGTGACAAAACACACACAGACACTCTCTGGCTTCTGCCCCCCACAAAACACACACACCCTCTCTGGCTCATAGGCCCCCCCACAAAACACACACACCTCTCTGGCTCATAGGCCCCAAAACACAAACACACAGGCACCCTCTCTGGATAGAGCAAACACACAGGAACAGGCCACCCTCTGGCTCATAGGCCCCCCACAACACACACACAGGATCACGCAAAACACACACTTAGCTCTCTGGCTCATAGCCCCCCCAAAAACACACACACCCTCTCTGGCTCATAGCCCCCCCACAAAAACACACACACCTCTGGTTCTCTGGCTCATTAGGTTGATCACAAAACACACATACCCTCTGGCTGCAGAGATGCCCCCCACAAAACACAGACACCCTCTCTGGGATAGCCCCCCACAAAACACACACACTGCAGACAAAGATAGGGCAGAGACCACTCTCTGGCTTAGCCCCCCACAAAACACACACCCTCTCTGGCTCATAGGCCCCCACAAAACACACACACCCTCTCTGGCTCATAGCCCCCCCACAAACACACACACCTGGTTGAGCCCCCCCCAAAACACACACCCTCTCTGGCTCATAGGACCCCCACAAACACACACACCCTCTCTGGCTCATAGCCCCCCACAAAACACACACACCTCTCTGGCCATAGGAGAATGGAGAAAACAGGACCCTCTCTGGTTCATGGTGAGGTGCGCGTGGTCTAAACATGAGACAGATAGAGTCTAGCCAGACAAAACAGGACACCCACCTGGTCATAGAAAGAGCACAAAACACACAACCCTCTCTGGCTCATAGAGAGGGTGGGAGCAGGAAGACCATGTGGTTTTGACAGAAAAAAAGAAGTGATCTGGTCTGTATAGCCCCCCCACAAAAGGGATCACACACACAACTCTCTGGCTCTAGGAAGACAGTCCAGTTCAATGGTTCAGCACCTCTCTGGCTCATAGGCCCCCCACAAAAGAACACCTGGGTCTGGCTTATAGCCCCCCACAAAACACACACCCTCTGGCTCATAGGCCCCCCCACAAAACACACACACCCTCTCTGGTTCTCTGGCTCATAGCCCCCCCCCACAAAAAAAAACACACACCTTCTCTGGTTGACATAGCCCCCCACAAAAATGGGCCCCAGTCTGACACACCCTCTGGTTCAGGAAATGGTGGCAAAGAGCCCCCCACAAAACACAAAAACACACTTCTGGCTCATAGCCCCCCACAAAACAGACACACTCTCTGGTCTGGATGACATCGGACAGGCACACCCTTTCCTCATAGCCCCCCACAAAACACACACACCCTCTCTGGCTCATGGCAAAACACACACACAATAGCCACCCCCACAAAACACACATGTCTGGCTCCTGTAGCCCCCACAAAACACACACACCCTCTCTGGCTCATAGCCCCCCACAAAACACACACACCCTCTCTGGCTCATAGGCCCCCCAAAACACACACACCCTCTCTGGCTTATAGCCCCCCCACAAAACACACACACCCTCTCTGGCTCATCACAAAACACACACCCTCTCTGGCTCATAGCCCCACAAAAACACACACACCCTCTCTGGCTCATAGCCCCCCACAAAACACACACACCCTCTCTGGTTCATACATTAGATTTCCCCCAAAACACACACACACCCTCTCTGGCTCATAGCCCCCCACCCACAAAACACACACACCCTCTCTGGCTTACATAGCCCCCCACAAAACACACACACACTCTCTGGCTTCACAAAACACTCTCTCTGGCTCATAGCCCCCCACAAAACACACACACCCTCTCTGGCTCATAGCCCCCCCACAAAACACACACACCCTCTCTGGCTCATAGCCCCCCACCACAAACACACACACTCTCTGGTTCACACACTCTCTGGCTCATTAGCCCCCCACAAAACACACACACCTCTCTGGCTCATAGCCCCCCCACAAAACACACACACCCTCTTGGCTCATAGCCCCCCACAAAACACACACCCTCTCTGGCTCATAGCCCCCCACAAAACACACACACCCTCTCTGGCTCATAGCCCCCCACAAAACACACACACCCTCTCTGGTTCACACAGCTCCTCATTACCCCCACAAAACACACACACCCTCTCTGGCTCATAGGCTCCCCCACAAAACACACACACCCTCTCTGGTTCATAGCACCCAAAACACACACACCCTCTCTGGCTCAGTGCCCCACAAAACACACACACACTCTCTGGCTCATTAGCCCCCCACAAAACACACACACCCTCTCTGGCTCATAGGCCCCCCCACAAAAACACACACCCTCTCTGGCTCATAGGCCCCCCACAAAACACACACACCCTCTCTGGCTCATAGCCCCCACAAAACACACACACCCTCTGGCTCATAGGCCCCCCACAAAACACACACACACTCTCTGGCTCATAGGCCCCCCACAAAACACACACACCCTCTCTGGCTCATAGCCCCCCACACACACCCTCTCTGTTCACTCTGGCTCACCCCCCCACAAAACACACACACCCTCTCTGGCTCATAGGCCCCCCCACAAAACACACACACCCTCTCTGGCTCATAGCCCCCCACAAAACACACACACCCTCCTCTGGCTTATAGCCACCCCTACAAAACACACACACCCTCTCTGGCTCATAGCCCCCACAAAACACACACACCCTCTCTGGCTCATAGGCCCCCCACAAAACACACACACCCCCTCTGGCTCATAGGCCCCCCCACAAACACACACCCTCTCTGGCTTATAGCCACCCCCACAAAACACACACACCCTCTCTGGCTCATAGCCCCCCACAAAACACATACACCCTCTCTGGTTCACACACTCTCTGGCTCATTAGCCCCCCCCAAAACACACACACCCTCTCTGGCTCATAGCCCCCCCACAAAACACCCACACCCTCTCTGGTTCACACACTCTCTGGCTCATTAGCCCCCCACAAAACACACACACCCTCTCTGGCTCATAGGCCCCCTCAAAACACACACACCTCTCTGGTTCATAGCCCCCACCCCACAAAACACACACACCCTCTCTGGCTTACAGCCACCCCCACAAAACACACACACACTCTCTGGCTCATAGCCCCCCCACAAAACACACACACCCTCTCTGGCTCATAGCCCCCACAAAACACACACACCTCTCTGGCTCATAGGCCCCCCCAAAACACACACACTCTCTCTGGCTTATAGCCACCCCACAAAACACACACACCCTCTCTGGCTCATAGCCCCCCAAAACATACACACACCTCTCTGGTTCATAGCCCCCCCAAAACACACACACCTCTCTGGTTCACACACTTCTGGCTCATTAGCCCCCACAAAACACACACCCTCTCTGGCTCTGGCCCCCACAAAATACACACACCCTCTCTGGCTCATAGCCCCCCACAAAACACACACACCCTCTCTGGTTCATAGGCACCTCTCTCTGGCTCACACAAACACACACACCCTCTCTGGCTCATAGCCCCCCACAAAACACACACACTCTCTGGCTCATAGGCCCCCCACAAAACACACACTCTCTGGTTCACACACTCTCTGGCTCATTAGCCCCCACCACAAAACACACACACCCTCTCTGGCTCATAGGCCCCCCACAAAACACACACACCCTCTCTGGTTCATAGCCCCCACCCCACAAAACACACACACCCTCTCTGGCTTATAGCCCCCCCACAAAACACACACACACTCTCTGGCTCATAGCCCCCCACAAAACACACACCCTCTCTGGCTCATAGCCCCCACAAAACACACACCCTCTCTGGCTCATAGCCCCCCACAAAACACACACACCTCACTGGCTTATAGCCCCCCCACAAAACACACACACCCTCTCTGGCTCATAGGCCCCACAAAACACACCACCTCTCTGGCTCATAGCCCCCACAAAACACACACACCCTCTCTGGTTCTGGCTCATTAGCCCCCACAAAACACACACACCCTCTCTGGCTCATAGCCCCCCCACAAAACACACACACCCTCTCTGGCTCATAGCCCCCCCCCACAAAACACACACCCCTCTCTGGTTCACCCCACAAAAAACACACACCCTCTGGCTCATAGCCCCCACAAAACACACACACCCTCTCTGGCTCATAGGCCCCCCCACAAAACACACACACCCTCTCTGGCTCATAGGCCCCCCCCACAAAACACACACACCCTCTCTGGCTCATAGCCCCCCCACAAAACACACACACCCTCTCTGGCTCATTACAAAACACACACACCTCTCTGGCTCACTCTCTGGCCCCCCCCCACAAAACACACACACCCTCTCTGGCTCATAGCCCCCCACAAAACACACACACCCTCTCTGGTTCACACACTCTCTGGCTCATTAGCCCCCCCACAAAACACACACACCCTCTCTGGCTCATAGGCCCCCCACAAAACACACACACCCTCTCTGGTTCATAGCCCCCCCCACAAAACACACACACCCTCTCTGGTTCATAGCACAAAACACACACACTCTCTGGCTCATAGCCCCCACAAAACACACACACCCTCTCTGGCTCATAGCCCCCCCACAAAACACACACACCTCTCTGGCTCATAGGTTCACAAAACACACACACCCTCTCTGGCTCATAGCCCCCACAAACACACACACCCTCTCTCTGGCTCATAGGCCCCCCACAAAACACACACACCCTCTCTGGCTCATAGGCCCCCCACAAAACACACACCCTCTCTCTGGCTCATACAAAACACACACACCCTCTCTGGTTCTGCCCCCCCCACAAAACACACACACCCTCTGGCTCATAGCCCCCACAAAAACACACACACCTCTCTCTCTCTCCCCCGACACAAACACACACACCCTCTGGCTCATAGCCCCCCCAAAACACACACACACCCTCCTGGCTCATAGCCCCCCACAAAACACACACAAAGCCCCCCACAAACACACACACCCTCTGGCTCATAGCCCCCCACAAAACACACACACACTCTCTGGCTCACACTCTGGCTCATTAGCCCCCCCCACAAAACACACACACCCTCTCTGGCTCATAGGCCCCCACAAAAAACACACACACCCTCTCTGGTTCATAGCCCCCACCCCACAAAACACACACACTCTCTCTGGCTTATAGCCCCCCACAAAACACACACACTCTCTGGTTCTCTCTGGCTCATAGCCCCCACAAAACACACACACCCTCTCTGGCTCATAGGCCCCCCACAAAACACACACACCCTCTCTGGCTCATAGGCCCCCACAAAACACACACACCCTCACTGGCTTATAGCCCCCCCACAAAACACACACACCCTCTCTGGCTCATAGCCCCCCCAAAACACACACACCCTCTCTGGTTCATAGGCCCCTGGCTCATTAGCCCCACAAACACACACACCCTCTCTGGCTCATAGCCCCCCCCACAAAACACACACACCCTCTCTGGTTCACACACTCTCTGGCTCATTAGCCCCCCACAAAACACACACACCTCTCTGGCTCATAGGCCCCCACAAAACACACACACCCTCTCTGGTTCATAGCCCCCACAAAACACACACACCCTCTCTGGCTCATAGCCAACAAAACACACACACCTCTCTGGCTCATAGCCCCCCACAAAACACACACACCTCTCTGGCTCATAGCCCCCCCCACAAAACACACACACCTCTCTGGCTCATAGGCCCCCCACAAAACACACACACCCTCTGGCTTATAGCCACCCCACAAAACACACACACCCTCTCTGGCTCATAGGCCCCCACAAAACACACACACCCTCTCTGGCTCATAGGCCCCCCACAAAACACACACACCCTCTCTGGCTCATAGCCCCCCACAAACACACACACCCTCTCTGGCTCATAGCCCCCCCACAAAACACACACACCCTCTCTGGTTCACACACTCTCTGGCTCATTAGCCCCCCACAAACACACACACCCTCTCTGGCTCATAGGCCCCCCACAAAACACACACACCCTCTCTGGTTCATAGCCCCCCCCACAAAACACACACCCCTCTCTGGCTCACAGCCCCCCCACAAACACACACACCCTCTGGCTCATAGCCCCCACAAAACACACACACCCTCTCTGGCTCATAGCCCCCCACAAAACACACACACCCTCTCTCTGGCCCCCCACAAAACACACACACCCTCTCTGGCTCATAGCCCCCACAAAACACACACACCCTCTCTGGCTCATAGCCCCCCCCCAAACACACACACCCTCTCTGGCTCATAGGCCCCCCCCACAAAACACACACACCCTCTCTGGCTCATAGCCCCCCCCACAAAACACACACACCCTCTCTGGTTCACACACTCTCTGGCTCATTAGCCCCCACAAACACACACACACCTCTCTGGCTCATAGGCCCCCCACAAAACACACACACCCTCTCTGGTTCATAGCCCCACAAAACAAACACACACACCTCTCTGGCTTATAGCCCCCCCACAAAACACACACCCTCTCTGGCTCATAGCCCCCACAAAACACACACACTCTCTCTGGCTCATAGCCCCCCAAAACACACACACACCTCTCTGGCTCATAGCCCCCACAAAACACACACCCTCTCTGGCTCATAGCCCCCCCCCACAAAACACACACACCCTCTCTGGTTCACACACTCTCTGGCTCCCCCCCCACAAAACACACACACCCTCTCTGGCTCATAGGCCCCCCACAAAACACACACACCCTCTCTGGCTCATAGCCCCCACAAAACACACACACCCTCTCTGGTTAGCCCCCCCAAAAACACACACACCCTCTCTGGCTCATTAGCCCCCCACAAAACACACACACCCTCTCTGGCTCATAGGCCCCCACAAAACACACACACACCTCTCTGGCTCATAGCCCCCCCACAAAACACACACACCTCTCTGGCTCATAGGCCCCCCCACAAAACACACACACCCTCTCTGGCTCATAGCCCCCACAAAACACACACACCCTCTCTGGCTCATAGCCCCCCCACAAAACACACACACCCTCTCTGGCTCATAGCCCCCCCACAAAACACACACACCCTCTCTGGTTCACACACTCTCTGGCCATAGCCCCCCAAAACACACACACCCTCTCTGGCTCATAGCCCCCCACAAACACACACACCCTCTCTGGCTCATAGCCCCCCACAAAACACACACACACTCTCTGGCCTAGCTCTCTGGCTCATAGGCCCCCACAAAACACACACACCCTCTCTGGCTCATAGCCCCCCACAAAACACACACACCCTCTCTGGTTCAAGGCCCCCCCACAAAACACACACACCTCTCTGGCTCATAGCCCCCCCACAAAACACACACACACTCTCTGGCTCATAGCCCCCCACAAAAACACACACACACAGGCCCCTGGCCTACACAAAACACACACACCCTCTCTGGCTTCTGGTTCATAGCCCCCACCCACAAAAACACACACCCTCTCTGGCTTCACAGCCCCCCACAAACACACACACCCTCTCTGGCTCATAGCCCCCCAAAAACACACACACCCTCTCTGGTTCACACACACACCTCTCTGGCTCATAGGCCCCCCACAAAACACACACACTCTCTGGCTCATAGCCCCCCACAAAACACACACCCTCTCTGGCTCATAGGCCCCCCACAAAACACACACACCCTCTCTGGCTCATAGCCCCCCAAAACACACACACCCTCTCTGGCTCATAGCCCCCCCCACAAAACACACACACCCTCTGGTTCACACTCTCTGGCTCATTAGCCCCCCCACAAAACACACACACCCTCTCTGGCTCATAGGCCCCCCCCAAAACACACACACCCTCTCTGGTTCATAGCCCCCTCATTAGCCAAAAAACACACACACCCTCTCTGGCTTACAGCCACCCCCACAAAACACACACACACTCTCTGGCTCATAGCCCCCCACAAAACACACACACCCTCTCTGGCTCATAGGCCCCCCCCACAAAACACACACACCCTCTCTGGCTCATAGGCCCCCCCACAAAACACACACACCCTCACTGGCTTATAGCCACCCCCACAAAACACACACACCCTCTCTGGCTCATAGCCCCCCCACAAAACACACACACCCTCTCTGGCTCATAGGCCCCCCCACAAAACACACACACACTCTCTGGCTCATTAGCCCCCACAAACACACACACCCTCTCTGGCTCATAGGCCCCCCACAAAATACACACACCCTCTCTGGCTCATAGCCCCCACAAAACACACACACCCTCTCTGGTTCACACACTCTCTGGCTCATTAGCCCCCCACAAAACACACACACCCTCTCTGGCTCATAGGCCCCCACAAAATACACACACCCTCTCTGGTTCATAGCCCCCCACAAAAAACACACACACACACTCTCTGGCTCATAGCCCCCCACAAAACACACACACCTCTCTGGCTCATGCCCCCCCTACAAAACACACACACCCTCTCTGGCTCATAGGCCCCCCAAAAACACACACACACTCTGGCTCTAGGCTCCCACCACAAAACACACACACTAGGCCCCCACAAAACACACACACTCTGGCTCATAGCCCCCCCAAAACACACACACACCTCTCTGGCTCATAGCCCCCCCACAAAACACACACACCCTCTCTGGCTCATAGCCCCCCACAAAACACACACACCTCTCTGGTTCACACACTCTCTGGCTCATTAGCCCCCACAAAACACACACACCCTCTCTGGCTCATAGGCCCCCCACAAAACACACACACCCTCTCTGGTTCATAGGCCCCACCCCACAAAACACACACACCCTCTAATGGCTTACAGCCACCCCACAAAAACACACACACTCTCTGGCTCATAGCCCCTCAAAACACACACACCTCTCTGGCTCATAGGCCCCCCAAAAACACACACACACCTCTCTGGCTCATAGGCCCCCCACAAAACACACACACCCTCTCTGGCTCATAGCCCCCCCACAAAACACACACACCCTCTCTGGCTCATAGCCCCCCCACAAAACACACACACGCTCTCTGGCTCATAGCCCCCCACAAACACACACAAATAGCCCCCACAAAACACACACACCCTCTCTGGCTCATAGCCCCCACCACAAACACACACACCCTCTCTGGCTCATAGGCCCCCCACAAAACACACACACCTCTCTGGTTCATAGGCCCCACACAAAACACACACACCCTCTCTGGGTTACAGCCACCCCCACAAAACACACACACACTCCTCATAGCCCCCCACAAAACACACACACCCTCTCTGGCTCATAGGCCCAGGCTATAGGCCCCCTGGAGCCCCCCCCCAAAACACACACACACCTCTCTGGGCTCATAGGCCCCCCCACAAAACACACACACCTCTCTGGCTCATAGGCCCCCCCCCACAAAACACACACACACTCTCTGGCTCATAGCCCATTAGCCCCCACAAAACACACACACACTCTCTGGCTCATAGCCCCCACAAACACACACACCCTCTCTGGCTCATAGGCCCCCACAAAACACACACACCCTTCTCTCTGGCTCATAGGCCCCCCACAAAACACACACACACTCTCTGGCTCATAGCCCCCCCACAAAACACACACACCCTCTCTGGCTCATAGCCCCCCCACAAACACACACACCTCTCTGGCTCATAGGCCCCCCACAAAACACACACACCCTCTGGCTCATAGCCCCCCCACAAAACACACACACCCTCTCTGGTTCACACACTCTCTGGCTCATAGCCCCCACAAAACACACACACCCTCTCTGGCTTAGCCCCCCCACAAAACACACACCCTCTCTGGCTCATAGCCCCCCCACAAAACACACACACCCTCTCTGGCTCATAGGCCCCCCCCACAAAACACACACACCCTCTGGCCTATAGCCACCCCCACAAACACACACACCTTCTGGCTCATAGCCCCCACAAAAACACACACACCACTCTGGCTCATAGGCCCCCCCACAAAACACACACCCTCTCTGGCTCATAGCCCCCACAAAACACACACCCTCTCTGGCTCATAGCCCCCCCCAAAACACACACACCCTCTCTGGCTCATAGCCCCCCCACAAAACACACACACCTCTCTGGGCTCATAGCCCCCCACAAAACACACACACCCTCTCTGGCTCATAGCCCCCCACAAACACACACACCCTCTCTGGTTCACACACTCTCTGGCTCATTAGCCCCCACAAAACACACACACTCTCTGGCTCATAGGCCCCCCCACAAAACACACACCCTCTCTGGTTCATAGCCCCCCCAAAACACACACACCCTCTCTGGCTCATAGGCCCCCACACAAACACACACACCTCTCTGGCTCATAGCCCCCCACAAACACACACACCCTCTCTGGCTCATAGCCCCCCCACAAAACACACACACCTTCTGGCTCATAGGCCCCCCCACAAAACACAAAACACACCCTCTCTGGCTCATAGCCCCCCACAAAACACACACACCCTCTCTGGCTCATAGCCCCCCACAAAACACACACACCCTCTCTGGTTCACACACTCTCTGGCTCATTAGCCCCCACAAAACACACACACCTCTCTGGCTCATAGCCCCCCCACAAAACACACACCTCTCTGGCTCATAGCCCCCCCCAAAACACACACACTCTCTGGCTCATGGCCCCCCCCACAAAAACACACACACCCTATAGCCCCCCACAAAACACACACACCCTCTCTGGCTCATAGCCCCCCCACAAAACACACACACACTCTCTGGCTCATAGGCCCCCCACAAAACACACACACACCCTCTGGCTCATAGGCCCCCACAAAAACACACACCCTCTCTGGCTCATAGCCACCCCACAAAACACACACACTCTCTGGCTCATAGCCCCCCCCCACAAAACACACACCACTCTCTGGCTCATTAGCCCCCACAAAACACACACACTCCCTCTGGCTCATAGCCCCCCCACAAACACACACACTCTCTGGCTCATAGGCCCCCACAAAACACACACACTCTCTGGTTCACACATCTCTGGCCCCCCCCCCAAAACACACACACCCTCTCTGGCTCATAGGCCCCCCAAAAACACACACACCCTCTCTGGCTCATAGCCCCCACAAAACACACACACCCTCTCTGGCTCATAGCCCCCCCACAAAACACACACACCCTCTCTGGCTCATAGCCCCCCCCCACAAAACACACACACCCTCTCTGGTTCACACACTCTCTGGCTCATTAGCCCCCACAAACACACACACCCTCTCTGGCTCATAGCCCCCCACAAAACACACACACCCTCTCTGGTTCATAGCCCCCCCCTACAAAACACACACACCTCTCTGGCTCATAGCCCCCCCACAAAACACACACACCTCTCTGGCTCATAGCCCCCCACAAACACACACACCCTCTCTGGCTCATAGCCCCCCACAAAACACACACACCCTCTCTGGCTCATAGGCCCCCCACAAAACACACACACACTCTGGCTCATAGCCCCCCACAAACACACAAAAACACACAAAACACACCCTCTCTCTGGGCTCATAGCCCCCACAAAATACACACACCCTCTCTGGCTCATAGCCCCCCAAAACACACACACCCTCTCTGGTTCACACACTCTCTGGCTCATTAGCCCCCCCAAAACACACACACCCTCTCTGGCTCATAGGCCACCCCACAAAACACACACACCCTCTCTGGCTCATAGCCCCCCCCCACAAAACACACACACCCTCTCTGGCTCAGCCCCCCCACAAAACACACACACCTCTCTGGCTCATAGCCCCCCCCAAAACACACACACCCTCTCTGGCTCATAGCCCCCCCACAAAACACACACACCTCTCTGGCTCATAGGCCCCCCCACAAAACACACACCCTCTCTGGCTCATAGCCCCCCCACAAAACACACACACCCTCTCTGGTTCACACTACTAGCTCCCCCCACAAAACACACACACCCTCTCTGGCTCAGGCCCCCACAAAACACACACCCTCTCTGGTTCATAGCCCCCACAAAACACACACACCCTCTCTGGCTCATAGGCACAAAACACACACCCCTCTGGCTCATAGGCCCCCCACAAAACACACACACCCTCTCTGGCTCATAGCCCCCCCACAAACACACACACCCTTCTGGCTCATAGCCCCCCACAAAACACACACACCCTCTCTGGCTCATAGCTCTCTGGCTCATAGCCCCCCACAAACACACACACACACACACACACACCTCTCTGGCTCATAGCCCCCCACAAAACACACACACCCTCTCTGGCTTATAGCCCCCCCACAAAACACACACACTCTCTGGCTCATAGCCCCCCACAAAACACACACACCCTCTCTGGTTCACACACTCTCTGGCTCATTAGCCCCCCCACAAAACACACACACCCTCTCTGGCTCATAGGCCCCCCACAAAATACACACACCCTCTCTGGTTCATAGCCCCCCCACAAAACACACACACCCTCTCTGGTTCACACTCTCTGGCCCCCCCAAAAACACACACCCTCTCTGGCTCATAGGCCCCCCACAAAACACACACACCCTCTCTGGTTCATAGCCCCCCCACAAAACACACACACCCTCTCTGGCTCATAGCCCCCCCCACAAAAACACACACTCTGGCTCATAGCCCCCCCACAAAACACACACACACTCTCTGGCTCATAGGCCCCCCCCACAAAACACACACACACCTCTCTGGCTCATAGCCCCCCCCCACAAAACACACACACCCTCTCTGGTTCACACACTCTCTGGCTCATTAGCCCCCACAAAACACACACACCCTCTCTGGCTCATAGGCCCCCCACAAAACACACACACCCTCTCTGGTTCATAGCCCCCACCCCACAAAACACACACACCCTCTCTGGCTTACAGCCACCCCCACAAAACACACACACACTCTCTGGCTCATAGCCCCCCCACAAAACACACACACCCTCTCTGGCTCATAGGCCCCCCCCACAAAACACACACACCCTCTCTGGCTCATAGGCCCCCCACAAAACACACACACCCTCACTGGCTTATAGCCACCCCCACAAAACACACACACCCTCTCTGGCTCATAGCCCCCCACAAAACACACACACCCTCTCTGGTTCACACACTCTCTGGCTCATTAGCCCCCAAACACACAAAACACACACACCTCTCTGGCTCATAGCCCCCCCACAAAAACACACCTCTCTGGTTCACACACTCTGGCTCATTAGCCCCCACAAAACACACACACCCTCTCTGGCTCATAGCCCCCCACAAAACACACACACCCTCTCTGGCTCATAGCCCCCCCCCACAAACACACACACCCTCTCTGGCTTACAGCCACCCCACAAAACACACACACACTCTGGCTCATAGCCCCCACAAAACACACACCCTCTCTGGCTCATAGGCCCCCACAAAACACACACACCCTCTCTGGCTCATAGGCCCCCCACAAAACACACACACCCTCTGGCTCATAGCCCCCCCAAAAACACACACACCCTCTGGCTCATAGGCCCCCCACAAAATACACACACCCTCTCTGGTTCATAGCCCCCCCACAAAACACACACACCCTCTCTGGTTCACACACTCTCTGGCTCATTAGCCCCCACAAAACACACACACCCTCTCTGGCTCATAGGCCCCCCACAAAATACACACACCCTCTCTGGTTCATAGCCCCCCACAAAACACACACACCCTCTCTGGTTCACACTCTCTGGCTCATTAGCCCCCCACAAAACACACACACCCTCTCTGGCTCATAGGCCCCCACGAAATACACACACCCTCTCTGGTTCATAGCCCCCCACAAACACACACACCCTCTCTGGTTCACACACTCTCTGGCTCATAGCCCCCACACAAAACACACACACTTCTCTGGCTCATAGCCCCCCACAAAACACACACACCTCTCCCTGGCTCATAGCCCCCCGACCACAAAACACACACACACTCTCTGGCTCATAGGCCCCCCACAAAACACACACACACTCTCTGGCTCATAGCCCCCCCACAAAACACACACACCCTCCCTGGCTCATAGCCCCCCCACCACAAAACACACACACACTCTCTGGCTCATAGGCCCCCCACAAAACACACACACTCTCTGGCTCATTAGCCCCCCACAACGCACACACCCTCTCTGGCTCATAGGCCCCCCCCACAAAACACACACACCCTCTCTGGCTCATAGGCCCCCCCACAAAACACACACACCCTCTCTGGTTCATAGGCCCCACCCCACAAAACACACACACCCTCTCTGGCTTACAGCCACCCCCACAAAACACACACACACTCTCTGGCTCATAGCCCCCACAAAACACACACACCCTCTCTGGCTCATAGGCCCCCCCCACAAAACACACACACCCTCTCTGGCTCATAGGCCCCCCACAAAACACACACACCCTCTCTGGCTCATAGCCCCCCCCACAACACACACACACCCTCTCTGGCTCATAGCCCCCACCACAAAACACACACACGCTCTCTGGCTCATAGGCCCCCCCCACAAAACACACACACACTCTCTGGTTCATAGCCCCCCACAACACACACACACCCTCTCTGGCTCATAGCCCCCACCACAAAACACACACACCCTCTCTGGCTCATAGGCCCCCCCCACAAAACACACACACCCTCTCTGGTTCATAGGCCCCACCCCACAAAACACACACACCCTCTCTGGCTTACAGCCACCCCCACAAAACACACACACACTCTCTGGCTCATAGCCCCCCCACAAAACACACACACCCTCTCTGGCTCATAGGCCCCCACAAAACACACACACCCTTCTCTGGCTCATAGGCCCCCCACAAAACACACACACCCTCTCTGGCTCATAGCCCCCACAACACACACACACCTCTCTGGCTCATAGCCCCCACAAACACACACACCCTCTCTGGCTCATAGCCCCCCCACAAAACACACACACCCTCTCTGGTTCACACACTCTCTGGCTCATTAGCCCCCACAAAACACACACACCCTCTCTGGCTCATAGCCCCCACAAAACACACACACCTCTCTGGCTCATAGGCCCCCCACAAAACACACACACCCTCTCTGGCTCATAGGCCCCCACAAACACACACACCCTCTCTGGCTCATAGGCCCCCCCCACAAAACACACACACCCTCTCTGGCTCATAGGCCCCCCCACAAAACACACACACCCTCTCTGGCTCATAGGCCCCCCCCACGAAACACACACACCCTCTCTGGCTCATAGGCCCCCCCACAAAACACACACACCCTCTCTGGTTCACACACTCTCTGGCTCATTAGCCCCCACAACACACACACCCTCTCTGGCTCATAGCCCCCCACAAAACACACACACCCTCTCTGGTTCATAGCCCCACCCCCCCACTAAACACACACACCCTCTCTGGCTCATAGCCCCCCACAAAACACACACACCCTCTCTGGCTCATAGCCCCCACCACAAAACACACACACCTCTCTGGCTCATAGCCCCCACAAAACAAACACACCCTCTCTGGCTCATAGCCCCCACCACAAAAACACACACACGCCTCTCTGGCTCATAGGCCCCCCACAAAACACACACACACTCTCTGGTTCATAGCCCCCCCCACAAAACACACACACCCTCTCTGGTTCATAGCCCCCCACAAACACACACACCTCTCTGGCTCATAGGCCCCCCACAAAACACACACACCCTCTGTGGTTCACACTACTCTGGCTCATTAGACCCCCCAAAACACACACACCCTCTCTGGCTCATAGGCCCCCACAAAATACACACACCCTCTCTGGTTCATAGCCCCCCCCACAAAACACACACACCCTCTCTGGTTCACACACTCTCTGGCTCATTAGCCCCCACCACAAAACACACACACCCTCTCTGGCTCATAGCCCCCCACAAAATACACACACCCCTCTGGTTCATAGCCCCCCACTAAACACACACACCCTCTCTGGCTCATAGGCCCCCCACAAAACACACACACCCTCTCTGGCTCATAGCCCCCCACAACAAAACACACACCCTCTCTGGCTCATAGCCCCCACCACAAAACACACACACGCTCTCTGGCTCATAGGCCCCCCCCCACAAAACACACACACACTCTCTGGTTCATAGCCCCCCCCACAAAACACACACACCCTCTCTGGCTCATAGCCCCCACAAAACACACACCCTCTCTGGCTCATAGCCCCCCACAAACACACACACCCTCTCTGGCTCATAGGCCCCCCACAAACACACACACACTCTCTGGTTAGCCCCCACAAAACACACACACCCTCTCTGGCTCATAGGCCCCCCACAAAACACACACACCCTCTCTGGCTCATAGGCCCCCCACAAAACACACACACCCTCTCTGGCTTATAGGCCACCCCCACAAAACACACACACTCTCTGGCTTATAGCCCCCACAAAACACACACACCCTCTCTGGCTCATAGGCCCCCCCACAAAACACACACACCTCTGGCTCATAGGCCCCCACAAAACACACACACCCTCTCTGGCTCATAGGCCCCCCACAAAAACACACACACCCTCTCTGGCTCATAGCCCCCCACAAAACACACACACCTCTCTGGTTCACACACTCTCTGGCTCATTAGCCCCCCACAAAACACACACACCCTCTCTGGCTCATAGCCCCCCACAAACACACACACACCTCTCTGGTTCATAGCCCCAACAAACACACACACCCTCTCTGGCTCATAGCCCTCCCCACAAAACACACACCCTCTCTGGCTCATAGCCCCCCCACAAAACACACACACCCTCTCTGGCTCATAGCCCCCCACAAAACACACACACCCTCTCTGGTTCACACTCTCTGGCTCATTAGCCCCCCACAAAACACACACACCCTCTCTGGCTCATAGCCCCCCACAAAACACACACACCCTCTCTGGTTCATAGCCCCCCCCACAAAACACACACACACTCTGGCTCAGCCAGGCCCCCACAAAACACACACACACCTCTCTGGCTCATAGCCCCCCTCAACAAAACACACACACCCTCTCTGGCTCATAGGCCCCCCTCCCACAAAACACACACACCCTCTCTGGCTCATAGGCCCCCCACAAAACACACACACCCTCACTGGCTTATAGCCACCCCAAAACACACACACCCTCTCTGGCTCATAGCCCCCACAAAACACACACACCCTCTCTGGTTCACACACTCTCTGGCTCATAGCCCCCCACAAAACACACACACCCTCTCTGGCTCATAGGCCCCCCACAAAATACACACACCCTCTCTGGTTCATAGCCCCCACTAAACACACACACTCTCTCTGGCTCATAGCCCCCCACAAAACACACACACCCTCTCTGGCTCATAGCTCTCTGGCTCATAGCCCCCCCACAAACACACACACACCCTCTCTGGCTCATAGCCCCCACCACAAAACACACACACTCTCTGGCTCATAGCCCCCACAAAACACACACACCCTGGCTCATAGCCACCCCCACAAAACACACACACTCTCTGGCTCATAGCCCCCCCCACAAAACACACACACCCTCTGGCTCATAGCCCCCCCCCACAAAACACACACACCCTCTCTGGTTCATAGCCCCCCACAAACACACACACCCTCTCTGGCTCATAGGCCCCCCCACAAAACACACACACCCTCTCTGGTTCACACACTCTGGCTCCCCCCACAAAACACACACACCCTCTCTGGTTCATAGGCCCCCCTCAAAATACACACACCTCTCTGGTCATAGCCCCCCCCACAAAACACACACACTCTGGTTCACACACTCTCTGGCTCATTAGCCCCCACAAAACACACACACCCCTCTCTGGCTCATAGGCTCCCCCTACAAAACACACACACCTCTCTGGCTCATAGCCCCCACAAACACACACACCCTCTCTGGCTCATAGCCCCCCCACAAAACACACACACACTCTCTGGCTCATAGCCCCCCAAAACACACACACCCTCTCTGGCTCATAGGCCCCCCCACAAAACACACACACCCTCTGTGGTTCACACACTCTCTGGCTCATTAGCCCCCCACAAACACACACACCCTCTCTGGCTCATAGGCCCCCCCCACAAAATACACACACCCTCTCTGGTTCAAACAAACACACACCCTCTCTGGCTCATAGCCCCCCACAAAAACACACACACTCTGTGGTTCTCTCTGGCTCATTAGCCCCCCAAAACACACACACACTCTCTGGCTCATAGCCCCCCACAAAACACACACACCCTCTCTGGCTCATAGGCCCCCCCACAAAACCACACACCCTCTCTGGCTCATAGCCCCCACAAAACACACACACCTCTCTGGTTCATAGCCCCCCCCCACTAAACACACACACCCTCTCTGGTTAGCCCCCCCAAACACACACACACCTCTCTGGCTCATAGCCCCACAAACACACACAACACACTCTCTGGCTCATTAGCCCCCCACAAAACACACACCTCTCTCTGGCTCATAGGCCCCCACAAAATACACACACCCTCTCTGGCTCATAGCCCCCCACAAAACACACACACCCTCTCTGGTTCACACTCTGGCTCATTAGCCCCCCCCACAAAACACACACAATAGGCCCCCCACAAAACACACACACCCTCTCTGGCTCATAGCCCCCCCACTAAACACACACACCCTCTCTGGCTCATAGCCCCCCCACAAAACACACACACCTCTGGCTCATAGCCCCCCACAAAACACACACACCCTCTCTGGCTCATAGCCCCCCACACAAAACACACACACTCTCTGGTTCATAGCCCCCCACACAAAACAAAACACACACACCCTCTCTGGCTCATAGCCCCCCCACAAAACACACACACACCTCTCTGGCTCATAGCCCCCACAAAACACACACTCTCTGGCTCATTAGCCCCCCCACAAAACACACACACCCTCTGGCTCATAGCCCCCCCACAAAACACACACACCCTCTCTGGTTCATAGCCCCCACCCCACAAAACACACACACCTCTCTGCTCATAGCCCCCCACAAAAACACACACACCTCTCTGGCTCATAGCCCCCACAAAACACACACCTCTCTGGCTCATAGGCCCCCCACAAAACACACACACCTCTCTGGCTCATAGCCCCCACAAAACACACACACCTCTCTGGCTTATAGCCACCCCCCACAAAACACACACCCTCTCTGGCTCATAGCCCCCACAAAACACACACACCCTCTCTGGTTCACACACACTCTGGCTCATTAGCCCCCACAAAACACACACACCCTCTCTGGCTCATAGGCCCCCCACAAAATACACACACCCTCTCTGGTTCATAGCCCCCTACAAAACACACACACCCTCTCTGGCTCATAGCCCCCTCCCACAAAACACACACACCTCTCTGGCTCATAGCCCCCCACAAAACACACACACCTCTCTGGCTCATAGCACAAAACACACCCTCTCTGGCTCATAGCCCCCACCACAAAACACACACACCCTCTCTGGCTCATAGCCCCCACCACAAAACACACACACTCTCTGGCTCATAGGCACAAAACACACACACACTCTCTGGCTCATAGCCCCCACAAAACACACACACCCTCCTGGCTCATCTGGCTCATAGGCCCCCACCAAAACACACACACACTCTCTGGCTCATAGCCCCCACAAAACACACACACCCTTCTCTCTGGCTCATAGGCCCCCCACAAAACACACACACCCTCTCTGGCTCATAGCCCTCCCACAGAAAACACACACCTCTCTGGCTCATAGCCCCCCCACAAACACACACACCCTCTCTGGCTCATAGCCCCCCACAAAACACACACACTCTCTGGCTCATAGCCCCCCCACAAACAAACACACACACCTCTCTGGCTCATAGCACCCCACAAAACACACACACACTCTCTGGCTCTAGCCCCCCCACAAAACACACACACACTCTCTGGCTCATAGCCCCCCCACAAAACACACACACCCTCTCTGGCTCATAGGCCCCCCACAAAACACACACACCTCTCTGGCTCATAGCCCCCCACAAAACACACACACCCTCACTGGCTTATAGCCACCCACAAAACACACACACCCTCTCTGGCTCATAGCCCCCCACAAAACACACACACCCTCTCTGGTTCACACACTCTCTGGCTCATTAGCCCCCCCACAAAACACACACACCCTCTCTGGCTCATAGGCCCCCCACAAAATACACACACCCTCTCTGGTTCATAGCCCCCCCCCACAAAACACACACACCCTCTCTGGCTCATAGCCCCCCCCACAAAACACACACACCCTCTCTGGCTCATAGCCCCCCCACCACAAAACACACACACCCTCTCTGGCTCATAGCCCCCCCACAAAACACACACACCCTCTCTGGCTCATAGCCCCCACCACAAAACACACACACCCTCTGGGCTCATAGCCCCCCCACAAAACACACACACACCCTCTCTGGCTCATAGGCCCCCCACAAAACACACACACACTCTCTGGCTCATAGCCCCCACCACAAAACACACACACCCTCTCTGGCTCATAGCCCCCACCACAAAACACACACCCTCTCTGGCTCATAGGCCCCCCCCACAAAACACACACACAATTAGCCCCCCCAAAAACACACACACCCTCTCTGGCTCATAGGCCCCCACAAAACACACACCCTCTCTGGCTCATAGCCCCCCCACAAAAACACACACCCTCTCTGGCTCATAGCCCCCTGGCTCATAGCCCCCACCAAAACACACACACTCTCTGGCTCTAGCCCCCCACACACACACAAACACACACACCCTCTCTGGCTCATAGCCCCCCCACAAACACACACACACTCTCTGGCTCATAGGCCCCCCCACAAAAAACACACACACCTCTCTGGCTCATTAGCCCCCCACAAAACACACACACCTCTCTGGCTCATAGCCCCCCCACAAAACACACACACACCCTCTCTGGTTCATAGCCCCCCCCACAAAACACACACACCCTCTCTGGCTTACAGCCACCCCACAAAACACACACACTCTCTGGCTCATAGCCCCCACAAAACACACACACCCTCTCTGGCTCATAGGCCCCCCCCACAAAACACACACACCCTCTCTGGCTCATAGGCCCCCAAAAAACACACACACCCTCTCTGGCTCATAGCCCCCCAAAACACACACACCCTCTCTGGTTCACACACTCTCTGGCTCATTAGCCCCCACAAAACACACACCCCTCTCTGGCTCATAGCCCCCCACAAAACACACACACCCTCTCTGGCTCATAGCCCCCCCCCACAAAACACACACACCCTCTCTGGCTCATAGCCCCCCCCACAAAACACACACACCCTCTCTGGCTCATAGCCCCCCACAAAACACACACACACCTCTCTGGCTCATAGCCCCCACCACAAAACACACACACACTCTCTGGCTCATAGGCCCCCCACAAAACACACACACACTCTCTGGCTCATAGCCCCCCCCACACAAAACACACACACCCTCTGGCTCATAGCCCCCCCACAAAACACACACACACTCTCTGGCTCATAGGCCCCCCACAAAACACACACACACTCTCTGGCTCATTAGCCCCCCACAAACACACACACCCTCTCTGGCTCATAGGCCCCCCACAAAACACACACACCCTCTCTGGCTTACAGCCCCCCTACAAAACACACACCCTCTCTGGCTCATAGGCCCCCACAAAAACACACACACCCTCACTGGCTCATAGCCACCCCACAAAACACACACACCCTCTCTGGCTCATAGCCCCCCACAAAACACACACACCCTCTCTGGTTCACACTAGCCCCCCCACAAAACACACACACCCTCTCTGGCCTCATAGCCCCCCTCACAAAACACACACACCTCTCTGGTTCATAGCCCCCCCCACTAAACACACACACACCCTCTGGCCCATAGCCCCCCACAAACACACACACCCTCTCTGGCTTATAGCCCCCCACCACAAAACACACACACCCTCTCTGGCTCATAGCCCCCCCACAAAACACACACACCCTCTCTGGCTCATAGCCCCACCACAAAACACACACACCCTCTCTGGCTCATAGCCCCCACCACAAAACACACACATGCTCTCTGGCTCATAGGCCCCCCACAAAACACACACCCTCTCTGGTTCATAGCCCCCCCACAAACACACACACCTCTCTGGCTCATAGGCCCCACCCACAAACACACACACCTCCCTGGCTCATAAGCCCCCCCCACAAAACACACACACCTCTCTGGCTCATAGGCCCCCCACAAACACACACACACTCTCTGGCTCATTAGCCCCCCACAAAACACACACACCCTCTCTGGCTCATAGCCCCCCACAAAACACACACACCCTCTCTGGTTCACACACTCTCTGGCTCATTAGCCCCCCACAACACACACACCCTCTCTGGCTCATAGCCCCCCCCACAAAACACACACACCCTCCCTGGCTCATAGCCCCCCGACCACAAAACACACACACCTGGCTCATAGCCCCCCACCACAAAACACACACATGCTCTCTGGCTCATAGGCCCCCCACAAAACACACACACCCTCTGGTTCATAGCCCCCCACAAACACACACACCCTCTCTGGCTCATAGGCCCCACCCACAAACACACACACCCTCCTGGCTCATAAGCCCCCCCCACAAAACACACACACCCTCTCTGGCTCATTAGCCCCCACAAAACACACACACCCCCATAGCCCCCCCACAAAACACACACACCCTCTCTGGTTCACACACTCTCTGGCTCATTAGCCCCCCACAAAACACACACACCCTCTCTGGCCCATAGCCCCCCCACAAAACACACACACCTCTCTGGTTCATAGCCCCCACCCCACAAAACACACACACCTCTCTGGCTTACAGCCACCCCACAAAAACACACACACACTCTCTGGCTCATAGCCCCCCCACAAAACACACACCCCCTCTCTGGCTCATAGGCCCCCCACAAAACACACACACCCTCTCTGGCTCATAGCCCCCCACAAAACACACACACCCTCACTGGCTTATAGCCACCCCCACAAAACACACACACCCTCTCTGGCTCATAGCCCCCCCCCACAAAACACACACACCCTCTCTGGTTCACACACTCTCTGGCTCATTAGCCCCCCCACAAAACACACACACCCTCTCTGGCTCATAGGCCCCCACAAAATACACACACCCTCTCTGGTTCATAGCCCCCCACTAAACACACACACCCTCTCTGGCTCATAGCCCCCTCCCACAAAAACACACACCTCACTGGCTCATAGCCCCCACCACAAAAACACACACACCCTCTCTGGCTCATAGCCCCCCACAAAAACACACACCCTCTCTGGCTCATAGCCCCCCCACCACAAAACACACACACACTCTCTGGCTCATAGGCCCCCCACAAAACACACACACCTCTCTGGTTCATAGCCCCCCACAAAACACACACACCCTCTCTGATTCATAGCCCCCCACAAACACACACACCCTCTCTGATTCATAGCCCCCAAAAACACACACACCCTCACTGGCTTATAGCCACCCCCACAAAACACACACACCCTCTCTGGCTCATAGGCCCCACCCACAAAACACACACACCCTCTCTGGCTCATAGCCGCGCCCCTCCCCCCTCACAAAACACACAAACCGCACGCACACTTGTTCTTTAGAGGTCTCTGTTGTGTGTTTTGTGTAACGATGATCTAGAGGTTTGGGTTAGTTTGCATGTTTTATTCATTTTATGTGGTAAGGCTATTAGTTAGGGTTGTGTTTGGATAGGGACAAACACGCACACCAGCGTGTGTGTGTACCTAATCAGGCTAATAGAGTGATGGGGGGACTCAGAGGGGAAACGGACACTAAATCTGAGGCACATAATATGGCCTGGGTTCCCAGGAGGAGAGATTGGTACTGGCTTGAAACACAGGGTCTGAGAGTGAAGCTTGTGCTAGATTAGATTAAGGGGGGTAGGTTTCTGCTTCATTTGGTACAGGGCCATGGGCCAGATGGGTTGGAACGGGGCTATGGGCCAGATGGTTTGGAACGGGGCCATGGGCCAGATGGGTTGGAACGGGACCATGGGCCAGATGGGTTGGAACGGGACCATGGGCCAGATGGGTTGGAACGGGGCCATGGGCCAGATTGGTTGGAACGGGGCCATGGGGATTCTGACTTCTGATTGAATAGGAATGCTTAGCCATTGTCTGTCTGGAAAAAGTTGAGGAAGTGCAGGAAGACATGGAGAGAATGAGGAGCGTGGAAGAGTAGAATGAGGATTGTTACCTGGCTGACACGTAGACTCGTGGTACACTGGCAGTATGTGGCTTTAGCCATGCAAGTGGATTGTGTGACTTAATGTTTGTCTATGCTTCTCCCTCTGTAGTGGAGACCATCCTGGGTCTGACTGGAGCCACCATGGGCTCCCTCATCTGCTTCATCTGCCCTGCCCTCATCTACAGAAAGATCCAGAAGAATGGACTCACCGCACAGGTCACACACACACACACACACACACACACACACACACAGACACACAGACACACAGACACAGTTGAAGTCGGAAGTTTACTTACACCTTAGCCAAATACATTTAAACTCAGTTTTTCACAATTCATGACATTTAATCCTAGTAAAAATTCCCTGTCTTTGGTTCAGTTAGGATCACCACTTTTATTTTAAGAATTTGAGATATCAGAATAATAGTAGAGGAAATTATTTATATCAGTTTTTATTTCTTTCATCACATTCCCAGTGGGTCAGAAGTTTACATACACTTAATTAGTATTTGGTAGCATTGCCTTTAAATTGTTTCACTTGGGTCAAACGTTTCGGGTAGCCTTCCACAAGCTTCCCACAATAAGTTGGGTGAATTTTGGCCGATTCCTCCTAACAGATCTGGTGTAACTGAGTCAGGTTTGTAGGCCTCCTTCCTCACAAACACTTTTTCAGTTCTGCCCACAAATTTTCTATGGATTGAGGTCAGGGCTTTGTGAGGGCCACTCTAATACCTTGACTTTGTTGTCCTTAAGCCATTTTGCCACAACTTTGGAAGTATGCTTGGAGTCATTGTCCATTTGGAAGACTCATTTGCGACCAAGCTTTAACTTCCTGACTGATGTCTTGAGATGTTGATTCAATATATCCACATAATTTTCCTCCCTCATGATGCCATTTATTTTGTGAAGCACACCAGTCCCTCCTACAGCAAAGCACCCCCACAACATGATGCTGCCACCTCCGTGCTTCACGGTTGGGATGGTGTTCTTCGACTTGCAAGCCTTCCTTTTTTTCTCCAAATTGTCATTATGGCCAAACAGTTTTATTTTTGTTTCGTCAGAGAAGAGGACATTTATTCAAAAAGTACAATGTTTGTCCCCATGTGCAGTTGCAAACCGTAGTCTGGCTTTCTTATGGCGGTTTTGGAGCAGTGGCTTCTTCCTTGCTGAGCGGCCTTTCAGGTTATGTCGATATAGGACTCGTTTTACTGTGGATATAGATACTTTCATACCTGTTTCCTCCAGCATCTTCACAAGGTCCTTTGCTGTTGTTCTGGGATTGATTTGCACTTTTTGCACCAAAGTACGTTCATCTCTAGGAGACAGAACGCATCTCCTTCCTGAACGGTATGATGGCTGCGTGGTCCCATGGTGTTTATACTTGCGTACTATTGTTTGTACAGATGAACGTGGTACCTTCAGGCATTTGGAAATTGCTCCCAAGGATGAACCAGACTTGTGGAGGTCTAAAAAATGTTTTCTGAGGTCTTGGCTGATTTCTTTCTTTCTTGATTTTCCCATGATGTCAAGCAAAGAAGCACTGAGTTTGAAGGTAGGCCTTGAAATACATCCACAGGTACACCTCCCATTGACTCAAATTATGTCAATTAGCCTTCTGGAATTTTCCAAGCTGTTTAAAGGCACAGTCAACTTAGTGTATGTAAACTTCTGACCCACTGGAATTATGATACAGTGATTTATAAGTGAAATAATCTGTCTGTACACAATTGTTGGAAAAATGATTTATGTCATGCACAAAGTAGATGTCCTAACCGACTTGCCAAACTAATTGGTTTACAATACATTTTTGGAGTGGTTGAAAAAAAGAGTTTTCATGACTCCAACCTAAGTGAATGTAAACTTCCGACTTCAACTGTACATACATACATACATGCATGCATACATACATACATACATACATACATACATACATACATACATACATACATACATACATACATACATACATACATACATACATACATACATACATACATACAGTCGGGCAAAAAAGTATTTAGTCAGCCACCAATTGTGCAAGTTCTTCCACTTAAAAAGATGAGAGGCCTGTAATTTTCATCATAGGTACACTTCAACTATGACAGACAAAATGAGGAAAGAAAATCCAGAAAATCACATTGTAGGATTTCTGTCTCTCACAGACCTGTAACTTCGTCTTAAAGAGGCTCCTCTGTCCTCCACTCGTTACCTGTATTAATGGCACCTGTTTGAACTTGTTATCAGTATAAAATACACCTGTCCACAACCTCAGAGTCACACTCCAAACTCCACTATGGCCAAAACCAAAGAGCTGTCAAAGGACACCAGAAACAAAATTGTAGACCTGCACCAGGCTGGGAAGAGTGAATCTGCAATAAGTAAGCAGCTTGGTTTGAAGAAATCAACTGTGGGAGCAATTATTAGGAAATGGAAGACATACAAGACCACTGATAATCTCCCTCGATCTGGGGCTCCACTCAAGAGAGCATTTGGATGATCCAGAAGAAGATTGGGAGAATGTCATATGGTCAGATGGAACCAAAATAGAGGACAAAGAATGCTGAGTTGCATCCAAAGAACACCATACCTACTGTGAAGCGTAAAAAGCATTTCAAGGTCCTGGAGTGGCCTAGCCAGTCTCCAGATCTCAACCCCATAGAAAATATTTGGAGGGAGTTGAAAGTCCGTGTTGCCCATTAACAGCCCCAAAACATCACTGCTCTAGAGGAGATCTGCATGGAGGAATGGGCCAAAATACCAGCAACAGTGTGTGAAAACCTTGTGAAGACTTCCAGAAAACGTTTGAACTCTGTCATTGCCAACAAAGGGTATATAACGAAGTATTGAGAAACTTTTGTTATTGACCAAATACTTATTTTCCACCATAATTTGCAAATAAATTCATTAAAAATCCTACAATGTGATTTTCTGGATTTCTTTCTCATTTTGTCTGTCATAGTTGAAATGATGAAAATTACAGGCCTCATCTTTTTAAGAGGGAGAACTTGCACAATTGGTGGCTGACTAAATACTTTTTTGCCCTACTGTACATACATACATACATACATACATACATGCATTATCTCGACTAATCTCATCACTGACCAACATCTCTCTCTCTCTCTATAGTTGGTGTTGTGGGTTGGGTTAGGCATCTTGCTGGTCAGCACCTTCACCACGGTGTCAATCTCAGCCAGTGACTCCACCCCCAAGCATGCCCCTCCTCCCCCTGCAGCTGACAAGAGTGCCATCTTGAGAGTCCTTCCTGACATGGCTGATTTACTGAAAGGTATGGACCATATTACAATGTTCCTTCCTTGAGTCAGCTATTCTATTCAGTTCTATTCAGTTCTAAGTCTGAGATGCTCCGAACTCCAAAGATCACATTTTGATGTCAGTTTTGGTGAGAGTAGAGAGACTAAGAGCCAAAAGGTCAAAGCAATCTTAAAACAAAGAAAGATGGAACTGCAGATAAATGGATGTCATGAGAATTTTTATCCCAATGTTCTAACTGAACTATTTTATAACTTTGACCAATTCCCAGAGGTTTGTAAGGCCCTGGTTAATGAAGAATTGGACTCAGTCCCCAGTCTGCAATAGATCAATCCTTTATTCAGAGAGTAATCTGAAAATGCACATAGCCTTTTATACCTCACACACACAGACAAGAACTCACATCAGTAGAAACTCTATTTCTCTTTAGGTGGGCTGTATTTTTTCCAAAGTTAACATACATTGTTTATCACCCTTCTGCAACATGGTTCATCTTTATCACAAGTCGACAGTTCAGTTGTCCTTGATTGTCTACCCAGCTCATATTGCAAAATAGTAAGACCTAGTCACACACATTGTTGAATTATGACTCTTAACACATTATTATAGCCTTATAATTCTAATACATTTCACACAGATATACTGTTTCAGGGTGGAATACTTTAGTCCTTACTTTAAACATATACATTCCTTTATCAATGTGGGAATATATTGAATGTTTGACTGACAGACAGCTAGACAGATGGGGTAGAGGATAAGAGGGGCAGCCTTTGACATTGATGGATCCAGAGTGATGCTCTTCAAACTCCAGTTGCCCCCCCCCATCTCGCTCTCTCCCCCTCTCCTACTTCATTTTCTCTCTCCTCTTCCCTCTCTCCTTCTCTTTCCCCCTCTCCTGGGCAGCTGAAATGCCTGCTATCTCTTTCCTGTAACGGGATAAGATGGAGGGAGACGATTCAGAGGAACAGACAGAGGAAATGAGGGGAGAGATGAGTGAGACAGGAGGGCCAGGGTTTGGGGTGGTTAGGGGTTTGGGTAAGAGAAGAGGGAGGGGGTCATAAAAATGAGAGAGAGTTACACACACTGGAGCAAGGACAGTTCACACAGCCTCATCCTTCCTTCCATTCTCCTCTTTCCATCTCTACCTCTAACTGTCTTTCTTTATTTATCTCCCTGTCCCTCTGACTGATAGTCATCCACTTCCTTCCACACCTGTTTCCTGTTTATTGCAGATGAATGATAACGGAAGCATGGGTCCCTGTCTCTCCCTAGCTCTATCTCTCTCCCTAGCTCTATCTCTCTCCCTAGCTCTGTCTCTCTCCCTAGCTCTGTCTCTCTCCCTAGCTCTGTCTCTCTCCCTAGCTCTGTCTCTCTCCCTAGCTCTGTCTCTCTCCCTAGCTCTGTCTCTCTCCCTAGCTCTGTCTCTCTCCCTAGCTCTGTCTCTCTCCCTAGCTCTGTCTCTCTCCCTAGCTCTGTCTCTCTCCCTAGCTCTCTGTCTCTCTCCCTAGCTCTCTGTCTCTCTCCCTAGCTCTCTGTCTCTCTCCCTAGCTCTCTGTCTCTCTCCCTAGCTCTCTGTCTCTCTCCCTAGCTCTCTGTGTCGCTCGCTCTGAGCAGGCGCTGGTTGATGCGACCAAAGCCCCAGAGTCTGCTGTCTCGCTCGCTCTCTGTCGCTGTCTGTTTTCTCTGTCCCCTTCTCATTCTCTTAGGTTGTATTGTAGGTCCGTATTAGTGTTGCATCTCTTTATAGCTTAGATTTCTGCTGCCATCTAGTGGCTCTTACACATACAAACAAATTGTTCCTTCCTAGCAGTAGAGAAGCCGGTGGTAGCGAAACAGCCTGAGGTGAAGCCTGTGTTAGTGGAGAGGCATAAGGCCCCTGCTGCTTTAAAGCCAGTCCATCCAGTAGAGAGACAGCAGGAACAGGCTGAGCCCCCCCAGATCAAAGGACCTGAACAAGGAGTTCCAGACAGGAAGGAGGAGGAGGAAGTGCAGCTGGACCGCCCTGATGCAGGTACAGAACCAGGGGGAACCCTTTAGAACCAAGGGAACCCTTTAGAACCAGGGGGAATGCTATAGAACCAGGGGGAATCCACTAGACTAGAACATAGAAGAAAAGCAATAATCTATTAGTGATGGGTTGTTTGTCAGAATACTATTTACAGCAGCACCTGAAACTCCATGTGTTATAGCTGTGTGTATTCCCCCTCCTCCAGGTGTGGCGGTACCTGAAGGGGAGGCCCATCGGCACGAGCCGCCCATCCCCCATGACGAGGTCCAGATAGAGAAGAGGAAGAATGACGCAGAGCTGGAGGAGGAGAACCAACCTGCAGCGGGAGGAGAAGAGTCTGAGGGTCAGGGAGTGGCGGACCAGGAAGAGGTGAAGAATAAAGAGGGAGGAGAGGAGGAGGAGAAACTTCCTTTGTTGGTGAAAAAGGAGGAAGTGGGAGGAGCAGAGGTGCAGTCCAATGCGGTGCTGGAGAAGCCTGACCCGGGGGCGGGGAAGAAACAGGAAGTCCCACCCCTAGAGCAAGTGGAGAAAATTGCCCCAATGCTTGTTGGGAAGGATGTGGTGGCTGAGCAGGCGCTGGTTGATGCGGCCAAAGCCCCAGAGGTTGCTGGGAAACGTGAGTATGACTGGTCTTTATCCAGAACATTCAATCATCTCAGATGCTCTCGGTGATTTGATTGGCTGTAGATGTGTTGGACACCTGGCCTTTGACCATGTGGTTTAGGTGAGCCGGCGGCCCCAGTTGCTGAAGCAGTGGTTCCCGTGGCAGCAGAGGGGGCTGCTGTTCCAGAGGTTAAGGAGAGAGGAGTGGAGGACAAGATGGATGGTAAGTGGAGGAGTGGAAATTGCACTAAGGATAAGCAAGATTAAAGAAAGAAAAAATAGGAGTAGGATTGAAGTACAGAACAAGCACCAGGGTTAACAGTGCACAGACAAGACAGACCAGACCAGGGTGGACGGACGGACCAGACCAGGGTGGACGGACGGACCAGACCAGGGTGGACGGACGGACCAGACCAGGGTGGACGGACGGACCAGACCAGGGTGGACGGACGGACCAGACCGGACCAGGGCGGACGGACGGACCAGACCGGACCAGGGCGGACGGACGGACCAGACCGGACCAGGGCGGACGGACGGACGGACCGGACCAGGGCGGACGGACGGACCGGACCAGACCGGACCAGGGCGGACGGACGGACGGACCGGACCAGGGCGGACGGACGGACGGACCGGACCGGACCAGGGCGGACGGACGGACGGACCGGACCAGGGCGGACGGACGGACGGACGGACCAGGGCGGACGGACGGACGGACCGACCAGGGCGGACGGACGGACGGACGGACCGACCAGGGCGGACGGACGGACGGACCGGACCGGACCAGGACGGACGGACCGGACCAGGGCGGACGGACGGACGGACGGACGGACCGGCCGGACCAGGGCGGACGGACGGACGGACCGACCGGACCAGGGCGGACGGACCGACCGGACCAGGGCGGACGGACCGACCGGACCAGGGCGGACGGACCGACCGGACCAGGGCGGACGGACGGACCGACCGGACCAGGGCGGACGGACGGACCGGACCAGGGCGGACGGACGGACGGACCGACCGGACCAGGGCGGACGGACGGACGGACCGACCGGACCAGGGCGGACGGACGGACGGACCGGACGGACCAGGGCGGACGGACGGACGGACCGACCGGACCAGGGCGGACGGACGGACGGACGGACCGACCGGACCAGGGCGGACGGACGGACGGACGGACGGACCGACCGGACCAGGGCGGACGGACGGACGGACGGACCCGGACCAGGGCGGACGGACGGACGGACGGACCGACCGGACCAGGGCGGACGGACGGACGGACGGACCGACCGGACCAGGGCGGACGGACGGACGGACCGGACCAGGGCGGGGACGGACGGACCGACCGGACCAGGGCGGGGACGGACGGACCGACCGGACCAGGGCGGGGACGGACGGACCGACCGGACCAGGGCGGGGACGGACGGACGGACCGACCGACCGGACCAGGACGGACCGACCGGACCAGGACGGACGGACGGACGGACGGACGGACGGACGGACGGACAGACCGGACCAGGGCGGACGGACGGACGGACGGGCCGACGGACGGGCGGACGGACGGGGACGGACGGACCGACCGGACCAGGGCGGGGACGGACGGACGGACGGACGGCCGACCGGACGGACGGACGGACGGACGGACGGACCGACGGACACAGGGCGGGGACGGACGGACGGACGACGGACGGACGGACGGACCGGGGCGGACGGACGGACGGACGGACGGACCGGACCAGGGCGGACGGACCGGACCAGGACGGACGGACGGACGGGCGGACGGACGGACGGACCAGGGCGGACGGACCGGACGGACGGACGGACGGACGGACGGACGGACGGACGGACGGACCGACGGACCAGGCGGGTGGACGGACGGACGGGCGGACGGACGGACGGACGGGAAACGGACGGACGGACGGACGGGACGGACGGACGGACGGACGGACGGACGGGCGGACGGACGGACGGACGGACGGACGGACCGGACGGACGGACGGACGGACGGACGGACCGGACGGACGGACGGACGGACGGACGGACGGACGGACGGACGGACGGACGGACCAGGGACGGACGGACGGACGGACGGACGGACGGACGGACGGACGGACGGACGGACGGACGGACGGACCGACGGACGGACGGACGGACGGGCGGACGGACGGACGGACGGACCGGACGGACGGACGGACGGACGGACGGACGGACGGACGGACGGGGCGGACGGACGGACGACGGACGGACCAGGGCGGACGGACGGACGGACGGACGGACGGACGGACGGGGCGGACGGACGGACGGACGGACGGACGGACGGACGGACGGACGGACGGACGGACGGACGGACGGACGGACGGACGGACGGACGGACGGACGGACGGACGGACGGGCGGACGGACCGACGACGACCAGGGCGGACGGGACGGACGGGACGGACGGGCGGGACGGACGGACGGGCGGACGACGGACGGACGGACGGACGGACGGACGGACGGACGGACGGACGGACGGACCAGGGACGGACGGACGGACGGACGGACGGACGGACCAGGGCGGACGGACGGACGGACAGGGCGGGTGTGGACGGACGGACGGACGGACGGACGGGGGCGGACGGACGGACGACGGACGGAGGGCGGACGGACGGACGGACGGACGGACGGACGGACGGACGGACCGGACGGACGGGCGGACGGACGGACGGACGGACGGACGACGGACGGACGGACGGACGGACCAGGGCGGACGGACGGACGGACGGACGGACGGGGCGGACGGACGGACGGACGGACGGGCGGACGGACGGACGGACGGACGGACGGACGGACGGACAGGGGGACGGACGGACGGACCGACCGGACGGAGGGCGGACGGACGGACGGACGGACGGACGGACGGACGGACGGACGGACGGACGGACGGACGGACACGGACGGACGGGCGGACGGACGGACGGACGGGACGGACGGACGGACGGACGGACGGACGGACGGACGGGCGGGGACGGACGGACGGACGGACCAGGGCGGACGGACGGACGGACGGACGGCGGACGGGCGGACGGACGGACGGGCGGACGGACGGACGGACGGACCAGGACGGACGGACGGACGGACGGACGACGGGCGGACGGACGGACGGACCGGACCGGACCAGGGCGGACGGACGGACGGACGGACGGACGGACGGACGGACGACGGACGGACGGGCGGACGGACGGACGCGGACGGACGGACGGACCGGACGGACGGACAGGGCGACGGACGGACGGGGACGGGGACGGACGGACGGACGGACCAGGGCGGGACGGACGGACAAGACCAGGGACGGACGGACGGACGGACCAGGGCGGACGGACGGACCGGGAGGGGACGGACGGACCGACCAGGGCGGACGGACGGACCGGACCAGGGCGGACCACGGGCGGACGGACGGACCGGACCAGGGCGGACGGACGGACGGACCAGGGCGGACGGACGGACCAGGACGGACGGACGGACGGAGGGCGGACGGACGGACCGGGACGGGCGGACGGACGGACGACGGACGGACCGACGGAGGACGGACGGACGGACGGACCAGGGCGGGCGACGGACCGACCCGGACGGACGGACGGACCGGACAGGGCGGACGGACGGACGGACCGACCACGACGAGGGGCGGACGGACGGACGGACGGACCAGGGGCGGACGGACGGACGGACGGACAGGGCGGACGGACGGACGGACGGGCGGACGGACAGGACGGGGACGGGCGGACGGACGGACGGACGGACGGACCAGGGCGGACGGACGGACGGACCGGACGGGCGGACGGAGGACCGACGGGACGGACGGACCGGATCAGGGGACGGGACGGACGGACGGACGGACGGACCCAGGGGGGCGGACGGACGGACCGGATCAGGGCGGACGGACGGACGGACCGGACCAGGAGGGGCGGACGGACGGACCGAATCAGGGCGGACGGACGGACGGACCGGACCAGGAGGGGCGGACGGACGGACCGGACCAGGGCGGACGGACGGACCAGGGCGGACGGACGGACGGACCGGACCAGGACGGACCGGACCAGGGCGGACAGACGGACGGACGGGCGGGCGACGGACGGACGGACGGCGGACGGACCGGACCAGGGCGCGGACGGACCGGTCCAGGGCGACGGACGGACGGACCGGACCAGGGCGGACGGACGGACCGGACCAGGGCGGACGGACCAGGGCGGACGGACGGACCGGACCAGGGCGGACGGACGGACCAGGGCGGACGGACCGGACCCGGGCGGACGGACCGGACCAGGGCGGACGGACCGGACCAGGGCGGACGGACGGACGGACGGACGGACCGGCCGACCGGACCAGGGCGGACGGACGGACGGAGCGTACCCGGACGGACGGACCGGACCAGGGCGGACGGACGGACCGGACCAGGGCGGACGGACGGACCGGACCAGGGCGGACGGACGGACGGGACCAGGACGGACGGACGGGACCAGGACGGACGGACGGGGACCAGGACGGACGGACGGGGACCAGGGCGGACGGACGGGACCAGGGCGGACGGACGGGACCAGGGCGGACGGACGGACCGGACCAGGGCGGACGGACGGACGGACGGACCGGACCAGGGCGGACGGACGGACCGGACCAGGGCGGACGGACGGACCGGACCAGGACGGACGGACCGGACCAGGGCGGACGGACCAGGGCGGACGGACCAGACCAGGGCGGACGGACCGACCAGACCAGGGCGGACGGACCGACCAGACCAGGGCGGACGGACCGACCAGACCAGGGCGGACGGACGGACCAGACCAGGGCGGACGGACGGACCAGACCGGGCAGACTGACAGACGGACCGGGGGCGGACAGACTGACAGACGGACCGGGGGCGGACAGACTGACAGACGGACCGGGGGCGGACAGACTGACAGACGGACCAGGGCAGACCGACAGACAGACATGGGTTGATTCACTCAGGATACACCACATCAGGTTTTTGGTTTCGCTCCTCTAACTCTTGTCTCTCTCCTTTCTTTTCCTGTATACTGGCTCCTGTCACAGTGATAAAAAAGCTGGTTGCAGGTATGAACTCATCCCTCGCCTTCTGTCGCTCTGTCGTTCTCTCAACTTGTTATGGAAGGTTTGGGAATCACTACCTTTTAGGTGGTTGTAGAACTTAACGGCTCTTTTCTGAATTTTGTAAGTTAGCTGG
This sequence comes from Oncorhynchus keta, assembly GCF_023373465.1. Taxonomy (NCBI): domain Eukaryota; kingdom Metazoa; phylum Chordata; class Actinopteri; order Salmoniformes; family Salmonidae; genus Oncorhynchus; species Oncorhynchus keta. The sequence goes on along the minus strand of NC_068422.1, from coordinate 11,497,983 downwards.
TATCAGCCTAAATCTGCTCTGCATGTATTTGGTGTTTTACATTGTACACAGAGGATATTTTTGCATTCAGAGTCTAAATTTGGTGTTTGTTCATTTTGTGAATTCTTGGTTGGTGAGCGGATCCCAGACCTCACAACCATAAAGGGAAATGGGTTCTATAACTGATTCAAGTATTTTTAGCCAGGTCCTAATTGTTTTGTCGAATGTTATTATATTCCTTTTGATGGCGTAGAAGGCCCTTCTTGCCTTGTCTCTCAGATCGTTCACAGCTCTGTGGAAGTTACCTGTGGTGCTGATGTTTAGGCCGAGGTATGTATAGTTTGTTGTGTGCTCTAGGGAAGGTATCCCAAACTGGGGTACTACGTGCAATGCCGTCGGGGGTACGCCAAATAAAAATGTGATTCACATGTATTTTTTAAATAACATTTATATTTGAAAATGGGGCTATACATTTGGGTGAGTTTTTTTTTCTTCTCGCCTGAGTAGCTTCGTTTCACTGCCAAAAATAAAGTTCAACCATTTAGTGTTCAGCGAAATAACAACACAATGTCAAATACAAGTAGCCTAGTCAAATAATTAACATCCAATCACATTAATCGCTACTCTCTCGCGGGAATTCCACTAACGGTCCGTATGTAGCCAAGTGTAGTTGCTGCTCATTCCGTTTGCTCGACAATTGATAGATGTGTCCATAGAGACACATACCAGTTTTACTGGTAGTACTGCTACTACTACTAGGGCATCATACTGCTACTACCAGCAGTACTACACCTGCAGCTGTCGACGACACAAGTTGTTCTGCTTCCACGAGCACATCCAATGCTAGCATCAGTAATTCTACATTTGTTGTTAGCCCAGCTAGCATGGACACTGACAGTTGTGAATCTGATGCAGCCGAAGAACTACTGCCCCTTCCCAGGGAAAGCACCAAACAGACAGGGACGTTGGACCATCGAAGAGGCGCAAATATGATGAAATCTACATTGATTTGGGGTTCACTTATATTGGGAGTAGTGCCTTTCCTCAGCCACAGTGTGTTATATGTGCAAAGTACTATCTCACAACTCGATGAAACTTTCACTGTTGCGCAGACATTTAGAAACAAAACATGCCAATTTGAAAAATAAGCCACAGGAGTTATTTGAGCGAGAATTAAGACGACTTTCGAGAAGTAAGACGTGTAAAAGCAACAGATACCATTAATAAGAAGGAGCTAGAAGTGTCTTATATGGTGAGCTACCGAGTGGCTGAGAGAGGCAAGCCCCATACTATTGTGGAGGACTTAATTCTTCCTGCTGTCGCAAATATGGCTGGGACAATGCTGGGGGAGAAGGCCAAAAAACCTATACAGACAATGCCTTCATCAAACAACACTGTTTCATGACGCATCAGTGACATGGCAGGAGATGTTTTGAAACTATTACTGCTTCGCATACAAGCCAGTGAATTCTATGATGGCGTAAAAGCCATGACCGGGAGACATAGTGGAGTGGTAACGCACGTTCAAGCAGTTGCTCCCTATGCCACTTGGGTACACTGCAGCATCCACTGAGAGGCTCTTGCTGCCATAGGAATGCCTGACCGTTTGAAAGACGTTTTGGACACTACAGTGAAAATGGTTAACTTTGTTAACGCAAGACCCCTGAACTCGTGTATTTTCTGCACTATGCAGTGATATGGGCAACGACCATGTAACGCTTTTACAATAAATAGAAGTGTGCTGGTTATCAAGGGGCAAAGTATTGACACGTTTTTTTTTTAATTGAGAGACAAGTGTAAAGTTTTATTGACTGACAATAATTTTTACTTGACTGACTGCTTGCATGATGATGACGTTTTTCACACGACTGGGTGTTTTTTTTCTCACCTGAATGATCTGAATCAAGGATTTAAAGGGACTCTCCGCAACTATAATCAGTGTGCGGGACAACATTGAGGCTATGATTAAGAAGTTGGAGCTCCTTTCTGTCTGCATTAACAAGGACAACACACAGATCTTTCCATCATTGTATCATATTTTGTGTACAAATGAACTCAAGCTTACGGACAATGTCACATTTGATATAGCGAACCACCTGAGTGAGTTGGTTGCGTAATTACGCAGGTACTTTCCTCGAAATAGATGACACCAATAACTAGATTTGTTAGCCCTTTCATGCCCTGCCTCCAGTCCACTTACTTATATCTGAAGAAGAGGGCCTCATCAAAATTGCAACAAGCGGTTCTGTGAGAACTGATTTTAATCAGAAGCCACTGCCATATTTGTGGATCGAGCTGCGCTCAGAGTATCCTGCCTTGGCAAATCGTGCTGTTAAGGCACTGATGCCCTTTGCAACCATGTACCTACAGTTGAAGTCGGAAGTTTACATACACTTAAGTTGGAGTCATTAAAACTCGGTTTTCAACCACTCCTAGAGATGAACGTACTTTGGTGCAAAAAGTGCAAATCAATCCCAGAACAACAGCAAAGGACCTTGTGAAGATGCTGGCGGAAACGGGTATAAAAGTATCTATATTCACAGTAGAACTAGTCCTATATTGACATAACCTGAAAGGCCGCTCAGCAAGGAAGAAGCCACTGCTCCAAACCCACCATAAAAAAGCCAGACTACGGTTTGCAACTGCACATGGGGACAAAGATAATACTTTTCGTAGAAATGTCCTCTGGTCTGATGAAACAAAAATATAACTGTTTGGCCATAATGACGTATTTATGTTTGGAGGAAAAAGGAGGAGGTTTGCAAGCCGAAGAACACCATCCCAACCATGAAGCACGGGGGTGGCAGCGTTATGTTGTGGGGATGCTTTGCTGCAGGAGGGACTGGTGCCTAAACAAAATAGATGGCGTCATGAGGTAGGAAAATTGTGAATATTTTGAAGCAACATTTCAGGAAGTTAAAGCTTTGTCGCAAATGGGTCTTCCAAATGAACAATGACCCCAAGCATACTTCCACAGTTGTGGCAAAATGGCTTAAGGACAACAAAGTCAAGGTATTGGAGTGGCCATCACAAAGCCCTGACCTCAATCCCATAGAAAATTTGTGGGCAGAACTGAAAAAGCCTGTGCGGGCAAGGAGGCCTACAAACCTAACTCAGTTACACCAGCTCTGTCAGGAGGAATGGGCCAATATTCACCCAACATATTGTGGGATGCTTGTGGAAGGCTACCTGAAACGTTTGACCCAAGTTAAACAATTTAAAGGAAATGCTACCATACTAATTGAGTGTATGTAAATTTATGACCCACTGGGAATGTGATGAAAGAAATAAAAGCTGAAATTAATCATTCTCTCTACTATTATTCTGACATTTCACATTCTTAAAATAAAGTGATAGTAATTTTTACAACGATAAAATGTCAGGAATTGTGAAAACTGAGTGTAAATGTAGTTGGCTAATGTGTATGTAAACCTCCGACTTCAACTGTAAGTGAGAGTGGATTCTCTGCCATCACTAGTAGAGGTCAACCGACTATGATTTTTCAACACCGATACAGATTATTGGAGGACAAAAAAACCTATACTGATTAATTGGCTGATTTTTAATAATAAAAAAAAAGTTTTTATTTTTTTAAATATATATTTGTAATAATGACAATTACAACAATACTGAATTAACACTTATTTTAACTTAATGTAATGCATCAATAAAATCAATTTAGTCTCAAAGAAATAATGAAACATGTTCAATTTGGTTTAAATAATGCAAAAACCAAGTGTTGGAGAATAAAGTAAAAGTGCAATATATGCCATGTAAGAAAGCTAACGATTAAGTTCCTTTGCTCAGAACATGAGAACATATGAAAGCTGGTGGTTCCTTTTAACATGAGTCTTTAATATGCCCAGGTAATACGTTTTAGGTTGTAGTTATTATAGAACTATTTCTCTCTATACCATTTGTATTTCATATACCTTTGACTATTGGATGTTCTAATAGGTACTTTAATATTGCCAGCCTCATCACGGGAGTTCATAGGCTTGAAGTCATAAACAGCGCAATGCTTGAAGCAGAGCGAAGAGCTGATGGCAAATGCAGGAAAGTGCTGTTTGAATGAATGCTTACGAGCCTGCTGCTGCCTACCATCCCTCAGTCAGACTGCTCTGTCAAATAATAGACTTACTTATAATAACACACAGAAATACGAGCCTTGGGTCATTAATATGGTCAAATCCGGAAACTGTCATTTTGAAAACAAAACGTTTATTCTTTTAGTGAAATATGGAACCATTCCATATTTTATCTAACGGGTGGCATCCATAAGTCTAAATATTCTTGTTAAATTGCACAACCTTCAATGTTTTGTCATAATTATGTACAATTCTGGCAAATTAATTACTGTCTTTGTTAGTAAGAAATGGTCTTCACACAGTTCGCAACGAGTCAGGCGGCCCAAACTGCTGCATATACCCTGACTCTGTTGCACAGAACGCAAGAGAAGTGACCCAATTTCCCTAGTTAAAAGAAATTCATGTTAGCAAGCAATATTAACTAAATATGCAGGTTTAAAAATATATACTTGTGTATTGATTTTAAGAAAGGCATTGATGTTTATGGTTAGGTACATTGCTGCAACGACAGTGCTTTTTTCGTGAATGCGCTTGTTAAATCACCAGTTTGGCAAAGTAGCCTGTGATTTAATGATAAATTAACAGGCACTGCATCGATTATATGAAACGCAACCATGTGTAGTTAACTAGTGATTATGTTAAGATGAATAGTTTTTTTTAATAAGATATGTTTAATGCTAGCTAGCACCTTACCTTGGCTCCTTGCTGCACTCGCATAACAGGTAGTCAGCCTGCCACGCAGTCTCCTCGTGGAGTGCAACGTAATCGGCCATAATCGGTGTGCAGATTACCGATTGTTATGAAAACTTGAAATCAGCCCTAATTCCGATTAATCGGTCGACCTCTAATCACTAGCATGAAAACTAAATACAGGCACAGACTGTGTGTGGAAAATGATATAAGACTGAGACTCTCCAATACAAGCCAACATTGTAGAGTTATGTATGTGCATCCTTTCGAGCACATCCTTGTCATTAACCTGTGGTGAGTTATTCACAATTTTTGATGAACAATTTAAGGTTTTATATGTAAGATTGCTAAATAAAGAGCAAAGTTATTGATTATTATTAGGGCCCTGGTCCTAAGAGCTCTCTGTCACTTCTCACGAGCTGGGTTCTGACAACACCTCACACTCATTCTTATGTTTAATAATCCGCCACAGGAAAGGAAGACAAAGAGTTACCTCTGGAGAGGATAAATTCATTAGAGTTAACTGCACCTCAGATTACAGCCCAAATAAACATCTCAACTAAACAGCTCAACATCATCTGTTCAGAGGAGACGTGAATCAGGCCTTCATGGTTGAATTGCTGCAAAGAAACTACTACTAAAGGGCACCAATAATAAGAAGAGACTTGCTTGGGCCAAAAAACACGAGCAATGGACATTAGACCAGTGGAAATCTGTCCTTTGATCTGATCCAACATCCGTGTCTTTGAGACTTAGAGTAGGTGATTGGATGATCTCTGCATGTGTGGTTCCCACCGTGAAGCATGGAGGAGGAGTTGTGATGGTTTGGGGGGTGCTTTGCTCGTGACACTGTCTGATTTATTTAGAATTCAAGGCACACTTAACCAGCATGGGTACCACAGCATTCTGCAGCGATATGTCATCCGATATGTCATCCCATAGTCAAAATAAAGAAAAACCCTTGATTGAGTAGGTGTGTCTAAACTTTTGACTGGTACTGTACATCCCTGTCTCACCCCACGGCCCTGTGGAAAGAAATGTGTTTTTTTTGCCCATTTTAAGCGCGCACTGTTGTATTTTTCTCCAACACCGCTTTCCATCTATTTGTATAGCAGACCCTCATGCCAAATTGTGTTAAGCTTTTTTGAAATCAAGAAAGCATGGGAAGACTTTGCCTTCGTTTTGGTTTGTTTGTCAATTAGGGTGTACAGGGTGAATACGTGGTCTGTTATTTGGTAAAAAGCTAATTTGACAATTTCTCAGTACTTTGTTTTCACTGAGGAAATGTCTTCTGTTGATGATGCAGTAGATTTTCACAAGTTTGCTGTTGACTCATATCCCACGGTAGTTATTGGGGTCAAGTTTGTCTCCACTTTCATGGATTGGGGTGATATGTCCTTGGTTCCAAATATTGCAGAAGTTGCAAGAGCTGAGGATGATGTTACAAAGTTTAAGTATAGCCAATTGGAATTTGTAGTTTGTATATTTGATCATTTCATTGAGGATATCAACACCACAGACCTTTTTGGGTTGGAGGGTTTGTATTTTGTCCTGTAGTTCAATAAATGTAATTGGAGAATCTGGTAGTCTTTAATAGTTGATTCTAAGATTTGTATTTGATCATGTATATGTTTTTGCTATTAGTTCTTTGTTATAGAGACAAAAGGATTGGAGTAGTGGTTTATCCATACATCTCTGTTTTGGATAGATAACTCATGTTTGTTTAGCGGGTTCAAAGTGTTTCTCTCACTCTCTGTATTCACATCGTCACTCACCTTTCTAATTCTGTGTCCCCCTAACCCAAATGGCCATAACCCTCAAGTTCTAAACCACCAACCATACCCAACATTCATTTGACTGAGTTAATCCTTCGCTAGGCCCCCCCCACCCTTAAACACATCCCTATACTGTTTGTCTGGATAAATCAAATACCCTTTCTCCCTCCAATACCTCCAAATATATAATTTATGAATGGTATATTCAACCCAACCCACTTGTAATTGACTCCCCGTGTGTGTTTGGTGTGTTCTCACCCTGTCTCCCCCATGTAGAGGGTCAGTTGGACCATGCTGCTCTGCTGCAGCTTATAAAGGAGCAGCAGGAGCAGCAGAAGAGGCTGTTGGACCAGCAGGAGAAACTACTGGCTGTCATACAGGAACAGCACCAGGAGATGCACCCCAGAAAGACCGGTACAGACGCACAGCGTGTGCACACTCATACGTGTTCTGTCTTTATATTGTGATGTGTATCAAAGTGTTGAGTAATTCAACTGTTTGGTTATTAAAAGGGAAAGTAAATAACAATCTTTGTATTACGACAGATGGAGCTTCAGAGGCCGATGCAGATAAGGGGGTCCAGGAGGAGGGGGGCGCATCCAAACCCAAAGGCCCAGCTCAAGGTGGTCCTGCCCTGGCCTCAGACACCATGGAGCCTGGGGAGCCCGCTGGAGCTCCACACGCCGGAGGGGCCGAGCCTCACATCCAGCCCCACAATGAGGTCCTCCCTGTGGAGAAGAGTGCAGAAGAGCAGGTCTTCAAAGTGGTTGCCTCTGTTATTGCCAAACAAGAAGTACTTCTGGAGGTCCCTAAACGGCCCGTTTTGGCTGAGGCAGCAATCGTGGCAGGGGCAGAGGTGGAGGCCCCTAAGGAGAGGGACCTTGGGGCTAGGGGAGTACCGCTGGGTCAGGAGGTGACAGAGGGGATGAAGGTAGAACCAGCCCAGCTGCCACCTGCCAAAGCTGAGGACGGGGTAGTTAAAGGAGGGTTGGAGGTAGTGGACAAGGCGAAGGAGAGGATAGAGAAAGAGAGACTGGAGGAAGTGAGGATTGATAGAGCGGTGCAGGGGAGGGTGGAGGAGGAACGGTTGGATAGGGAGAGGAGGGAGAGACTGTCGAGAGAGCAGGAGATCGAAAACTCCAGAGTAGAGAAGGAGGGAATAGAGAATGAGAGGCTGGAAAAGGAACGAGCAGAGAGGGAGAGAGCGGAGCGAGGGAGGATCCAGTGGGAGAAGATGGAGAGAGAGGTGATGGAGAGAGAGGTGATGGAGAGAGCGGAGAAGGAGAAAAAGGACCAGGAGCAGAAGGAGAAATTGGCACAGCTGGAGAGCGCCATCAAGGCCCGGGAGGAGCAGGCTCTGGCTGCAGCTGGGCCAGGACCTGTCAAACCAGGATTAGGAGAAGAACTAGGGGCTGTGAAGAAGAGTGGACGGGACCTGAAGGAGAGGGCGACCGTCCAGTCAGACTCCAGCGATGTTGTTGAAGAGAAGACCCACAAAGGCCAGGACCAGGGGGTCCAGGAGAAGGCCAGGGACCAAGGAGACATGGACCTGAGGAGGAGGAGGAGAGCCCTGGGGGTAGGGGAGGCTGGGGGTTCCAGGAGGGGTGTGCCGGGGCTGGAGCCCTTCTTGGACATGGGGGGGTGGGATCTCCATGCAGCCCTGGAGGCACCGCCACTCGGGGGAGCACTGGTACACACACGGCAGATAAAACAGACCTCTGAGCTTGAGAGAGACGAGTAACTGGGAGTGTTTATTTGTTATTTTACCTTTATATAACTAGGCAAGTCAGTTAAGAACAAATTCTTATTTTCAATGACTGACTAGGAACAGTGGGTTAACTGCCTGTTCAGGGGCAGAACGACAGATTTGTACCTTGTCAGCTCGGGGGTTTGAACTTGCAACCTTCCGGTTACTAGTCCAACACTAACCACTAGGCTACCCGGTATACACGCACATGAATACGGTATAACATACACTCACGGACAGTTGGGTTGGACTGTGCAAATCCCTGTATTTACACAAACACTCACATATAGTTGGGTTAGAATGTGCACACCCTATTCTGTCACACACACACACACACACACACACATATAGTTGGGTTAGAATGTGCACACCCTATTCTGTCTCTCTCACACACACACACACACACACACACACACACACACACACACACACACACACACACACACATATAGTTGTGTTAGAATGTGCACACCCTATTCTGTCTCTCACACACACACACACACACACACACACACACACACACACACACACACACACACACGTACAGTTGGTAGTTATTCAGGCGTTCATACTATTCACAACACACATTCTTTCTCTCCCACACAGTCATGTACCATGGATCACACTCTGCCTTACCACCTGTCTTCATAATACCTGACCAGTACAGGAGAATTGTGAGTGTGTGAGGTGCATTGATTGTTATAGGGAACATTCTGGCTGCATTTACACAGGCGACCCAATTCTGAGCTTTTTACCAATTATTGGCAAAAGATCTGATTGGTCATAATACCATTTATTGGCTGAAGATAGATCAGCATTGGGCTGCCTGTGTGTCTTCATTTGACCCTAGTCTGTGTTCTTCTACCAAATCGGAATGGTTTGTTTTTAGCATGCTCCTTCTATGGTTCCAGAAGACATTGCAGTTATAGTGATGATAAAGATATTGTAGCAATGATCTTGTAGACTATTCTATAATAATATGCTGTATTATGCTGCCATAAATCTATTTAAAATCTATTTGTATGTAAATATGAACTTATTTTTTAAATTTTATTAAGAAGCTCAATGCTCTACTGTAATGTATGTTAAGCTATGCAATACCACATGCCAAGTTTCCTTCTGTCCTGTGTTTGAGAGAGCAATGCACCACCTATCGGGCTATCCAATGACTGTGTTTGAGTCACTTTAAATCCCTTAATACTTCTTGGTGATGTGGAGTTTTCATTTAGGCTCTGTAGAGATTACTTGTGGTTGTTTTTGTCACTGTTGTGCTTTTGTTAAGCCCTTTGAAATGTATGTTAGTTATTGTGAGCTGTAAATAGTGTATATGTTATTTTCTGAACGTAGCTAAATGTTCTCATGCTGCTTTTTTTTTTTACATAATATTTTTGGAAACATTCATAGTACATTTAATTTAGGATCAATCGGTTAGCTTCCTTGCTTACATTTTCCTCTCAATTTTAAACCAGACTTCCATTTTGATGAGTACAAACTGCTACTGTAGTGTTGTATAGTGTAGCCTTATTTCTACACTGACTGGTCAAAACATTAAGAACACCTTCCTAATATTGAGTTGCAACAACCCCCTTTTGTCCTCAGAACAGCTTCGACTCTACAAGGTGTCAAAAGCGCCCCAGAGGGATGCTTCCCACAGTTGTCAAGTTGGCTGGATGTCCTTTGGGTGGTGGGCCATTCTTGATACACACAGGAAACTGTTGAGTGTGAAAAAACCCAGCAGTATAGGAGTTCTTGACACACTCAAACCGGTGTGCCTGACACCTACTACCATACCCCATTCAAAGGCAGATTAATCTTTTGTCTTGCCCATTCACCCTCTGAATGGCACACACACAATCCATGTCTCAAGGCTTAAAAATCCTTCTTTAACCCGTCTCATCATTGAAGTGGATTTAACAAGTGACATCAATAAGGGATCATAGCTTTCACCTGGATTCACCTGGTCAGTTTCTCATGGAAAAAGCAGGTGTACATAATGCTTTGTACACTCAGTGTAATGTACAATTCCCAAATGTTTTACCCACAAAGGAGTTCTGAATCCATAACTCTGGTTCTACATTCCATGTTCTGGTTCTACTCTCTCCACCTTTCATACATGATGTTTTCCATGACTTAAAGTAATGTGGTTATTTTGTTTAGTCATGTCCTGTGTGTGTGTTATAACCTGTGTGTTATATCCTGTGTGGGTGCCACTGCTTTGTGCCTTGTATTGTAACTTGCAGTGAAATGAATGGGCCAAAGTGAGTAACTATTGAGATGTAAGGTTCCTTAAAAATGTGCAAAATATTCAGTTGTCAAAATGTGTGTTGTGTACATGAACAAAAGTGACCCCATACACATGTATTTACATAACAATATTCCATTTAGCAGATGCTTTTATCCAAATCGACTAAGTCATCCGTGCTGTGCATACATTTGACGTATCAGTGACCCCAGGACACAATCCTGCCGTTGCAAGCGCCATGCTCTTTCTTACCAACTGAGCCATAAAGGACATTATATTATAAAGACACAGTCCTACAAGTCTTTGGTAGTGGGCTCCATGTTAGTACACAGTATGACATTAAAGCATTATTGAAAAGAGTGTTGTCAACACTGTCCTGGCATTACCCCTGGAACCAATCTTAAACAGGTGAGACAAGATGTCATTCAGCACATGACTGATACAGTACTATATGATGTTCATGGAACATGGAGGGGACATTGGGTCCATTGCCTGGTTATGTTGAAGATACAACATGGGGGGGGGAGGACTTTGGGTCCATTGCCTGATTGTGTTGAAGATACTTCTTGGCCTGCAAGACAATTTGATACATCAAAAACAGACAATTTGATCAAATGTACAATGAAACCCCTGTAATATGCCATTCACAGCTGTAACAAAGCAAGCCTTCAGAGCATCAAACTAACACACAGGTCCTTTCTCAGCTCCTGTCTGCCTGTGGTGGAAGCAGTCACACACTTCCCGTAAACTGCAGCCTGAGGAGAACAAGATATTCAGAAGTATTTTGATAAGATTTTAGAGGATGACTTCACTGGTTAGAATAGATGAATCTATGGTCCAAGTCATTTCTAGTCCACACTCAGTTTCCTCTTGATTATTCCCTAAGAGTCGGGGGCCACTGGCACCATGCATAACAATTGAAGCCAAATTCCTTGGCAGGCTATTCCTGTCCTTCCGAGTTCTCCCACTTACATACAGTACATCACCAAAAGTATGTGGACACCCCTTCAAATGAGTGGATTCAGCTATTTCAGCCACACCCGCTGCTGACAGGTATAATCGAGCACACAGCCATGCAATCTCCATGGACAAAAATTGGCAGTAGAATGGCCCGTACTGAAGAGCTCAGTGACTTTCAACGTGGCACCGTCGTAGGATGCCACCTTTCCAACAAGCCAGTTAGTCAAATTTCTGCCCTGCTAGAACTGCCCCGGTCAACTATAAGTGCTATTATTGTGAAGTGGCAACGTCTAGGAGCAATAACGGCTCAACTGCGAAGCGTTAGGCCACACAAGCTCAATAAACGGGACCGCTGTCCTGGTTGCAACACTCACTACCAAGTTCAAAACGGCCTCTGGAAGCAACGTCAACACAACTGTTTTGTCAGGAGCTTCATGAAATGGGTTTCCATGGCCGAGCAGCCGCACACAAGCCTTAGATCACCAAGCGTCAGCTGGAGTGGTGTAAAGCTCACCACAATTGGAAACGCGCTCTCTGGAGTGATGAATCGCGCGTCACCATCTGGCAGTCTGACTGATGAATCTGGGTTTGGCGGATGCAAGGAGAACGCTACTTGCCTGAAGGCATATTGCGGAGGAATAGCGGTCTGGGGCTGTTTATCATGGTTTGGGCTAGGCTCCTTAGTTCCAGTGAAGGGAAATCTTAACACTACAGTATACAAATGACATTCTAGATAAAGCTGTTCCCCTTACTGTTGCCACAAAGTTGGAAGAAGGCCCTTTCCTGTTTCAGCATGACAATACCCCCGTGCACAAAGCGAGGTCCATACACAAATGGTTTGTTGAGATCGCTGTGGAAGAACTTGACTGGACTGCACAGAGCCCTGACCTCAAACCCTATTGAACACCTTTGGGATGAATTGAAATGCTGACTGTGAGCCAGGCCTAATCGCCCAACATCAATGCCCAACCTCACTAATGCTCATGGCTGACTGGAAGCAAGTCCCTGCAGCAATGTTTCAACATCTAGTGGAAAGCCTTCCCAGAAGAGTGGAGGTTGTTGTTGTAGCAGGAAAGGGGGGGGGGGACCAACTCCATATTAATGTCCATGATTTTGGAATGAGATGTTCTACGAGCAGGTGTCTACATACTTTTGGTCATGTAGCGTATGATGACCACTGAGGTATAGATGCTTTTGGATTATGAATGGCTACAGTGCCCATATTTGTTAGGTAGCTTGCAAGTAGCTACATACGCACCCCACCAGTACACTGGGCAAACAGCCAAGGAAACCATCTCATCCTCTCTCGACTGCGAGTCCACACGTTTGATCAATGGGTAGACACTTGATCAATAGTCTTTGACGATGGAAAAAAAAATACGAATACAATCAATTGAATAACGAACTAATGCCTCTGCATAAGCTCTTGTACAATATTAAGTAAGTATCATAGAAATAGATGGCACTCGTAGGAAAATATCACTCAAACCATTTGATGACATGGTCCATGGACAGCGCCATGTTGTTGACCCTGAATCAGGAAATTACATGCATGCAATCTACGAACGTGATTTGTTAGGGCAATATGGATTATGGACTTTTTGATTTGCCAATGGTTACCCTTACGCAAAAGCATTGGACCAATGGTATCGTATGAGTACTACCCATAGTTTTTTGATTGGCTACCTGTCATTGTAGACCCCGCCTTCGTTGTCTGTCCCGAGGAAGAGATGTGTAGCCTCCAGTTATTGCAAAATCATGGCAACATTCATGGAACGACTGTCTTTCCTTCAGAAAGTAGGTGTTATTTTCCTATATAAATACTTGCAAATAACATTTTGATATAATGCGTATATGTCATTTTATGGGGGAACAGTACATTGTTTTGTAAATCCCATTACGCCCACTGTTTACTGTACCACAGCAACCTAGTTAGCTAACGTTAGCATGCTAGCACATCATATGATATCACACTCCCAGGACAGAAATCGTTTGTCATGATCAGACTTATATAAGACCTTAACGCTATTGTCAATTGGTATGATTTCTTCCCACAGTGTATTACGCTGGACCCACCACCCTGTGCTTTTCGCTATAAAACCCAAACATAAAATGACACAAATCCTAGCTAAATGGTCTATTCTGGTGTTCATCTGTTGGCCAATCTATGCATGATCTCTTACCCTCTCAGGTTCCCACTCTGATGAAAGCAACAGCAGATGACGAAAAGCCCTGTCCTGGCTACCTCTTTGAAGACATCGGAAGTATCCTTTTATCTCCATCACCTCCCACTGTATGCTGATACAGTACTGTGTTCGGATATTAAAGATCATTTAGTGAGATCCTATTATTTTCAATGTCAACCCAAAGACAGTACAGTTTGTATCCTTTACCCTCCTGGCACTGCAGAAATCTCCCAGGAGTCCACTGGGTGTGGTCAGTGCCTGTTGGAGTACCTGTTGGAGAGGCTGCAGGTAGAATCCTGCCATGTCAAAATAAAGGTGAGCTCAGCTAGCCAGGTTACCAGGCTTTCAGCTGCATTAAGAAGCCCCCAAACACTGAATTTGACCTTGATTTGTTAACTGAGGCTGAAGAGGAATCATGTTGAAGAATGCAGCTAATCTTCACCATATATCATATCAGCTATTCATCTGTTCCTCCTGTGCCTCTTCCCTTTCCATCGTTTCTGTCCTTCCAGGTTCTGAAGATCTTCGTCCATCTCTGTGGTCACGGATCACCTCACTTTCTGACGGAACTCAGACGGAACTCCACCTTCATCCAGCAGGCCTCAGGTGAGATGATGATGATGTGACCACTAATGCATCTCAGTGTCTCCATTTCATCCTTCTATTTATGACAGTAGGGTTTCGGAGAGTTATGAGTGTTATACTGAATCTGTGTGTTATGCTGAATATCAGTTTACAGTGGTCCCCTTGACCCCATCCATGGCACCGCTATGTACCAGAAAGTGAGGGCCACGGCACAGGTGAGCCAAAACAATGTCGAAAACAATTGCTATCCCCCAATGCGTCTTTTTGAAAGTCACAAACTCTCTGTCTTTATCGGTCTTCAGGAATTAGCCAGGTTACTCTTCACAGAGACAGTCTCTGTCCAGAGCAGCACGTCTCCATGCAAACTAGCCATGGCCAACATGGGTGAGTACATTATGTTGTTATTGCATGTGTATCTCTCTTATTAGTTAACAAACAATCTCTGACCTAATACTGCTACTAATGACAGACATCTGGCTACTGAATGAATGGATGTGACCTCAATTACAATCAAGTTAAACCAATCCTTCTGACAGAGAGATTGAGGAAGAGAAAAGGAGGGAGGGTGGAGAAGAAGAAAGAAGCAGGGAGGAGTGAGGAAGAGACAGGTGGAAAAGAGGGAGTGGATGGGAAGAGTGGGGAAAGGCAGGCACACAAGTACAATGGTTGTCTTTTATCGTTGAGGTCTTTCGTTCCAGGCATGGGGTCAGAGTCTGCCCACGGATCCAGAATGCAGGGGTTTGGCTACAGCCCAGGGAAGAACACAACAAGTAGGTGGCAGCAACAAGGCCACCATTTTGGTTTCATGTGGCTCAGTGGACCTGTTTGAGTAGATTTAAAATACACCCAGTCAAATCCATATCATGTCCTTTTTCCGGCAGGTGGTGAGACCCTGATGGACAAGATCCGCAAGGCTACTGAGTTTGTGGCCAGTGCCGTCCTGCCCCCGATGGAACACCAGGGTATCCGACTCCATGACAACCACTACCGGGCAGTGGTGGCGCCTTCGGGCCCCGTAGAGGTGGCAGTGCCAGCATGTGCCTACACTATGCCTCCTCACAGACCCAAAGGTGTTTTTAAATCAGCTGTCATATTGATTAGATCGTTAGGCTTTTATTACATAGTTGTTACATATGTTTGACAGGACTGAAAGCCTTCTTCTCCTGTACTTCTCTCAAAATCCTGGCCTGTTCCCTCTCTCTCTTCCAATACTCTTAGTTTCCCAGCGGTGTCCAGGGCAGGTGGGTGGGGGCTGGGAGGAGATTGACAGCAGCCATAGCTCCTCCCACAACTCCTGTCAGGAGACTGCAGACCATTGCCAGGTCTCGGGGGGCGGTAGCAGCAATTCGGGTGGCACCGGTAGCCAATCGGGAGCCAGTAGGGAGAGCTCCGGAGACCTATCAGAACGGTGGAAATATTACATGATATAAAAAGTCTTTACCAGCAAAATACTAAATGAGTCAACCATGCTGAGTCTCCCTCTCTCTCCCTCCATCCACCTGTCTCTGTCAGGGTGGAGGCTATGCAGTTAGGGGACTGTGGGCAGGAGATGGCGCTGATCAGAAGGATGACTGAGGGCTCCAAGGTCTTCCTGTCCAGAGAGGAGAACCAGCACTTCATCAAGGAGTCAGTACAGACCAATAGGTTGCATGTTATTAGAGCATTGGCTTCGACCTTTGTTCCAGTCTGCCTTCACCTTGATTTTTGTCCAGTGTTTTTTTAAATGTTTTAATTCCCTCCCATCTGTCCCCAGGTGTTCCACTCTGAACTGTGAGGTGGTGGTGGAGCTGCTCTCTCGCAGACTGCAGGACCCATCACAGACTGCCCAGATGGTACAGTCAATGTATATGTGTCTTGAATGTGCTGCTATTTTGACCAGGTTTCTTTTGAAAAATAAACATTACATCTCAAATATGTGTGAATGTGCTGCTTCCCTCCTTCCCACCAGAGGGCGCTGTGTGCTGTGGCCTGTCTCATGACCTCTGATCTGCTGTCTCTGGAGCAAATCTTCGGGGTGACCCAGAGGAGGCTGGTCCAGCTGAGTGAGGGACCTCCAGGGCCTGTAGCCAACAAGACCATCAAGGTAACACATAATCTAGTTATTACCTTTTAAAGCTGCAATATGTCACTTTTTGGGCGACCAAACCAAATTCAAATAGAAATGAGTTATAGATCTTTCATTCCCATTGAAAGCAAGTCTACGAAGCGGTAAATCTGTTGTGTGTGCTATTTCTATGCTTTCCGTTCTTAAGTTTTGTTTTTGCGTATTTTTTACTTTCGGTTTCACACCTGCTCGTCGTACATCTCATTCCAAAATCATGGGCACTAATATGGATTTGGTCTCCCCCCTTTGCTGCTATAACATCCTCCATTCTTCTGAGAAGGGGCGGCAGGGTAGTGGTTAGAGTGTTGGACTAGTAATATAATAATATAATAATAATATATGCCATTTAGCTGACAAGGTATCAAATCTGTACAGTCATGTGTGCATACATTCTACGTATGGGTGGTCCCGGAAAATTGAACCCACTACCCTGGCGTTACAAGCGCCATGCTCTACCAAAATGAGCCACAGAAGCACCACAGTAATCGGAAGGTTGCAAGTTCAAATCCCAACAGCTGACAAGGTACAAATCTGTCGTTCTGCCCATGAAAAACAGCTTTTCCAGGCCGTTCATTGAAAATAAGATTTGTTCTTAACTGACTTGCCTATTAAATAAAGGTAAAAAATCAAAATAAATAAAAGAAGGCTTTCCACAAAATTTAACATTGCTGGAACAAGGGGCTCTTAGCCCAACCATGAAAAACAGCCCCAGACCATTATTCCTCCTCCACCAAACCCAGATTCATCCGTTGGACTGCCAGATGGTGAAGTGTGATTCATCACTCCAGAGAATGCGTTTCCACTGATCCAGAGTCCAATGGCGGCGAGCTTTACACCATTCTAGCCCGCGCATGGTGATCTTAGGCTTGTGTGAAGCTCCTGACAAAACAGTTATTGTGTTGACGTTGCTTCCAGAGGCAGTTTTGAACTCAGTAGTGAGTGTTGCAACCGAGGACAGGCGACTTTTAACGCTTCAGCACTCGGTGGTTCAGCCGCAAAGTGGTTCCGCACTTTGCGGCTGAGCCATTGTTGCTCCTAGACGTTTCCACGTCACAATAACAGCACTTACAGTTGACCGGAGCTGCAGGGAAGAAATTTGACGAACTGACTTGTTGAAAAGGTGTCATCCTATAATGGTGCCACATTGAAAGTCACTGAGCTCTTTCGTAAGGCCATTCTACTGACAATGTTTGTCTATGGAAATTGCATAGCTGTGTGCTCGATTTTATACACATTTCAGCAATGGGTGTGGCTGAAATAGCCAAATCCACTCATTTGACGGGGTGTCCACATACTTTTGGTGATGTACTGTATGTAAGTGGGAGAACTCGGAAGGACAGGAATTGCCTACCAAGGAATTTGGCTTCAATTGTTATGCATGGTGCCAGTGGCCCCCGATGTTGCTATGGGGACTCTTAGGGAATAATCAAGAGGAAACTGAGTGTGGACTAGAAATGACTTGGACCATAGATTCATCTATTCTAACCAGTGAAGTCATCCCCAAAAATCTTATCAAAATACTTCTGAATATCTTGTTCTCCTCAGGCTGCAGTTTACGGGAAGTGTGTGACTGCTTCCACCACAGGCAGACAGGAGCTGAGAAAGGACCTGTGTGTTAGTTTGATGCTCTGAAGGCTTGCCGTGCGGTAGCAGAGAAAAAAGTCTATAACTTGGGTGACTGGAGTCTTTGACAATTTTAGGGCCTTTCCTCTGACACCACCTATTGTATAGGTCCTGGATGGCAGGAAGCTTGGCCCCAGTAATGTACTGGGCCATTCGCACTACCCTCTGTAGCGCCTTAACGGTCAGATGCCGAGCAGTTGCCGTACCAGGCAGTGATGCAACCGGTCAGGATGCTCTCGATGTTGCAACTGTAGAACTTTTTGAGGACCTTGGGACCCATGCCAAATCTTTTCATTCTTCTGAGGGGGAAAAGGCATTGTCGTGCCCTCTTCACGACTGTCTTGGTGTGTTTGGACCATACTAGTTCATTGCTGATGTGGACACCAAGGAACTTGAAACTCAGCTTACATGGAACAATGATTCTCTACACTATATTGCTTGTTTTGTCACAAACTGAAATGAAGCGAACTATTAGAATTTTAGCAACCAGGGAATGTCAGGGTGATTTCTGCATATAACCTTTAATAATAAGTAAACACCAGAGAGGCATAGTGTGATGAGCCTGGGTGTTATAATCGAAGATGATGATAACCTACGATGGTTGACTCTTGGTATATACACTATGTTGTTTTGCATTGTAAAATAGGATGGTTTTGCCTTCCAGATCCTTCGTCAGTTTAAGGCTTTGATGGGCGGGCCAATCATTGGTGCCGGATGTGATGCAGCAGCAGCCAATGGTGTTCCTCTATCCTCCTCGGACCAGCCCCCCACTCCCACAAGTCCCACACTGCTACTGCCCACACGCCCAGGTGACATCACGGTCTTTAACCATCACAGAGGGAGAGACCCTGAGACTGAGCAGTCACCTGGGGGGCAAGCTCAACCCCCTCCCCTGCCTGACCTGGGCTGGGCCCAAAGGGGTACATCTGAGAGGTTACTAAATCTCAACCTTGATGATGAGAGAGGGTCTGCTAATCAGGATGAAGTGTTCATGGACAGTCAGATTGGGTTTAGGACTGGTGAGACCCAGCTCACCTCAAATGTTACAGTTAAAGACTCAGAGCTCCAGACAGAGAGGGACCCATTCCGAGTCACGGCCCCCCAGATCGAGCAGCCCTGTGGGGGTAGACTCTCTTTGTTCAGTGGCATGGAGCTGGTGACCAGAGGGACGTCTGTGTGTCCATCAACCCTTACAGAGAGGAATGGAGATCTGCAGCTTCAGGTGGAAAAGAGAGATGGGAGGGAGTGTCTGAGTGTTACCCCTACAAACACACCGCTACTCTGTGTCGATGACAGCGATACAACGCCTACGTACGACCTCACGTCCACCAGCAGCCAATCAGCCTTCTCTTTCCTTAACCTCTGATCTCCAACACAGAACAGGAATGTTTAGGATCATGCTGGCACCATAGGCATCTCTGCTCTGAAAACATGACTACAATTTGTCAGGGGTGCCCAGCTCCCAGTCCTGAAGGTATGCAATGTTCGCTGTGAGTTGTTATATTAACTTAATTTCCATAATAATCCCCAGAGGTAAAAACTCTACACAGTATGCCTGGAGTATGTTCAGTTTGCAGAGTTATGTTTAACAAATGAGGTAATTTGAGCTAGTTAATGGTTACTTTGACTCAGGATTTTGCACTACAATGATTTTATGTTAGAGTAATCCACCTGGCCACCCACTGATTTTATCAACATTGTTTCCACGTCATTTCAATGAAATGACTTTGAGCCAACGTGGAATAGATGTTGAATTGACATCTGTGCCCAGTGGGATGTGTCTTCCGCTCTCCTCTGGCACTAGGTGCCCTTCTTACTACCTTAAATATAAACATTGAGTGTTATTTCACAAGTGTGTTTTATTTCTACTCTTGATTCACATTCAATAGGAATGGGACTGGTTGTAGATTGCATGAACGATTTGCCAAAACCCCAGTGAAATATAATGAAGTAATGTTTGACGAGGAGTTGTCCTTCTCTATGTCCTGTCTGTTGGTCAGAGCGCTACAGTATACGACTGATTGAAAGCATATTGGTATATTCAGTGGTGATACTGTGTCTATTTCAACTAAAGCCATGCTGTTGCACCACTGTGTGACTAGAATAAAACCTGCTGTTTGTTGCAGCACTAAGTAGAAGGCCTTTCATGGTGGGCCATTACATAACATTAGCAGCACCCCGCCCTACAGGCATTAAATAAATGGATCTGATTCACTGCAATTCCTCCCTTGTCAGAAATGTGTTATCTGTTCAGTAGTTTTTTGGTGTCTGGATATGCCACTAGGGCTGCGTTTACACCGGCCGCCCAATTCTGATCCTTTTTCACAAATTGGTCTTTAGAGCAATCACATCAGCTCTGAAAAATATCTGAAAATATCAGATTTGAGCTGCCAGTATAAACACAGCCTAATATTCAATTCCCCATGGGACCATGGCACAGCAATGTTTTGAATCAAATGTCCCCCTCCAGTGTGGGCTGACTAATCTACCAGTTCACATTTGTTGCATGTGTTTTAAATTTGATTGAAAACATTGGGGGCAGGGAAAAGTCAGATCATAGAAGTTAGGTAATCTAGTGGGTCTTTCAGTCAGCAGGGAGTTGTCTCATATGTGGTTCAGCTTTGCTATGTGCCTGGAGGGGGCCCATGTTAGAACAAAAACACATTCCTGCACTACAAGAATAACAGGTATGTCACTATGGAAAAGTGCCCATGGGACATCACCTCATTGAAGATTACATTTAAAAGGTTTAGGGTCGCGATGTCCCAAGGATACCATATAGCATTAACCATGTCACTATAGGGCAGGGGGTGTCAAACTCCAGAGGTCCGAGTGTCTGCTGGTCTGTTACTTCCTTTCAATTATTGTCAAACGAAGACTTAGGACCTCCCCTCACCTGGTTGTCAAACTAATCAATTAAGACCTAGATAAGCAGGTGAGGGGAGGTCCTAACTAATCAATTACAAGGAAGGAGTGAAAACCCACAGACATTGAAGTCTCTAGAATGAGTGACACCTGTGATAGTGCACCATTTCAGATGCAGATATTCTTTGCCGATGGACCGACCTGTCAAAATTGTCCGTCTATGTACTCAATCACTGCCCAGCGGGGTCTGAGTCACTATACCTGGAGTCCAACACAGAGTCCTTTATACTTGAGTCCCAAGTCACTTGGCAGTGCTAAAAGCTGCGGTCCAACAATCTTTAAAGTAATTCTTCATCAGGTAGAAAGCTAAGTAAGGTTAGACTGCTAGTACAGTAACTATGTAACATTTGCTGTTGTAGCTAGCATGTTGAATCATGCAAGAGAGAGAGAGACTGACAAAGTCACTGGTCGAGTCATGAATGTCGTGACTTAAGTCCTAGTCAAAATGCCTCCGTTTAAAAGATTATTTCCATAAGGGAAAACATTTATTTATTAAAACAATGTTCTATTTATTCACTCATCTTGGATGCATGTCATAGTAGTTTTATAGGGAGCAAACCAACTGAAATAAGACAGGGTAAATATCAATCAAATCCAATTTATTGCAACCTCCCTGGGCAGAATACTGCAACAGATGTTCTCAAAAGACAAGAGTATTCAGAGGTTATTGATTATGTGCTTCACAACTTTGTGTCACTCAGCCATAGCTATGGAAACACAAATTCCCTAGAATAACACTAGTGCCTTCACCCCAAAAAAGGCTGGGATTAGGACCCAGTCCTAATGGAAAAACAGCATGACTGGACTTCACTGTAAAGTAAACCCAACAGGCTGTAGTTCTAGAGGGGGGTGGAGACGATGGTGGGTAGCTCCCCAACAGGCGGAGGGTTGTACTTCTCCACTCTCATCAGTCGACGTAGGATGTCGTCTCTGTCCTTTGGCCAGGTGTAGACTAGAGTGTTCTGGAGCCAGGCAGGAACATGGCACTGAGACAGACAGAAGACTTGTTTATACCTGGTTCTAACATGCAGCCTTTGTCCTGATCTTGTCCACATTCTGATTGTGCCCACATATTTAGATAGGTGTAGACGATTAAAAGAAGCATCTGATTGTGATCAGATCTTCCTGCCCACCTCTGGAGGTAGTCAGGCACGCATTGTGTCTGGATATTGTACAAGTGTAAACAGATCTGAACAGTGAACCCATTTAAATCAATTTCCCACCTTCTAATACCATTGACCGCTGTCACCATTGACTTGTGGCATCAATGTGTCTTAAAATAAATCATACATATTAATTTGAAACAATAACTGTCATATCATTTGCATACAGGGAGGGACCAGGAAATCTGGGCACAATGCAGACACAGTGGACAGAAAAGACATATTAATAGCACGTGTGGACACATCTGAAAAAGTGGGTACAATCGTTTTGCTGAGGGGGGGACGGATCATAGTAATGGCTGGAATGGAGTAAATGGAATGCTATCAAACACATAGAATTCATGTGTTTGATAGCATTCATTCTGTTCCAGCCATTACTATGAGCCCGTCCTCCGCAGTTAAGGTGCCACCAACCTCCAGTGGTGTTAGCGCAAGGTATAAATGGGCTAGAGGGGGAGAGGCTGCTGGAAAGAGGCCATTGATCTTACTGAATTCAGTAAATAAGAGCTATTGTCTTTCAGTTTCCTAGTAAAGTGTTTTAGTGCTTAAAAAAAAGTCCAATACCTTTTTAGCTCCTGGAAACAGTATGGGAATGAATCTGAAGTTCTGGCATCCATTCTGAATGAACTCATTCTGCAGCTGTAACATAGTCACACTTTCATATCCCTTTCTAGAAGTGAAGCATGAAATCGATGAAAACGTTATTTTTGATAGATTATCTTTAGGTTTCTTTATGGACTGCCATAAGCTCACCTGCTTATAGATATAGACTGTGTGTAACATCCTTTCGTCTTTCTCCATATAGATATTAGCCCCCGTTACGGTCTCATGATACTTGGGACTGATAACAATGATGATAAGGTAATATTTCTGAGAAGGTAAAGATAGAAAGGATTAGCCCTCAGCCCAGGCCACTTCATGTTGAAACATGCTAACTTGACTTAATTTCTGAGAAGGTAAAGATAGAAATGATTAGCCCTCAGCCCAGGCCACTTCATGTTGACACATGCTAACTTGACTTCATGACTTAATTTGTGATGTAACATAGCATTGATTAAAAGGTTAAGAAGCATTTCTACCATCTTGTCAAAGTCATCTGAGGTTGAATCAGCCATTTTACCTCGTTGATGTATTTTTCCATGAAGTCAATGGCGCTAATACTTATGAGCTGCTGCTCAAATACATCCACCTGAAACCATACAGGAAGAGAAACAGCACTAATGTACGACTATATCAGTAAATGGGAAATTCTTTGATTCTGAACTGTAAAAAGTAACCTTACACTAGTGTCAAAGCCGTTGTGACGCAGCAGGGAAACAAAGTTCATGGTCTCTTTAAAATGGTTGTCGTTGTCTCTCTCATAGGTGACAAAGACCTTTCCTAAAATAAACAAATAACATGTTACTCAATAGCACTGTGTGCTGTTAAATAGCACACAGTATGGACCAACAGAAACAAGTGTGTAATCACTCGTATTTGTATAATAGCACAAACATTTGACATGTTTGTCATTTAGCAGATGCTCCTATCCAGAGCGACTTAGAGTTAGTCACATTCATCTTAAGGTAGCTAGGTGAGACAACCACATATCACAATCATAGTAAGTAAAAATGTTCCTTAATAAAGTGACTATCTGCAAAGTCAGTGCTAGTAAGAAGACAACAAATTCCATGTTGATACTATTGGCAGTTTTGGTCTACCATACTCTGTACAGCACTTACTTTGCTCCAATGACAGCTGTGTACTACTCCCTGGTCTGTCACTTTGTCTGTGTTGGGGGACAAAGCTCTCACTGTGATGGGAGAGACAAGCCAAATCATAGTGCCAGTCAAGAACTTGACAATGTAACTTACATTAAGCGTAATTTATATTTACATTTTTGTCATTTAGCAGATGCTCTTGTCCAGAACCACTTGCAGTAGTGAGTGGATTCATTTTTGTACTTTTTCCCGTACTGGTCCCCGTGGGAATCAAACCCACAACCCTGGTGTTATAAGTGCCATGCTCTAACTGAGCCAATACTTCATTTATCTCTCGTGGGGAAATTGTCCAGGCAATCATTGGCCTTTTAGATAGGAGTTCCCACTTTCTGTTTGGTTGCTTGGAACCCTTGTCTATTGGTCTGTACTAAACAATTACCTATGATGTGTGTTCACCAGTGGAGGCTGGTGGGAGGTGCTATGGGAGGACAGGCTCATTGTAATGGATGGAATGGAATGAGTCAAACGTGTGGTTTCCATATGTTTGATGTGTTTGATACCGTTCCATTAATTACATTCTTTACAATGAGCCCGTCCTCCTATAGCTCCACCCACCAGCCTCCTGTGGTGTCCACCTTATAGCTAACGCTGTGTTACGGCCTGTACTGTTTGTGTACGACTTCAGTGGCATGCAGAGTCCGGAACCGAAAACGTTATTATTAAAAGAAGCACATGCCTGTTCCAATGGAAATAGAGTATATTACATGTCATTGACAAAATTAGATTCTCAGAACTCTTCTCTGTCGAAGAATTTACAGTATGCATTCCTTAAATCATCCTCTTCAAATGGCTTGATATTGTTGCAGATGTCATCGTTTACACAAGACAGTTTTTAAAATGTAACCAAGTAATGAGGGGAAGTTGTAACATCAGAGCCCGTCCAACATTTCCTCATCTCCCACTCCTTCTAATGCGACCTTCCCCGATGCTTCTCCCTCTTTTTCTCCTGCCCCGCTACAACGTTTCCTCATCTCCCACTCCTTCTAATGTGACCTTCCCCGATGCTTCTCCCTCTTTTTCCCCTGCCCCGCGACAACGTTTCCTCATCTCCCACTCCTTCTAATGCGACCTTCCCCGATGCTTCTCCCTCTTTTTCCCCTGCCCCGCTACGTTTCCTCATCTCCCACTCCTTCTAATGCGACCTTCCCCGATGCTTCTCCCTCTTTTTCCCCTGCCCCGCTACGTTTCCTCATCTCCCACCCCTTCTAATGCGACCTTCCCCGATGCTTCTCCCTCTTTTTCCCCTGCCCCGCTACGTTTCCTCATCTCCCACTCCTCCTAATGCGACCTTCCCCGATGCTTCTCCCTCTTTTTCCCCTGCCCCGCTACAACGTTTCCTCATCTCCCACCCCTTCTAATGCGACCTTCCCCGATGCTTCTCCCTCTTTTTCTCCTGCGCCGCTACAACGTTTCCTCATCTCCCACCCCTTCTAATGCGACCTTCCCCGATGCTTCTCCCTCTTTTTCCCCTGCCCCGCTACAACGTTTCCTCATCTCCCACCCCTTCTAATGTGACCTTCCCCGATGCTTCTCCCTCTTTTTCCCCTGCCCCGCTACAACGTTTCCTCATCTCCCACCCCTTCTAATGCGACCTTCCCCGATGCTTCTCCCTTTTTCCCCTGCCCCGCTACAACGTTTCCTCATCTCCCACCCCTTCTAATGCGACCTTCCCCGATGCTTCTCCCTCTTTTTCCCCTGCCCCGCTACAACGTTTCCTCATCTCCCACTCCTTCTAATGTGACCTTCCCCGATGCTTCTCCCTCTTTTTCCCCTGCCCCGCTACAACGTTTCCTCATCTCCCACCCCTTCTAATGCGACCTTCCCCGATGCTTCTCCCTCTTTTTCCCCTGCCCCGCTATACAACGTGTCCTCATCTCCCACTCCTTCTAATGTGACCTTCCCCGATGCTTCTCCCTCTTTTTCCCCTGCCCCGCTACCACGTTTCCTGATCTCCCACTCCTAATGCGACCTTCCCCGATGCTTCTCCCTCTTTTTCCCCTGCCCCGCGACAACGTTTCCTCATCTCCCACCCCTTCTAATGCGACCTTCCCCTATGCTTCTCCCTCTTTTTCCCCTGCCCCGCTACAACGTTTCCTCATCTCCCACTCCTTCTAATGCGACCTTCCCCGATGCTTCTCCCTCTTTTTCTCCTGCCCCGCTACGTTTCCTCATCTCCCACTCCTTCTAATGCGACCTTCCCCGATGCTTCTCCCTCTTTTTCCCCCGCTACGTTTCCTCACATCCCACTCCTAATGCGACCTTCCCCGATGCTTCTCCCTTTTTCCCTGCCCCGCTACGTTTCCTCATCTCCCACTCCTTCTAATGAGACCTTCCCCGATGCTTCTCCCTCTTTTTCCACTGCCCCGCTACGTTTCCTCATCTCCCACTCCTAATGCGACCTTCCCCGATGCTTCTCCCTTTTTCCCCTGCCCCGCTACGTTTCCTCATCTCCCACTCCTTCTAATGAGACCTTCCCCGATGCTTCTCCCTCTTTTTCCACTGCCCCGCTACGTTTCCTCATCTCCCACTCCTTCTAATGCGACCTTCCCCGATGCTTCTCCCTCTTTTTCCCCTGCCCCGCTACGTTTCCTCATCTCCCACCCTTCTAATGAGACCTTCCCCGATGCTTCTCCCTCTTTTTCCACTGCCCCGCTACGTTTCCTCATCTCCCACTCCTTCTAATGCGACCTTCCCGATGCTTCTCCTCTTTTTCCCCTGCCCCGCTACGTTTCCTCATCTCCCACTCCTTCTAATGCGACCTTCCCCGATGCTTCTCCCTCTTTTTCCACTGCTTTTTCATCTCCCACTGCCCTTCCCCGATGCTTCTCCCTCTTTTTCTCATCTCAAATCCCACTCCTAATGCGACCTTCCCCGATGCTTCTCCCTTTTTCCCCTGCCCCGCTACGTTTCCTCATCTCCCACTCCTTCTAATGAGACCTTCCCCGATGCTTCTCCCTCTTTTTCCCTGCCCCGCTACGTTTCCTCATCTCCCACTCCTAATGCGATCTTCCCCGATGCTTCTCCCTTTTTCCCCTGCCCCGCTACGTTTCCTCATCTCCCACTCCTTCTAATGAGACCTTCCCCGATGCTTCTCCCTCTTTTTCCACTGCCCCGCTACGTTTCCTCATCTCCCACTCCTTCTAATGCGACCTTCCCCGATGCTTCTCCCTCTTTTTCCCCTGCCCCGCTACGTTTCCTCATCTCCCACCCCTTCTAATGCGACCTTCCCCGATGCTTCTCCCTCTTTTTCCCCTGCCCCGCTACGTTTCCTCATCTCCCACTCCTTCTAATGCGACCTTCCCCGATGCTTCTCCCTCTTTTTCCCCTGCCCCGCTACGTTTCCTCATCTCCCACTCCTTCTAATGCGACCTTCCCCGATGCTTCTCCCTCTTTTTCCACTGCCCCGCTACAACGTTTCCTCATCTCCCACTCCTAATGCGACCTTCCCCGATGCTTCTCCCTCTTTTTCCCCTGCCCCGCTACAACGTTTCCTCATCTCCCACTCCTAATGCGACCTTCCGATGCTTCTCCCTCTTTTTCCCCTGCCCCGCTACAACATTTCCTCATCTCCCACTCCTTCTAATGCGACCTTCCCCGATGCTTCTCCCTCTTTTTCTCCTGCCCCGCTACGTTTCCTCATCTCCCACTCCTTCTAATGCGACCTTCCCGATGCTTCTCCCTCTTTTTCCCCTGCCCCGCCCCTCATCTCCCACTCCTAATGCGATCTTCCCCGATGCTTCTCCTTTTTCCCCTGCCCCGCTACCCTCATCTCCCACTCCTTCTAATGAGACCTTCCCGATGCTTCTCCCTCTTTTTCCACTGCCCCGCTACGTTTCCTCATCTCCCACTCCTTCTAATGCGACCTTCCCCGATGCTTCTCCCTCTTTTTCCCCTGCCCCGCTACGTTTCCTCATCTCCCACCCCTTCTAATGCGACCTTCCCCGATGCTTCTCCCTCTTTTTCCCCTGCCCCGCTACGTTTCCTCATCTCCCACCCCTTCTAATGCGACCTTTCCGATGCTTCTCCCTCTTTTTCCCCTGCCCCGCTACGTTTCCTCATCTCCCACTCCTTCTAATGCGACCTTCCCCGATGCTTCTCCCTCTTTTTCCCCTGCCCCGCTACGTTTCCTCATCTCCCACTCCTTCTAATGCGACCTTCCCCGATGCTTCTCCCTCTTTTTCCACTGCCCCGCTACAACGTTTCCTCATCTCCCACTCCTAATGCGACCTTCCCTGATGCTTCTCCCTCTTTTTCCCCTGCCCCGCTACAACGTTTCCTCATCTCCCACTCCTTCTAATGCGACCTTCCCCGATGCTTCTCCCTCTTTTTCCCCTGCCCCGCGACAATGTTTCCTCATCTCCCACCCCTTCTAATGCGACCTTCCCCGATGCTTCTCCCTCTTTTTCCCCTGCCCCGCTACAACGTTTCCTCATCTCCCACTCCTTCTAATGCGACCTTCCCTGATGCTTCTCCCTCTTTTTCCCCTGCCCCGCTACAACGTTTCCTCATCTCCCACCCCTTCTAATGCGACCTTCCCCGATGCTTCTCCCTCTTTTCCCCCTGCCCCGCCACAACGTTTCCTCATCTCCCAGCCCTTCTAATGCGACCTTCCCCGATGCTTCTCCCTCTTTTTCCCCTGCCCCGCTACAACGTGTCCTCATCTCCCACTCCTTCTAATGTGACCTTCCCCGATGCTTCTCCCTCTTTTTCCCCTGCCCCGCTACAACGTTTCCTCATCTCCCACTCCTAATGCGACCTTCCCCGATGCTTCTCCCTCTTTTTCCCCTGCCCCGCTACGTTTCCTCATCTCCCACCCCTTCTAATGCGACCTTCCCCTATGCTTCTCCCTCTTTTTCCCCTGCCCAGTTACAACGTTTCCTCATCTCCCACTCCTTCTAATGCGACCTTCCCCGATGCTTCTCCCTCTTTTTCCCCTGCCCCGCTATAACGTTTCCTCATCTCCCACTCCTAATGCGACCTTCCCCGATGCTTCTCCCTCTTTTTCCCCTGCCCCGCTACGTTTCCTCATCTCCCACTCCTTCTAATGTGACCTTCCCCGATGCTTCTCCCTCTTTTTCCACTGCCCCGCTACGTTTCCTCATCTCCCACTCCTTCTAATGCGACCTTCCCCGATGCTTCTCCCTCTTTTTCCACTGCCCCGCTACAACGTTTCCTCATCTCCCACTCCTTCTAATGCGACCTTCCCCGATGCTTCTCCCTCTTTTTCCCCTGCCCCGCTACAACATTTCCTCATCTCCCACTCCTTCTAATGCGACCTTCCCCGATGCTTCTCCCTCTTTTTCCCCTGCCCCGCTACAACGTTTCCTCATCTCCCACTCCTTCTAATGCGACCTTCCCCGATGCTTCTCCCTCTTTTTCCCCTGCCCCGCTACAACATTTCCTCATCTCCCACTCCTTCTAATGCGACCTTCCCCGATGCTTCTCCCTCTTTTTCCCCTGCCCCGCGACAACGTTTCCTCATCTCCCACTCCTAATGCGACCTTCCCCGATGCTTCTCCCTCTTTTCCCCTGCCCCGCTACAAAATGTCTTCCTGCAGGCAGTCACTGAGTTGGAGTTCCTGAAGGAGCTCCTTAAACTTGACCCCCCAAAAAAACTTCTGGGTCAGATGGTTTAGACCTTTTCATCTTTAAGGTTGTTGCCCCTATCATCGCCAAGCCCGTCTCCTTTCTGGGGAGGTTCCCTTTGCTTAGAAGGCAGCCACAGTTTGTCCTTTATTTAAAAGGGGGAGATCAAGCTGATCCTAACTGTCATAGGCCTATTTCTATTTTGCCCTGGTTATCAAAAGTATTGGCAAAACTTGTCAATAATCAACTGACCGGTTTTCTTGATGTCTATAGTATTCTCTCTAGTATGCAATCTGCTTTCCACTCAGGTTATGGATGTGTCACTGCAACCTTAAAAAAGGTCTTCAATGATGTCACCATTGCCCTTGATTCTAAGCAATATTGTTCTGCTATTGTTATTGACTTGGCCAAAGCTTTTGATACGGTAGACCATTCCATTCTTGTGGGCCGGCTAAGGAGCATTGGTGTCTCTGAGGGGTCTTCGGCCTGGTTTGCTAACTACCTCTCTCAAAGAGTGCAGTGTATAAAGTCAGAAAACCTGCTGTCTCAGCCACTGCCTGTCACCAAGGCTCGATCCTTGGCCACACGCCCTTCTCAATTTACATCAACAACATAGCTCAGACAGTAGGAAGCTCTCTCATCCATTTATACACAGATGATATACATACAGTTTTATACTTAGCTGGCCCATCTCTAGATGTTGTGTTAAATGCTCTTCAACAAAGCTTTCTTAGTGTCCAACAAGCTTCCTCTGCCCTTAACATTGTTCTGAACACCTCCAAAACAAAGGTCATGTGGTTTGGTAAGAAGAATGCCCCTCTCCCCACAGGTGTGATTACTACCTCTAAGGGTCTAGAGCTTGAGGTAGTCACCTCAAACAAGGACTTGGGACTATGGCTAGATGGTGCACTGTACATCTCTCAGCACATATCAAAGCTGCAGGCTAAAGTTAAATCTCTTTCACTTCAGCTACAAAACTAACCCTGATTCAGATGACCATCCTACCCATACTAGATGACAGACATAATTTATAGATCAGCAGGTAAGGGTGCTCTCGAGCGGATAGATGTTCTTTACCAGTCGGCCATCAGATTTGCCACCTTTGCTCCTTGTAGGAGACATCACTGCACTCTATACTCCTTTGAAACTGGTCATCTCTGTAAACTCAGTGCAAGACCCACTGGTTGATGCTTATTTATAAAACCCTCTTAGACCTCACTCCCCCCTACCTGAGTTATCTACTGCAGCCCTCATACAACACCCGTTCTGCCAGTCACATTCTGTTAAAGGTCCCCCCCATAGCACACACATCCCTGGGTCGCTTCTCTTTTCAGTTCGCTGCAGCTAGTGACTGGAACGAGCTGCAACAAACACTCAAACTGGGCAGTTTTATCTCAATCTCTTCATTCGAAGACTCAATCATGGACACTCTTTGACAGTTGTGGCTGCTTTGTGTGATGTATTGTTGTCTCTACCTTCTTGCCTTTTGTGCTGTTGTCTGTGCCCAATAATGTTTGTACCATGTTTTGTGCTGTTGTCTTGTGCCCAATAATGTTTGTACCATGTTTTGTGCTGTCGTCTGTGCCCAATAATGTTTGTACCATGTTTTGTGCTGTCGTCTGTGCCCAATAATGTTTGTACCATGTTTTGTGCTGTCGTCTGTGCCCAATAATGTTTGTACCATGTTTTGTGCTGTCGTCTGTGCCCAATAATGTTTGTACCATGTTTTGTGCTGTCGTCTGTGCCCAATAATGTTTGTACCATGTTTTGTGCTGTCGTCTGTGCCCAATAATGTTTGTACCATGATTTGTGCTGTCGTCTGTGCCCAATAATGTTTGTACCATGATTTGTGCTGTCGTCTGTGCCCAATAATGTTTGTACCATGTTTTGTGCTGTCGTCTGTGCCCAATAATATTTGTACCATGTTTTGTGCTGTCGTCTGTGCCCAATAATATTTGTACCATGATTTGTGCTGTCGTCTGTGCCCAATAATGTTTGTACCATGTTTTGTGCTGTCGTCTGTGCCCAATAATGTTTGTACCATGTTTTGTGCTGTCGTCTGTGCCCAATAATATTTGTACCATGTTTTGTGCTGTCGTCTGTGCCCAATAATATTTGTACCATGTTTTGTGCTGTCGTCTGTGCCCAATAATGTTTGTACCATGTTTTGTGCTGTCGTCTGTGCCCAATAATGTTTGTACCATGTTTTGTGCTGTTGTCT
Organism: Oncorhynchus keta; assembly: GCF_023373465.1. Taxonomy (NCBI): domain Eukaryota; kingdom Metazoa; phylum Chordata; class Actinopteri; order Salmoniformes; family Salmonidae; genus Oncorhynchus; species Oncorhynchus keta. The sequence goes on along the minus strand of NC_068422.1, from coordinate 11,466,349 downwards.
GTGCCCAATAATATTTGTACCATGATTTGCGCTGTACCATGTACCATTTTTGCGCTGTCGTCTGTGCCCAATAATATTTGTACCATGTTTTGTGCTGTCTCTGTGCCCAATAATATTTGTACCATGTTTTGTGCTGTCGTCTGTGCCCAATAATATTTGTACCATGTTTTGTGCTGTCGTCTGTGCCCAATAATATTTGTACCATGTTTTGTGCTGTCGTCTGTGCCCAATAATATTTGTACCATGTTTTGTGCTGTCGTCTGTGCCCAATAATGTTTGTACCATGTTTTGTGCTGTCGTCTGTGCCCAATAATGTTTGTACCATGTTTTGTGCTGTCGTCTGTGCCCAATAATGTTTGTACCATGTTTTGTGCTGTCGTCTGTGCCCAATAATGTTTGTACCATGTTTTGTGCTGTCGTCTGTGCCCAATAATATTTGTACCATGATTTGCGCTGTCGTCTGTGCCCAATAATATTTGTACCGTCGTCTGTGCCCAATAATATTTGTACCATGTTTTGTGCTGTCGTCTGTGCCCAATAATATTTGTACCATGTTTTGTGCTGTCGTCTGTGCCCAATAATATTTGTACCATGTTTTGTGCTGTCGTCTGTGCCCAATAATATTTGTACCATGTTTTGTGCTGTCGTCTGTGCCCAATAATATTTGTACCATGTTTTGTGCTGTCGTCTGTGCCCAATAATGTTTGTACCATGTTTTGTGCTGTCGTCTGTGCCCAATAATATTTGTACCATGTTTTGTGCTGCTACCATGTTTTTTTTATGTTGTGTTGCTATCATGTTGTGTTGTCATGTGTTGCTGCCTTGCTATATTTATATTGTATTCGTTGTATTTATTTTTAATCCCAGGCCCCCGTCCCCGCAGGCCTTTTGGTAGGCCTTCATTGTAAAAATAAATGTAAAAGATGGGTTAGTTAGACAACTCACCTTTGAGTGGTGCCAGCTGCATCTTGATGTCTGCAGTGGTCCGGACCTGATATGACACCAATATATATTTATTTCTTTCTTTAAAAAAAATAGTACCAGTCAAAAGTTTGGACACACCTACTCATTCAAGGGTTTTTACATTGTAGAATAATAGTGAAGACAAACTATGAAATAACACATCACAATATATTTTATATCTGACATTCTTCAAAGTAGCCTCCCTTTGCCTTGATGACAGCTTTGCACACCATTTGCATTCTCTCAATAAGCTTCATGAGGTAGTCACCTGGAATGCATTTCAATTAACAGGTGTGCCTTGTTAAAAGTTAATTTGTGGAATTTCTTTGCTTCTTAATACGTTTGAGCCAATCAGTTGTGTTGTGACAAGGTATGGGTTGTATACAGAAGATAAATGAAATCAAAGTTTGTCACGTGCGCCGAATACAACAGGTGTAGTAGACCTTACAGTGAAATGCTTACTTACAGGCTCTAACCAATAGTGCGGAGAAAAAAAAAGTATGTCTGTGTGTGTTGGTAAGTAAAGAAATAAAACAACAATAAAAATACATTTGAAAATAAGAGTAGCAAGGCTATATACAGACACCGGTTAGTCAGGCTGATTGAGGTAGTATGTACATGTATGTATTGTTAAAGTGACTATGCATATAAGATAAACAGAGAGTAGCAGCAGCGTATTTGGTAAAAACCAAGTCCATATTATGGCATGAACAGCTGAATTAAGCAAAGAGAAACAACAGTCCATCATTAGTTTAAGATATGATGGTCAATCAATCAGGAACATTTCAAGAACATTGAAAGTATCTTCAAGTGCAGTCGCAAAAAACCATCAAGCGCTATGATGAAACGGTCTCTCATGTGGACCACCACAGGAAAGGAAGACCCAGAGTTACCTCTGCTGCAGAGGATAAGTTAATTAGTTACCAGCCTTAGAAATTGCATTCCAAAAACATGGAGAGTTTAAACATCAGAGTTTACAGACATCAACTGTTCAGGGAAGACGGTCTACAATCAGGACTTCATGGTCGAATTGCTGTAAAGAAACCACTACCACAGGACACCAATAATAAGAATAGACTTGCTTGTGCCAAGAAACACGAGCAATGGACAATAGACTGTCCATTCCTTTGGTCCGATGAGTCCAAATTTTTGGTTCCAACTGCTGTGTCTTTGTGAGATGCAGAGTAGATGATCTCCGCATGTTTGGTTCCCACCATGAAACATGGAGAAGGTGGTGTGATGGTGCTTTGCTGGTGACACTGTCTGATTGATTTAGAATTCAAGGCACACTTCACCAGCATGGCTACCACAGCATTCTGCAACGATACGCCATCCCATCTGGTTTGCGCTTATTGAGACTATCATTTGTTTTTCAACAGGACAGAGGCTCAAAACACACCTCCAAGCTGTGTAAGGGCTATTTGACCAAGGAGTGTGATGGAGTTTTGCATCAGATGACCTGGCCTCCACCGCAGAGTGAAGGAAAAGCCACCAACAAGTGCTCAGCATATGTGGGAACTCCTTCAAAACTGTTGGAAAAGCATTCCAGGTGAAGTTGGTTGAGAGAATGCGATGAGTGTTGCAAAGCTGTCAAGGCAAAGGGTGGCTACTTTGAACAATCTAAAATATATTTTGATTTGATTAACACTTTTTTGGTTGCTACATGATTCCATATGTGTTATTTCACAGTTTTGATGTCTTCACTATTATTCTACAATGTAGAAAATAGTAAATATAAAGATATTATTGTTGCTCCTTAATAATTTGTTATATTTTGATTTTTTTCTCCTTAAAACTGCATTGTTGGTTAAGGGCTTCTAAGTAAGCATTTCACTGTAATGTCTACACCTGTTGTATTCGGCGCATGTGACAAATACAATTTCATATTGACCAGTGGAGGCTCATCAATAGTAAAAATAAAGAAAAACCCTTGAATGAGTAGGTGTCCAAACTTTTGATTGGTACTCGTTTTTTTGTAGACATAAATGCTTACACACACACACACACACACACACACACACACACACACACACACACACATATAGTAACAAATACATACAAAGAGTATCATTTTAATTGTCATTAGCTAGGTTTCCATCCAATTGATGACAAACTTCCATGGGAATACTCTAAAACCCACATAAAACAGCATTTTCCCACCAGTGTTTCCATCAAATTGACTTGTTTGCGGATAAAAGGCTGTGCGTGATGACGTAGTGCACATGAGAGTAACTTTTGCGGTTCAATTCCCATGTACCGAATAAAGTACAAGTCAAATAGGTTTCCATCTCTACTAATGGTTTTGTCACAATTTTTGGCGGGTTATATAGCGAATGTGCACACTCTGGTCTTGGCACAGGCACTCTAGGCAACAACTCGCAGATACAGTGCAGGTATGGACTACATAATGAGATTATTATGGGCAAAAGAGCAAGGTTATTGTTATTTGTCAAACGGCAGGAAAGCGTCGATGAGCTTGTCACCAGAAAATCTTTTAATGGAAATGAGAATCAAGCTCATCACCTAGCACCTTCACCACCCTGTGAAGTTAATCATAATTGATTTAATCTGTAGCGGGGAGTCGTAGTGGGAGGACCACACACCATGTCAACGCGTGACTCCAAGTTTACTTCGATATGTGCAAATATTGATCTAATAGCCATCATAAGGCGCCTCCATCACTATTTCTCGCATTATACATTTTTACAGACTCAAAGATCCCACCTTGTCTAGCGTATTTCGTTTTGTTGACATTTGGAAAGTTTACCGTCAAATGTTCTGTTTCCATCAGGCCTGTCATGACATTTTTATCTGACATGTACTTTACTCACGTGAAAAAAGGTTGGATGGGAACCTGTTTATAGACAGAATATGTTGCTGCATGCACTGTGGATGATCTAACATTTTAGGGAGACGGGTTAAAGAGGTATTTTTTAAGCCTAGAGATGTGTGCCATTTAGAGGATGAATGGGCAAGACAGCGGGGTATGGTAGTAGGTGCCAGGCGCACTGGTTTGTGTCAAGAACTGCAACACTGCTGTTTTTTTTAAGCTCAACAGTTTCCCGTGTGTATCAAGAATGGTCCACTACCCAAAGGACATCCAGCCAACTTGACACAACTGTGGGACGCACTGGAGTCAACACGGGTCAGCATTCCTGTGGAATACTTTAGACACCTTGCAGCGTCCATGGCCCGACGAATTGAAGCTGTTCAGAGGGCGAAAGGGGGGTGCAACTCAATATACTAAATATAGTTTTACATACACACCCACCCCCCTATATGACTGGGACTGGAACTCACCATAGTAGGGTGGACGGTAACTTGGCCTTGGAACGAGCTGTAGGACAGGGCCCATTCCGAGCCCCTGTGCAGGGCACTGTGCACAGCAGACCGGGCCCTGAGTTGGGTAGGGGTACGGGGGAAGGAAAGGGTAGCGGAGAGCAGCCTCTGGTGGGCAGGAGAGCAGAGAGTACGGCTGCTCCAGGCTACTGATGCTGGGGCTGTATCGCCCAGGGAGTGAGTGGTGGGATTTACCCTGGTCATGATAGCCCTCCTCTACTGGGCAACTGGCAAAGTCTGCACAGTGTGGGTATGAGTAGGATGGCAGGCTGTCTGGGTATGGCCCTTCAGTGCGTCCGTCGCTGCTGTTGGCAAAGCTGGATTTCAGCCAGGTGTACCTCTGGTGGTCCAGGGCACTCAGACACATCTCTTCCTGTCCGGGGTAGGGTGTCTGGGGGCTGTAGCCAGCACATAGTCCCTGGGGTGGCCAGTTTGGGCTGGATCTTGACGGTGGTTCTTCTTGGCTGCCGTGTGGCTCTCTATTGGCCATCCTGCTCTGGTTGAGGACTTCTGGATAATTGAGTTGACTATGGGGTCTTGAGTGTAGGGCACTAGATATGGATACGTCACTCATTGTCTCATCATTCTCCTCACACTGACTGTGACTGTCCAGCAGGGGAGGGAGTCTACAGAGAGTGAAGAGACAAGTCAGCCAACAGTGTATAACCTGGAACAGGGATGGGCCACTTCGATCGGGGTGGGGACCACAAAATCAGAACTCATCATGAGGGGCCGCAGTGGTTCACATGTCTGCGTTCCCACATGAATACAGAGCTGGCCCTAAGTTACATTTTGTTGCCCCCATCCCTACCTTGCGGGCAAAACATTTCACTGGCTTCCCTCTTGACAGCAGAGAGAATAAAAGTTTGAGTTAATTTCCTGTAATTCTACTCATTTTGCCATGAGGCGGAGAGAAGATTTGGCAATTTATACTGTAACTCATTTCCTATATATAATTCAACAGTGAATGACAGCTCTCAAATACAGTGCCTTCAGTTAGTATTCATACCTATTGACTTATTCCACATTCTGTGTTACAGCCTGAATTCAAAATGAATTAAATTGACTGAGTCAATACTTATTATTTAGGCTTGCCATAACAAAAGGGGTTAAATATACTGAACAAATTATTATTTTTAAATGCAACTTGCACCATTTTCAACGATTTTACTGAGTTACAGTTCGGAAATCAGTCACTTGAAATAAATAAATTAGGCTCTAATCTATGGATTTCACATGACAGGGCAGGGGTGCAGTCAGTTGGGAAACAGGCCCACCCAATCAGAACTAGTTTTTCTCCACAAAAAGGTTTTATTACAGACAAAAATATGCCTCAGTTTCATAAGCTGGTCCCAGACGATCCCGCAGGTGAAGAAGCCAGATGTGGAGGTCCTGGGCTGGCATGGTTACACGTGGTCGTGAGGCCGGTTGGACATACTGACAAATTCTCTAAAACGACATTGGAGGCTTATGGTAGAGAAATGAACATTCAATCGTGAGGTTGACAGCTCTGGTGGCCATTCCTGCAGTCATTCCAGCAGTCAGCATGCCAATTGCACGCTCTCTCAAAACTTGAGACATCTGTGGCATTGTGTTGTGTGACAAAACTGCACATCTTAGAGTTGCCTTTTGTCCCCAGCTCAAAAACACCTGTATAATGATCATGCTGTTTAATCAGATTTTAATATGATATGCCACGTCTGTCCGGTGGATGGATCATCTTGGCAAAGGAGAAATGCTCACTCACAGGGATGTAAACAAATTTGTGCACAAAATGAGAGAAATAATTTGTGTTTATGGAACATGTCTGGGATATTTTATTTCAGCTCATAAAATCAACACTTTACATGTTGTGTTTTATGTTTTTGTTCAGTTTACTTATTGACTTGACATTTCAGCTTGACATTTTTTATGAATTTGTGAAAATGACAACAAATGTAATTGTACTTTAACATTATGGGCTAGTGACAAAATCTAAATTGAATACATTTTAAATTCAGTCTGAAACACAACAACATGTGGAAAAGGGCAAGAGGCGTGAATACTTTCTGAAGGCACTGTGAGAGTTGTGGTGATCTTTATCATCATCAACCGAGTAACTCCCACACAACTGTTCAAAGCCTTTGTCTGCACTGTAATTAATAGAAGCCATTTTGCTACAGTAAGCAACGTGTCGTGCGAGCTTCTGAGGCGATTACCTTGGAGATGCACTTTGCAGAGAGGGTAACATCGTTCACTTATTCCAAGGACACCAAAGGATTTCACAAACCTGTCATTAAAATTATTACTGAGACCCCAGCGCAAGAGTTACAGGTCAAACCACAAACAGACTCAAAACAAAAGTGTCTAGGCAACAGGTTTTACAATGCACGCTTGGATATGCAGAACAATATCTTCAGGCTACTGGTGTATCTGGTAAGGCACAGGAATACCTACTTTTCACATCTAGTTTTGTAGCTCAGGAAAAATAATAGCTAAGAAAAAGTTTAAGTGTGAAGTGACTTCTACCTAGGAATATGCTTAGGATTGACTATGAGTATGAATGCTGCATAAATATGACTCGTTTATGATGTATTAACTTTGACCACATCAGCCTAAAACTGACACAAAACAAAGGCAATGTAATAGAGAAAAACAACTAGATGTTATGCAGTCAAAGAAAGCGAACTTACCTTAGGAATGACAGGTTATGACTCTGTCATGAAAAATGCACGTTTTACTTCTCTTTTTACCAAACTCTACATAACAATTTACATTCCTAACCGGATGAAATCTCTATTAAGTTCCGACGAGCGCACTGTGCCTTTCGAGACAACCGACTATACAGGAACTGCCCCGTCCGAGCTACCGAGGTAGACCTTCCTTTCTCCCAAGCCCCGCCCATCACGCGTTGGACGTCAAATAAGAGTGTGAAACATATTTGAGATACCAAAACAACACATAACTACATTGTAGGAGCCATTTATCATATTTTGTCTAATATCTATTTAATTCCCAATATTTGCATATGAATACAAACGATGTAGAGTTCGGTTTGCATGTCTGTAGACATACATATAAGATATTGAAGTGTAGACAGTCCATTTTAAAATCAGCACACAAGCTACAAATGTGCTTTACTGCAGGGCCGGCCCATACAGCACTCTGCCATGGCTTGGCTGGGCAGTCGGGGAAAAGCTGTGTTTATATGACGAAGTGTATAGAGCTTTATGTAACATTGACAAACTTGAAAGATGGATTATGAAGAAATCACTCTGCCATTTCCTGTTGGTACAATTTTAAAAGTTCGCCTAATTTCATTTTGTTGCAAAACAAAATAAGTGCAAAGAATCTTTGTACCATCTAAACCGCTGTGAAATGTATTTTCAATAACCAAAAATATTGTATTTTCAACTTTTTGAAACTGGTGTACAAAACCGAAAGTAAAATACACAAAACGGGAAGCATAAAAATAGTGCACATAGAACAGACTTCATAGACTTGCTTTCAATGCGAATGCTTTCAATGCGAATGACAAATCTATAACTCATATATTTATATGTGCATTTGGTCAGGCCGCCCAAAAAGTTGCATATTGCAGCTTTAACATTGATGTTGAACTGTAAAGATCTTTGACTGAAGATCATTGTGGCATTGTACTCAGCTCAACTCATAATCTGATTTGAAAGAGCTCCAGCTGGTTGCAACCTGGACTCAGTGGTAGACGTAACATAGTACATGGATTTCCGTGACAGTCAAATTAGTATGATATGTTACGTTTGGTATTGTACATGCACTATATATATATATATATATATATATATATACAAAGGTATGTGGACACCCCTTCAAATTAGGGGATTTGGCCATTTCAGCCACACAGCCATGCAATCTCCATAGACAAACATTGGCAGTAGAATGGCCTTACTGAAGAGCTCAGTGACTTTCAACATGGCACCGTCATAGGATTCCACCTTTCCAACAAGTCAGTTTGTCAAATGTCAGCCCTGCTAGTGCAGCCCTGGTCCTATAAGTGCACCAAAAATCCTTAAATTTCCATCCCTAACATTTTCCGACAAGATAGAACAGCCAAAGGGGGCGGAGTTTCAATCTACTGCAGAGATAGCCTGCAGAGTTCTGTCAGACCTATAACTATCCTACCCTGCCATTCTAAGGTCTTCAAAAGCCAAGTTAAACAGATCCCCGACCATTTCGAATCCCACCGTACCTTCTTTTTATTTCACCTTTATTTAACCAGGTAGGCAAGTTGAGAACAAGTTCTCATTTACAATTGCGACCTGGCCAAGATAAAGCAAAGCAGTTCGACAAATACAACGACACAGCGTTACACATGGAGTAAAACAAATATACAGTCAATAATACAGTAGAAACAAGTCTATATACGATGTGAGCAAATGAGGTGAGATAAGGGAGGTAAAGGCAAAAAAAGGCCATGGTGGCAAAGTAAATACAATATAGCAAGTAAAACACTGGAATGGTAGATTTGCAGTGGAAAAATGTGCAACGTAGAAATAAAAATAATGGGGTGCAAAGGAGCAAAATAAATAAATAAAATAAATACAGTAGGGAAACAGGTAGTTGTTTGGGCTAAATTATAGGTGGGCTATGTACAGGTGCAGTAATCTGTGAGCTGCTCTGACAGCTGGTGCTTAACCTCTTGCTCCTACCTGACACGCAGGCGTCCCATCTAGATATCTGGAAATGCAAATGCGCTACGCTAAATGCTAATAGCACTCGTTAAAACTCAAACGTTCATTAAAATACACATGCAGGGTATTGAATTAAAGCTACACTCGTTGTGAATCCAGGCAACAAGTCAGATTTTTAAAATGCTTTTCGGCGAAAGCATGAGAAGCTATTATCTGATAGCATGTAACACCCCAAAAGACCCGCAGGGGACGTAAACAAAATAATTAGCATAGTCGGCGCTACACAAAACATAAAACATTCATTACCTTTGACCATCTTCTTTGTTGGCACTCCTAGATGTCCCATAAACACTATTGGGTATTTTTTTCGATTAAATCGGTCCATATATAGCCTAGATATCGATCTATGAAGACTGTGTGATCAACGAAAAAAATAGCGTTTTATAACGTAACGTCATTTTTTAAAATTAAAAAAGTCGACGATAAACTTTCACAAAACACTTCGAAATACTTTTGTAATGCAACTTTAGGTATTAGTAAACCTTAATAAGAGATCAAATTGATCACGAGGCAATGTATATTCTATAGCTGTACGTCTGGAAATAATGTCCGGGTAAATCTCAACCAAAATATCCGGTCGGAGACCTGAAGAAATGGGCTGTCTCTTGTTCGTTTGACCAAGAAACAAAGCCTAGGCAAATGACAAGACTGTTGATATCGTGTGGAAGCTGTAGGTATTGCAACCTCAGCCCCATTTAATGTGGTTCACCTTTATCAATCGGTTGAAGTGGCACATGGATATATTTTTCCATTTTCAGTGATCAGATTTTCCTGCACTTTTCGATGAAACGCACGTTCGGTTATAGTCACAGCCGTGATTTAACCAGTTTTATAAACGTCTGGGTGTTTTCTATCCACACATACTAATCATATGCATATACTATATTCCTGGCATGAGTAGCAGGGTGTTGAAATGTTGCGCGATTTTTAACAGAATGTTCGAAAAAGTAGGGGGTAGGAGTAACAGGTTTAAGCTAGTGAGGGAGATAAGTGTTTCCAGTTTCAGAGATTTTTGTAGTTCGTTCCAGTCATTGGCAGCAGAGAACTGGAAGGAGAGGCGGCCAAAGAAAGAATTGGTTTTGGGGGTGACAAGAGAGATATACCTGCTGAAGCGCGTGCTACAGGTTGGTGATGCTATGGTGGCCAGCGAGCTGAGATAAGGGGGGACTTTACCTAGCAGGGTCTTGTAGATGACATGGAGCCAGTGGGTTTGGCGACGAGTATGAAGTGAGGGCCAGCCAACGAGAGCATACAAGTCGCAATGGTGGGTAGTATATGGGGCTTTGGTGACAAAACGGATGGCACTGTGATAGACTGCATCCAATTTGTTGAGTAGTGTATTGGAGGCTATTTTGTAAATGACATCGCCGAAGTCGAGGATTGGTAGGATGGTCAGTTTTACAAGGGTATGTTTGGCAGCATGAGTGAAGGATGCTTTGTTGCGAAATAGGAAGCCAATTCTAGATTTAACTTTGGATTGGAGATGTTTGATGTGGGTCTGGAAGGAGAGTTTATAGTCTAACCAAACACCTAGGTATTTGTAGTTGTCCACATATTCTAAGTCAGAGCCGTCCAGAGTAGCGATGTTGGACAGGCGGGCAGGTGCAGGCAGCGATCGGCTGAAGAGCATGCATTTAGTTTTACTTGTATTTAAGAGCAATTGGAGGTCACGGAAGGAGAGTTGTATGGCATTGAAGCTTGCCTGGAGGGTTGTTAACACAGTGTCCAAAGAAGGGCCAGAAGTATACAGAATGGTGTCGTCTGCGTATAGGTGGATCAGAGACTCACCAGCAGCAAGAGCGACATCATTGATGTATACAAAGAAGAGAGTCGGTCCAAGAATTGAACCCTGTGGCACCCCCATAGGGACTGCCAGAGGTCCGGACAGCAGAACCTCCGATTTGACACACTGAACTCTATCAGAGAAGTAGTTGGTGAACCAGGCGAGGCAATCATTTGATAAACCAAGGCTGCAGAGTCTGCCGATGAGGATGTGGTGATTGACAGAGTCGAAAGTCTTGGCCAGATCAATGAATACGGCTGCACAGTAATGTTTCTTATCGATGGCGGTTAAGATATCGTTTAGGACCTTGAGCGTGGCTGAGTTGCACCCATGACCAGCTCTGAAACCAGATTGCATAGCAGAGAGGGTATGGTGAGATTCTAAATGGTCGGTTGACTTGGCTTTCGAAGACCTTAGAAAGGCAGGGTAGGATAGATATAGGTCTGTAGCAGTTTGGGTCAAGAGTGTCCCCCCCTTTGAAGAGGGGGATGACCGCAGCTGCTTTCCAATCTTTGGGAATCTCAGATGACACGAAAGAGAGGTTGAACAGGCTAGTAATAGGGGTGGCAACAATTTCGGCAGGTAATTTTTGAAAGAAAGGGTCCAGATTGTCTAGCCCGGCTGATTTGTAGAGGTCCAGATTTTGCAGCTCTTTCAGAACATCAGCTGACTGGATTTGGAAGAAGGAGAAATGGGGAAGGTTTGGGAGAGTTGCTGTGGGGGGTGCAGTGCTGTTGACCGGGGTAGGGGTAGGGGTAGCCAGGTGGAAAGCATGGCCAGCCGTAGAAAGCATGTTTAGCATGTTCCAGTTTAGGTCGCCTAGCAGCACGAGCTCTGAAGATAGATGGGGGGCAATCAGTTCACATATGGTGTCCAGAGCACAGCTGGGGGCAGAGGGTAGTCTATAGCAGGCGGCAACGGTGAGAGACTTGTTTTTAGAGAGGTGGATTTTTAAAAGTAGAACTTCAAATTGTTTGGGTACAGACCTGGATAGTAGGACAGAACTCTGCAGGCTATCTTTGCAGTAGATTGCAACACCGCCCCCTTTGGCAGTTCTATCTTGTCTGAAAATGTTGTAGTTAGTGGTCTTCCTAAGCCAGGATTTCAGACACAGCTAGAACATCCGGGTTGGCAGAGTGTGCTAAAGCAGTGAATAAAACAAACTTAGGGAGGAGGCTTCTAATGTTAACATGCATGAAACCAAGGCTATTACGGTTACAGAAGTCATCAAAAGAGAGCGCCTGGGGAATAGGAGTGGAGCTAGGCACTGCAGGGCCTGGATTCACCTCTACATCACCAGAGGAACAGAGGAGGAGTAGGATAAGGGTACGGCTAAAAGCAATGAGAATTGGTCGTCTAGAACGTCTGGAACAGAGAGTAAAAGGAGGTTTCTGGGGGCGATAAAATAGCTTCAAGGTATAATGTACAGACAAAGGTATGGTAGGATGTGAATACATTGGAGGTAAACCTAGGTATTGAGTGATGAGGAGAGACATTGAAACCAGGAGATGTCGTCGCATCTGTGGGTGGTGGAACGAATAGGTTGGATAAGGTATAGTGAGCAGGACTAGAGGCTCAACAGGGAAACAAGCCAATAAACACTAACCAGAACAGCAATGGACAAGGCATATTGACATTAAGGAGAGGCATGCTTAGTTGAGTGATCAAAAGGGTCCAGTGAGTAGTGAGGTTGGTTGGGGTCACGGCGATTCAGACAGTTAGCCGGGCCATCGGTAGCAAGCTAGCATAGGATGGAGGTCTGTTTTTAGCCACCTCGTGCGTTTCCGTAGGTAGGATTAGTGGGGTTCCGTGTGGTAGAGGGGATCAATCCAATTTGCAAAAAAATAAAAATAGATATAGTTATAAAACAAATGTCAGATAGATCTATTCAGATAGCAGCCAATAAGACAGCTAACGATTAGTGGACCACAGATGGGCGTTCAGGTAACGTCGCAACGGAGGAGCCAGCTGGATAACTCACTCGGGCAGATAACGTCGGTAGTCCAGTTGTGAAGGCCCGGTGGGGCTCCGCGTTGGCAGTAAAACGGGTCCGGATAGGTGATTGTAGCCCAGGAGTGACTGATGGAACTCTTCAGCTGGCTAGCTCAGGAATAAATTGATGTTTGCTCCGGAATCGACGTAAACCGATAGCAGCGAGCTAGCTGCGAGATCCCGGTATAAAATGTCCAGTGCTTGCGGTTGAAATCCGGGGACATGGAGAGAAAAATAGGTCCGGTATGTTCCAGTCCGAGCCGGACAAAACTGGTGATAGATTTTCGAGCTAAAGGATAGCTGATGACCACAAACCGTGGTTCGCTGAATACTAACGATTAGCCAGTAATGAAGCTAACTAGCTTCTGGCTAGCTTCAGGCTAGCTTCTGGTTAGCTTCTGTGTAGGATTACAGATTTGAGGTAAATAACTTTCTTTTTTATATATATAAATTGGTGAGGCGGGTTGCAGGAGAGTATTTTGAAGATGAGTTTATGGAAAAGAAAAAAATATATATAAAAAGGTATGTGAAGAAAGTTGAAAATATATATACAGTGGGGCAAAAAAGTATTTAGTCAGCCACCAATTGTGCAAGTTCTCCCACTTAAAAAGATGAGGCCTGTAATTTTCATCATAGGTACACTTCAACTATGACAGACAAAATGAGAAGAAAAAAATCCAGACAATCACATTGTAGGATGTTTTATGAATTTATTTGCAAATTATGGTGGAAAATAAGTATTTGGTCACCTACAAACAAGCAAGATTTCTGGCTCTCACAGACCTGTAACTTCTTCTTTAAGAGGCTCCTCTGTCCTCCACTCGTTACCTGTATTAATGGCACCTGTTTGAACTTGTTATCAGTATAAAAGACACCTGTCCACAACCTCAAAGAGTCACACTACAAACTCCACTATGGCCAAAACCAAAGACCTGTCAAAGGACACCAGAAACAAAATTGTAGACCTGCACCAGGCTGGGAAGACTGAATCTGCAATAGGTAAGCAGCTTGGTTTGAAGAAATCAACTGTGGGAGCAATTATTAGGAAATGGAAGACATACAAGACCACTGATAATCTCCCTCGATCTGGGGCTCCACGCAAGATCTCACCCCGTGGGGTCAAAATGATCACAAGAACGGTGAGCAAAAATCCCAGAATCACACGGGGGGACCTAGTGAATGACCTGCAGAGAGCTGGGACCAAAGTAACAAAGCCTACCATCAGTAACACACTACACCGCCAGGGACTCAAATCCTGCAGTGCCAGACGTGTCCCCCTGCTTAAGCCAGTACATGTCCAGGCCTGTCTGAAGTTTGCTAGAGAGCATTTGGATGATCCAGAAGAAGACTGGGAGAATGTCATATGGTCAGATGAAACCAAAATATAACTTTTTGGTAAAAACTCAACTCGTCGTGTTTGGAGGACAAAGAATGCTGAGTTGCATCCAAAGAACACCATACCTACTGTGAAGCATGGGGGTGGAAACATCATGCTTTGGGGCTGTTTTTCTGCAAAGGGACCAGGACGCCTGATCCGTGTAAAGGAAAGAATGGGGCCATTTATCGTGAGATTTTGAGTGAAAACCTATCAGCAAGGTCATTGAAGATGAAACGTGGCTGGGTCTTTCAGCATGACAATGATCCCAAACACACCGCCCGGGCAACGAAGGAGTGGCTTCGTAAGAAGCATTTCAAGGTCCTGGAGTGGCATAGCCAGTCTCCAGATCTCAACCCCATAGAAAATCTTTGGAGGGAGTTGAAAGTCCATGTTGCCCAGCAACAGCCCCAAAACATCACTGCTCTAGAGGAGATCTGCATGGAGGAATGGGCCAAAATACCAGCAACAGTGTGTGAAAACCTTGTGAAGACTTACAGAAAACGTTTGACCTCTGTTATATACCCTTTGTTGGCAATGACAAAGTATTGAGATAAACTTTTGTTCTTGACCAAATACTTATTTTCCACCATAATTTGCAAATAAATTCATAAAAAAATCCTACAATGTGATTTTCTGAAGAAAAAAAAATCTCATTTTGTCTGTCATAGTTGAAGTGTACCTATGATGAATATTACAGGCTTCTCTCATCTTTTTAAGTGGGAGAACTTGCACAATTGGCGGCTGACTAAATACTTTTTTGCTGTATATATATATATATATATATATATTTATATTTCATAAAACGGCATTAGCACTTACCCGTCCAGAACTACGTCCTGTCCTTGCAGAAACAGCTCCTCAGTTCCTGTTTGAATCACACTCAAAGATTCCTCAAACAAAAAAATCTGTCTCACTTTCACTTTTACTTAAATTTTGACATCGCTTTTCCTGATTTATTCGCCATGATATCGTCAATGAAATCGTTGAAAATACAACTTTCCGAAATACTGCTGCACGTAACAAGCCTCACAGCAACTCCTCTGATCGTCAAGGCGAGAATGGAGTTCGTTACGCGTGCGATTACAAACAACGAATGGTGGTCCAACCCAAAACCATTACATACTGGCGTTTACCTCAGCTCATTGGCTATCTACCCAGCTAGATTTCAAGAAGATCAGTGGTCATGGGGCAGAAATACAGTCCATCAATGAAGCTTCGCTAAAATTATTGGTGCGTAAGGTAGTCATTGCTCATTGTCTTCAAATAAGTTCACGTCGGTCAATACTCCCTGCAAAAAAAACAATGAGGTTTGGCTGTGTTGCAAACATCCAGAGGAATGCACTGAAACCAACCATGACTAGATAAACGATGGTTTACCGTGTGTAATTACAACGAATGCTCCGTAAAAAATTGAGAGATGGAATTCACGGCACAAACGGGTTACAAAATGTTTCGATTTAATCTATAAAAATAGATTTTCTCAAAGAAAACGGCACTTCATTTGATCACTGGGACCCTCAGGAAGAGAAATAAGAGCAAGATATCAGAATGTAAGTCATCATTTTACCTTCAGATGTGAATGTGTAAAAACTGTCATGGCGGAAAATGTTTCTGTTGTTGATTGCTCTTCTCAAACAAAAGCATGGTATTTGTTCTCTGTAATAGCCATTTTAAATTGGAAAACGTAGTTTGATAACCAAGATCCTAATCTTTTGAAGGGTGTAAGACACTTGCATTTTCAAGAATGTTTAATGTTACGACGTTGTATTTTTAGTTGTCACTCTGAAACTTCCCCTGATGTTGATCCCTGTACAGGGTTCGCAGCCATAAGCATCTCCAATCCAAAATTAAATCTAGAATAATGTTCTGGGGCTGTTTTGCAGGGTTCGGGCTAGTGTCAGGTTCACCTTAGGGTCATGATAGGGGCTGTCCCAAATGTTTGATGTATTATAATAATTTATTATGCTTATGTTGTATTAATACAAGGGGAGGGGTTATAAGACCCCTCCCTCCTTACATTTATAGGGTCCTATACTGCAGATTAACAATATATATTCATTATCATGTTTAATACTGTTCCACAGTATTTCTAGTTTCTGCCTCTTATAAAGAAATGGTCTGAGAGATTTGTGACTGAGACAGAACTCTGCAGGGGAGTGAAAGAGATAAGAGTCTAGTCAGACATTCCACTAAAAATCTACTTGGGGAGTGGACATTTACTGCTGAGCCTTTAGATAACACTGAAACTCTTGTTTGTATAGCTGTGTAGGTATGGGTTTGGTCTCAGGAGTAGAAGGTAATGACGTAGGCAGTGACATCACTAAGATATGACTGCAGGCATAATAAAACAACTTGGACCCTTTTCTATTTAGCAGAACTTACTCGGAAACATGCGTGCTATGTTCCTGTTGTCAACTTCTGTCTGCAATTGCATTAATAAAGATTTTTCACTGATTTAATTAAAGATATTGTTTGAATGCTTATTTCACCAATGAGCCAATGATTGACAAGGAACAAGGAATGAACCCCAACACTAGTCCCCTTAGTTCCAGTGAAGGGAAATGTTAATACTACAGCATAACGGGTAATCTCTGGTAGTGAAGTGAGCATTGTAGATGATTCTCTGCTTCCAAATTTGTTGCAACAGTTTGGGCAAGGCCCTTTCCTGTTTCAGAATGAAAATTCTCCTGTGGACAAAGAGAGGTCCAAACAGAAATGGTTTGTCGAGACAGAGCCCTGACCTCTACCCCATCGAACATCTTTGGGATGAATTGGAACGCCTAACATGAGCCAGCCAATGGAAGCAAGTCCCTGCAGCAATGTTCCAACATCTAGTTGAAAGCTTCCCCAGAAGAGTGGAGGCTGTTATAGCAGTAAAGGGGGGGACCAACTCCATATTAATCTCAATGTTGTTGGAATGACATGTTCAAAGAGCAGGTGTCCACATACATTTGGTCATAGTGTGTAGTGTGTATACAATGCAATTCGTAAAGTATTCAGACCCTTTGAATTTTTTCACATTTTGTAACGTTACAGCCTTACTCTAAAATGGATAAAATATTTGTTTACCCTCAATCTACACACAATACCCCATAATGACATAGCAAAAACAGGTTTAGACATTTTTGCAAATATATCATTAAAAAATATATATATATATATATCTTACTACATAAGTATTCAGACCCTTTGCTATGAGACTCGAAATTGAGCTCAGGTGCATCCTGTTTCCATTGATCATCCTTGAGCTGTTTCTACAACTTGATTGGAATCCAAGTCCACCTGTGGTAAATTCAAAATGATAAGACATGATTTGGAAAGGCTATATATAGTTGAAGTTGGAAGTTTACATACACCTTAGCCAAATACATTTAAGCTCAGTTTTTCACAATTCCTGACATTTAATCCTAGTAAAAATTGTTTTAGGTCAGTTAGGATCACCACTTTATTTTAAGAATGTGAAATGTCAGAATATTAGTAGAGATAATTATTCCAGCTTTAATTTCTTTCATCACAATCCCAGTGGGTCAGAAGTTTACATACACTCAATTAGTATTTGGTAGCATTGCCTTTAAATTGTTTAACTTGGGTCAAACGTTTCAGGTAGCCTTCCACAAGCTTCCCACAATAAGTTGGGTGAATTTTGGCCCATTCCTCCTGACAGAGCTGGTGCAACTGAGTCAAGATTGTAGGCCTCCCTGCTCGCACACACTTTTTCAGTTCTGCCCACAAATTTTCTATAGGGTTGAGGTCAGGGCTTTGTGATGGCCACTCCAATACCTTGACTTTGTTGTCCTTAAGTCATTTTGCCACAACTTTGGAAGTATTCTTGGGGTCATTGTCCATTTGGAAGACTCATTTGCGACCAAGCTTTAACTTCCTGACTGATGTCTTGAGATGTTGTTTCAATATATCCACAATTTTCCTCTCTAATGATGCTATCTATTTTGTCAAGTGCACCAGTCCCATCTGCAGCAAAGCACCCCCACAACATGATGCTGCCACCCCCGTGCTTCACGGTTGGGATGGTGTTCTTCGGCTTGCAAGCTTCCCCCTTTTTCCTCCAAAAATAACGATGGTCATTTTGGCCAAACAGTTCTATTCTTGTTTCATCAGACCAGAGGACATTTTTCCAAAAAGTATGATCTTTGTCCCCATGTGCAGTTGCAAACCGTAGTCTGGCTTTTTTATGGCAATTTTGGAGCAGTGGCATCTTCCTTGCTGAGGGGCCTTTCAGGTTATGTCGATATAGGACTCGTTTTAATGTGGATATAGATACTTTTGTACCGGTTTCCTCCAGCATCTTCACATGGTCCTTTGCTGTTGTTTTGGGATTGATTTGCACTTTTTGCACCAAAGTATGTTCATCTCTAGGAGACAGAACGCGTCTCCTTCCTGAGCGGTATGACAGCTTCGTGGTCCCTTGGTGTTTATACTTGCGTACTATTGTTTGTACAGATGAGCGTGATACCTTCAGGCGTTTGGAAATTTCTCCCAAGGATGAACCAGAATTGTGGGAGGTCTACACATTGTTTTCTGAGGCCGTAGCTGATTTCTTTTGATTTTCCCATGATGTTAAGCAAAGATGCACTGAGTTTGAAGATAGGCCTTGAAATATATCCACAGGTACACCTCCAATTGACTCAAATTATGTCAGTTAGCCTATCAGAAGCTTCTAAAGCCATGACATCATTTTGGGGAATTTTCCAAGCAGTTTAAAGGAAGAGTCAACTGAGTGTATGTAAAACGTCTGACCCACTGGAATTGTAATACAGTGAATTATAAGTGAAATAATGTCTGTAAACAATTGCTGGAAAAATTACTTGTGTCATACACAAAGTAGATGTCCTAACCGACTTGCCAAAACTATAGATTGTTAACAAGAAATTTGTGGAGTGGTTGATAAAGGAGTTAATGACTCCAACCAAAGTGTATGTAAACTTCCGACTTCAACTGTAAGTTCCCACAGTTGACACTGCATGTCAGAGCAAAAACCAAGCCATGAGGTCAAAAGAATTGCCTGTAGAGCTCCAAGACAGGATTGTGTCATGGCACTGATCCGGGGAAGAGTACCAAAAAATGTCTGCTGTATTGAAGCTCACCAAGAACACGGGGGCCTCCATCATTCTTAAATGGAAGAAGTTTGGATCCACCAAGACTCTACCTAGACTGCAGCGCCAGCTGTGCCACCAGAGACTCTGGGTTCACGCCCAGGCTCTGTTGTAACCGGCCGCGACCGGGAGGTCCGTGGGGCGACGCACAATTGGCCTAGCGTCGTCCAGGTTAGGGAGGGTTTGGCCGGTAGGGAAATCATCGCGCACCAGCGACTCCTGTGGCGGGCCGGGCGCAGTGCACGCTAACCAAGGTTGCCAGGTGCACGGTGTTTCCTCCGACACATTGGTGCGGCTGGCTTCCGGCACTGTGTTAAGAAGCAGTGCGGCTTGGTTGGGTTGTGTATCGGAGGACGCATGACTTTCAACCTTCGTCTCTCCTGAGCCCGTACGAGAGTTGTAGCGATGTGACAAGATAGTAGCTACTAAAACAATTGGATAGCACGAAATTGCGGAGAAAAGGGGGTAAAAAATTAAATATATTTTTAAAGACTCTACCGAGAGCTGTCAGCCCAGCCAAACTGAGCAATCAAGGGAGAAGGGCCTTGACCAGGGAGGTGACCAAAAACCTGATGGTCACTCTGAACAACTTCCAGAATTCCTCTGTGGAGATGCGAGAACCTTCCAGAAGGACAACCATCTCTAAAGCACCACCAATCTGGCCTTCATGGTAGAGTGGCCAGATGGAAAGCCACTCCTCAGTAAAAAGCACATGACAGCCTGCTTGGAGTTTGTCAAGAGGCACCTAAAGGACTCTCATACCATGAGAAATAAGATTCTCTGGTCTGATGAAACCAAGATTGAACTCTTTGGCCTGAATGCCAAGCGTCACGTCTGGTGGAAACCTGGCACCATCCCTACGGTGAAGTATGGTGGTGGCAGTATCGTGCTGCGGGGATGTTTTTCAGGAACTGGGAGACTAGTCAGGATCGAGGGAAAGGAGCCAAGTACAGAGAGATCCTTGATGAAAACCTTCTCTAAGAGCGCTCAGAACCTCAGACTGGGGCGAAGGTTTACCTTCCAACAGGCCAACGACCTTAAGCACACAGCCAAGACAACACAGGAGTGGCTTCGGGACAAATGTCAATGTCCTTGAGTGGCCCAGCCAGAGCTCAGACTTGAACCCAAACTAACATCTCTGGAGAGAACTGAAAATAGCTGTCCAGCGATGCTCTCCATTCAACCTGACAGAGCTTGAAAGGATCTGCAGAGAATGGGAGAAACCCCATTACAGGTGTGCCAAGCGTGTAGGGTCAAACCCAGGAAGACTCGAGGCTGTAGTCGCTGCCAAAGGTGCTTCAACAAAGTACTGAGTAAACAGTCCGAATACTTGTGATTTCAGTTTTTGTTTTTAATACATTTGCAATAATTTATAAAAATCCGTTTTTGCTTCATTTCATTTGATGATTGATGAGTAAAAAAAACTATTTAATCCATTTTAGAATAAGGCTAACGTCAAAAAAAAAATGGAAAAAGTCAAGGGGGCTGAATACATGTATGTATATATATATATATATATTGGACACCTACTCATTCAAGGGTTTTTCTTTATTTTGCCTATTTTCTAGATTGTAGACATCAACACTATGAACTATGAAATAACACATATGGAATCATGTAGTAACAAAAAAAGTGTTAAACCAATATATTTTAGATTCTTCAAAGTAGCCACCCCATCTCAATTGGGTTGAGGTCGGATAATTGTGGAGGCCAGGTCATCTGATGCAGCACTCCATCACTCTACTTCTTGGTCAAATAGCCTTTGCTGGTTAATTGTGCCTTTGAATTCTAAATAAACCACTAACAGTGTCACCAGAAAACACCTCCATACCATCACACCTCCTCCTCCATGCTTCACGGTGGGAACCACACATGCGGAGACACGGCTGTTGGATCCAAAAATCTGAAATTTGGACTCATCAGACCAAAGGACAGATTTCCACCGGTTTTATGTCCATTACTCATGTTTTTTGGCAAGTCTTATTATTATTATTATTGGTGTCCTTTAGTAGTGGTTTCTTTGCAGAAAGAAACCTTTGACCATGAAGGCCTGATTCACACAGTTTCCTCTGAACAGTTGATGTTGAGATGTGTCTGTTATTTGAACTCTGAAGCATTTATTTCCTGTGGTGATTCTCATGAGAGCCAGTTTCGTCATAGCGATTGATGGTTTTTGGAACTGCACTTGAAGAAACTTTCAAAATTCTTGAAATGTTCCTGATTGACTGACCTTCATGTCTTAAAGTAATAATTGACTGTTGTTTCTCTTTGCTTATTTGAGCTGTTCATGCCATAATATGGACTTGGTATTTTACCAAATAGGGCTATCTTATGTATACCACCCCTACCTTGTCACAACTGATTGGCTCAAATGCATTAAGAAGGAGCGGCAGAGTAGCCAGTGTTGGACTAGTAACCGGAAGGTTGCAAGTTCAAATCCCCGAGCTGACAAGGTACAAATCTGTTGTTCTGCCCCTGAACAGGCAGTTAACCCACTGTTCCTAGGCTGTCATTGAAAATAAGAATTTGTTCTTAACTGACTTGCCTCGTTAAATAAAGGTAAAATAAGAAAGGAATTCCACAAATGAATTTAACAAGACACACCTGTTAAGAGAAATGCTTAACGTGACTACCTCATGGAGCTGGTTGAGAGAATGCCAATAGTTTCCAAAGTTTAAGGCAAAGTGTGGCTACTTTGAAAAATCTCAAATATAAACTATAATTTGTTTAACAGTTTTTTAGGGTACTACATGATTCCATATGTGTTATTTCAGTTGATGTCTTCGCTATTCTACAATGTAGAAAATAAAGAAAAACCCTTGACTGGTACTGTATACACGCACACACACAAATCACCCATTTCGTATATGTTAAGATGTACAATTCATATATGTTACGGATTTGGAAGTAATACAATATGTTACGAATTCGCAAGACGTAGAATATGTTACCAATTTTCAAAATGTATGATATGATTCCAATGTGTTGTGGGTAACGTTACCTAGGTGGCTAACATTATTTAGCTGGCTAACGTTTTCTATGCTAGGGTTAGGGATAAGGTTAGGAGTTGGGTTAAAGGGTTGCACTTAAGGTTAGGGAAAGGGTTAGCTAACAACATGCTAAGTAGTTGCAAATTAGCTAAAATGCTAAACTTGTCCGTGATTAGAGTTGAACACGCAACCTTTAGGTTGCTAGACGTTCGCGTTATATGCCCAACCAACCTCCCTCCGTTTTTGCCTTAATAAGAAACCTTCCGTCTTATTTACCCATACCAAACTGTAACACATTGTTACTAATTTGAGTGTCCCGGATTTACATGTACTATGTCTTTGAGACCGGGGCAGGCGTGCATGATGGCAATGATAAAACAGCAACAATTTATATCCTTATTTGGTCCTGTTAGACATCTGTTTCCTTGTCAACTCTACTCACCTCCCTTTTCATCATTCCATCAACTTTGCTCTCTTCCTTTCCATCATCGTCTTTTCAGTGTCTAGTATATCATGCCAGGCGGTTCTGGATCTTTCCATTGGTGGTGTCAGAGTACTCACTAGTTACCACAGCCACACATTTACAATGCCTGCCTATTTCTACAATTTCTCTTCTTAAAGTTTGATTTTCAACCTAACATTAAACCCTAACCTTAACCAAACTGGTAACCTTATGCCTAACCTTAAATTAAGACCATAAAGCTAATTTATGTTTTCATTAATTTTTACGATATAGCTGAGCCACGAAGTCAAAATTGGCTATCGAGTGGAAATCCCACCTACCTATCTTGTCACCTGTGATCCCAGTTGAGCCTTTAGTACTGGTGTTTGATGGATCTGAACCATATGTGTGAAGCCTTTCCCTAATTTATTTAATACTATAGTTTTTATAGGGATATGGAATATTGGACATTGTCATAGCATCTATTTCAATTGATTGGTCAATGATCATATAGTACCAGTTAGATACAACTCAAAAATGACTTGTCCATCATACAGAACCTACCTATATGGACTGTAGTTATGGCAACATACTACAACCAATCCAATCGCGCCATACATCTGACAGTAATCTTCTTAACTCATGGTCGCTGTCCTTAAAGCACCATTAAATGCGGATTGAAGGCATGGAAACTTTGAACGTTAACCCAGACTCATGTGGTTTTACCATCGCCTAAGTTTTACTTTTCAAAATTGTACTTTGTATGGAATGATAACGTTTTGAAACAATATATATCGTTTAATTCGAGATTGACTATGGTATTCCGAGTAGATTACCGCTTTCTCGGCGTGTTTTACGCACTGGATTTGAAAGGCATAATAATCGGTTAGGCGCCACCCGTTATTTCACTAAAGATTAACGACCAAAATACTGCCCTGGTATGTTATCTCTGTTGAGATTGTTGTGTTTTTACGCACTGGGACTGGGCTATGAGAAGCTTGTGCGTGGACAGGATGACAATCCGGATACGGGAGCCCGGTTCCTATGCCGAGCCATGACCATTGGCGCTGACACTTGTTTGGTCCCCGTAGTTCGCGAACCAAACACGGCGGCTCAGGAGGAAGTGTTGAGGAACACAGTCATGCAGCTCCGTGAAACGGTTCTCCAACAGAAAGAGACGATAGTCAACCAACTTGGGACCATAAACGAGCTGACCACCAAGCTCTCCCTCTGCGAGTCAGCCTCCGAGGAAGGGGAGTATGAAAGTGGTGGATCTTGGAGTAAAAACAAAAATAATCAGAACACAATGGGAGATTTACCCAGAGATCCCAATGATACAATCGACAACCTCGGTAAGACCATGCAGAGTCTGAAGGACCGACTGGAGAACCTAGAGGTAAGACACGGGACAGTAACCATAAATTACTCTTTGGTTCCTAAATCATGGAAAGGGAGTGCTGAAAATGATCGTCACCAGTGTGATTTAAATACATCTGAAATAGGCCTAATGTTTAAAATTGTTGCCCCTTGCATGATTGTCTGGTTATTAAGTAATTGAGTCCAAAGTGAACACCTGTTGCTGTGGTCAACTTTGTGGCCATTAAATTTGCTCCCATTTTGGCCTGTGGCCTATAATATTCTATTTTTGCCACCATGTAGAGGCATACCCTGAATGGATTAGCCTTTTATCTCCTTTACCTTCCAGTGATTAAGTTCCCTATGTAACCTTACTCAACAAATGCATCAGCTCTTAATAAAAGCAGCTCATTCAAATGACCACAGATATAATGAGTTTCTTGGGATATTTAGGTCTCTTGCAGAGCTGTTTCATTCCAGATCGAAACAAGTTCAGTAAATCCAATCCTAGCTTGTGTAGTACCATCTGTTAGTTTAGAGCTTCCTGAACCACAGGTAATCCCCATTAGGCCATGCAGTAAAAGTACATTGGGAAACAAACGCATGACGGTATCAAGCTAAACCACACAGTAGATGGTGTTTAAGCTCATTATGCATTAACAGGCTTTGGAAACTGGTGAGACAATTGGAGAGACCCAATGTTCTCCATGAGTTACAATAAGGGGCCAGAGTCATGTGGCCAGGAAAACAACTCCTGGGCCTTCTGATAATATACTAGCCTACACACAGTGTAGCCGATTTCCACTCAGCCAATGATCTTTGAAAATTACACACATTAAATAGGTGACAAACATAAGAGACAGGAAGCAGCACATCTCAGACCTCAATACAAATTGACCTGAAGTCTATCAACCTCCACAGACTGTCTGCGTTAACCTCCACTAATTGTTTGTGACCATCTTGTATTGTCTCCACTTATTTAATTGTCTAATGACGTCTCCATCTTGTCCCCGCAGCAGCAGCAGCAGAGAGCAAACATGTCGGGAGCGTGGTTCCCCAGCGAGCTGCGAGACCTGCTGCAGCAGAGGCTGGGAGACCTGGAAAAACAGCTGCTCAGTAAGGTCAACAACCTGGAGGAAGAGAAGTCTCTGCTCTACAATGAGACCACAGCCCACAGGCAGAAGACAGAGAGCACCCTCAACTCCCTGCTGACCAGGATCAATGAGCTGGAGAAAGGTAAATCACTGGAAAAGGAAAGATATGACAGGCGCATACTCACGTACGCACAAACATATGTCTGTGTACACAATCCGATGACAGTAGTACACAACTGCAGCACAAACTGGGAGATTCACACATTGTAAACACAATGAGCCATTCATTCTATCAACTATCCCACTAACTGACCCAATCACTGCCACTCACATACTGTACCCCACTGCAGTAAACAACTGAGGCTTTAGATCAAATCTGACAAATGTTTGCTTATCATTTTGTTCTCATAATTTGTGTATAAGTATAGAGGTGACTTCATAGACAACTCTCCCATTATTCTCTCTGTAGGTGGCAGTGGGTTCAAGTCCCCCGAGCAGTTTAAGCTGGTCCTCCCCCTGCGTACTAACTACCTGTACGGCCGCATGGCCAAGAGCCTTCCTGAGATGTACTCTTTCACTCTGTGCATGTGGCTGCGGTCCAGCGCCGGCCCTGGCATAGGCACCCCCTTCTCCTATGGGGTGCCAGGACAGGCCAATGAGATTGTCCTCATGGAGTGGGGCAACAACCCCATAGAGCTGCTCATCAATGACAAGGTAAGGGCACTCTAAATGACTCAGTGATTCTCAGTATCGCTGATCTGTGGGAGAGCCTACCGTTATTGACAGGAGTCTTTGTTTTAAATTAGATCTGGCTTTAATGAGGTTGCTGATTTTTTTTTGTTTTTTTACCAGCTTTACCAAATCCTAACCTTCCTCAATCTAATGTGTATTTCTCCTTTCTGTTTGTAAGCATCTGTACCTACCTTACACTCCTCTCCTATGTTACCTGTCCAGGTGGCTCAGCTGCCTCTATCAGTGCGTGATGGGAGGTGGCAACACATCTGTATCACCTGGACCACCAGGGATGGTCTGTGGGAAGCGTACCAGGATGGTCAGAAGCTGGGGGCAGGGGATAACCTGGCCCCCTGGCACCGCATCAAGCCTGGAGGAGCCATCATACTGGGGCAGGAACAGGTGAGTCTGCTGACTTGCGCCCATTATCTATAGGATACACAATTACATATTTGTATGGGAAATATTTAGCCTATTTTACTCTTGGTTTACAAAAGCACATCAGGTTTTCAGATTTGAATGGTACAGGTTCTTAGCCATGAGTACTGAGCTATAGGCTCTAGAGTGTAGACCAAATTTGAAAAGCCCCATCGCTAACAAAAATCCTGAAGATCAGTTACATGAGAAAATAAATTAACTTTTTTTTTTTAGAGCTTATAAAGTAGAGACCAGATAGGTCAAGTGTGTCTGGCTCAGCCTGGCGGTCCACACAGTGATATGTTGTTTTTAACGAGGCCTGTTGTTTATGGCCTCAACAGGACATGGTGGGCGGGCGCTTTGACGCCACACAGGCCTTTGTGGGTGAGCTGAGCCAGGTTAACATCTGGGACAAGGTCCTGAAGTCAGCCGACATCCTTACCATGGCCAACTGTTCCTCCTACACCCCCGGGAATGTGGTGTCCTGGCTGGACAGTGATGTGGAGGTGTTTGGAGGAGGAGCAGCCAAATTGCCTCTAGAGATATGCCAGGACCGGCTGTCTGAGACTGAGTCTTAGGATGGATGTCTGTCTGTGGTGTGTTGAGAATCATGTTCTCAATCTTGACGCCTACTGTACCTGCTAAGTGTAATGCTGGTCATGTGTTTCGTTTGTCTGTGTAAGGAAAGGCTGATCTACCTAATTCCAGATGATTCTACTACACACAGATCCAGTTTTACACACACATTGGCAAACAGACTTAATGACACTGGATTTGGCATGTGAGGCTGGTTTAGGCATGCGTGCGACATGGGAGGTGTAAGGTGCACAGATTAGCCGTCCCCCGAATGCCAGAGTAATTTACGTCCCAGGCCACAAACTGTAACCTACATCCTAGGACTTACATACAGTAATCTAAATCTCCTGATGGAAGTCATTAAAGCCTTTTCCACCTTGAGTGGAGAGCAGTTTTAGGGGAACATCCAATCAAACATCAGCCAGGTGACCGCTATGTTGAAGGTTTTCAATAACCTTTTGCAGAGATGAGGGACTAGTTTTGATCTTTGAGTTAGTTAATATTCCATAGTTATGTGTGGAAATCTGTGTTCTTGTGGCATCATGTCTGTTGTACTATGTTAAGGTTTCATTACCCATACTGTTTTCAATACCCCAAGTCCACCTCAATGCCTGCAGCAGTATATGTTGTCTCAACTGTTCCGTAATTATCCTCTTGTTGTTAGGGACACGGTGGTTTGTTTAGGCCTACAATGTCTGTGCAGTGGTAGTTTTCAAGAACAAACGAAGCGTAATTTAGATGGGAGCATTGTTACTGTTAAATGTGTACATATCATTTTAAGCCGATAAGAACCATTCATTGTATGATATGAACAATACATTCATGTGTACGAGTGTCTCTTTCCATGAAAAATGTTCAGTGTGTAAAGTTATTTAATTGAGATACTTTTGATTTTGCTCAAGAGACAATGCTTACTTTTCATGTGGCCTTTTGAAGATGCTCTTTACTATGTTAACTATTGCCAAATTAACAAGAATGTGGAAAATTAAAGGACAAATAAAACACTATTGAAAAGCAGTCTGTTTAAATAGTGGTTAAATTGCATAGACCAGTAGCTTTAGCCAAGGCAGCATTAGTCATGCTTAATTAAGACATGAGAGCAGCTCAAAAGGTGGTGTCAATCATTTAGGCAGACTTCTACCTTGTGACTCCTACAGACTAGTGGGAAAACATCTCCCTTACTCTCTATTGGAAAATACATGGAAT
The DNA here is from genome assembly GCF_023373465.1 of Oncorhynchus keta. NCBI lineage: Eukaryota > Metazoa > Chordata > Actinopteri > Salmoniformes > Salmonidae > Oncorhynchus > Oncorhynchus keta. The sequence continues at coordinate 11,438,261 of NC_068422.1, read as the reverse complement.
TTGGTATGTTTAATGGAAGTGGGCCAGGGTTAGTATCTACACATCCTTGCAATGCAGTCCTGTATCTTATAAAAACCCTTGATTTTTGTGTTCTACCAGAGGCTGTTTAGTTGAAGGTCAGTTTGTCTGGAATTCTGGGTCAGGTTAACATTACAGAAGTACAACTCAAGTTATGCGAATGGTATTGTAAGATACAATTCTAATACATAACATTTGGTAGTCATGAGCAGCACAGATGTCAATTACCTAACAAATACGCTGAGTGTACAAAACATGACAGACTGACAAGGTGAAAACTATGATCCCTTATTGATGTTACCTGTTAAATCAGTGCAGTTGAAGGGGAGGAGAGGTTAAAGAAGGATTTTTAAGCCTTGAGACATGGATTGTATTTGTGCCATTGAGGGTGAATGGGCAAGACAAAAGATGCAAGTGCCTTTGAACGGGGTATGGTAGAAGGTGTCAGGTGCACCGGTTTGTGTCAAGAACTGCAATGATGCTGAGTTTTTCACACTCAACAGTTTCCTCTATCAAGAATGGGAGAAACAAAAAGCTCATTTCCATTGGAACATTCTGAACGATGGAGAATGTGGCCTGTTGTCACAGAAAAAATACTTCTGTGCAAGTGAGTGTAATCATGGTCCCCGCTTTTTGTGGTGGGAGGATGAAGGTAACCACAGTGACTAATCAACACCAACTCACTCAGCTTTGCAAACTAAACAGCATGATGAGTATTGGCCTGGACAAAAAACAGGCAGAATAAAGTGCTTCTCTTTATTAATTAGGATAAAGCAAGCACTTTAGACACTCCTACAAATGTCCGTCAGTAGATAGCACCAGTGGCGATGTTAATGTCCAACAAGAAGTCACTCATTTAAGGAGAGTAGCACAGAGCAGTAGACCCCCTCAGTAAAGTGCTGGAGTACATACATACTGCATATAGTAGTACCACAGTGGGTAGGCCATTGGATATGTAGGTGTGCTTCATGTATGTAAGATGTACGGCACAGGGACGATGGTATGGATTTGGTCCTGAGCCCAAAGGATGTATATCCTCATCTGCCACGTCATGGATGACGATAGGTTGAAGTTGCTCTTAGACACAAATCTGACGTAAGTTGATTCTAGATTTGAGCCTACGGGCAACTTCAACCTGAACCAACCCTACCCAGTTGGGGCAACGGGGGTCAGGAGTGATGGGTCAGGGGTGAGTTGAGGTCACGTAGATCCTGGTTGACCTCTGGTCTGCAGACTGCTGAAATGGGCCTCCCTCAGAACACTGTTGATGTGGTCATAGGGAGTGCTGCCGCCATAGAGACTCAACGAGGAAATTGAAGGGTCTTCTTGCGAGGGATTGAGGAGACCCTGGGAAGGGCAGTTCTTCTGGCTCTGTGTACATGTGCTGGTGCTGGCTCCTCCCCCTGCCCTCTCAGGACTACTGATACCACTACTGCTGTCACTGCCGGACGACTGGAGCAGAGAGAGAGAAAACAGGAATGACTTACAAGAAATTACTTTTTACACAAACCATCACAAGTGTGTGTGTGTGTCCTGTCACCTCAGAGTCCCAGACATCTTGGCCCAGCTTGGACACCAGGGCGTGACCCTCCTGTCCCCCTCCTGACCTTTTCGCCAACTGGTCCCCCTCATTGTCTCCACCCCGCCGCCGCTTCCTGTACACAGTGACAGAGAGGCCAGGGAGTGAGTGAGTTTGTGCCTGTGTTGCTCAGTCAATAGGGCATGGTGCTTGCAATGCCAAGAATTGAGTTTGATTCCTGCTGGGGCCCCTCATACATAACATGTATACAGTAAGTTGCTTTGGATAAAAGCTTCTATTAAATGGCATATTTTACCTTCACTTTTTTTTTACCTTCACTTGTTCCTCATGTTGTTACTTTACAGCCTTATTCTAAAATGGATTAAATCAAAATTCCAGGTTTTTTTCCCTAGAACTGGCCGCCCGCCAGGGAGGTGACCAACAACCGGATGGTCACTGACAAAGCTCCAGAGTTCCACTGTGGAGATGGGAGATCATTTCAGAAGGACAATCATCTCTGCAGCACTCCACCAATCCGGCCTTTATGGTAGAGTGGCCAGACGGAAGCCACTCCTCAGTAAAAGGCACATGACAGCCCGCTTGGAGTTTGCCAAAAGGCACCTAAAGGTGACAATGTCCTTGAGTGGCATTCCTAACCTAGCCCACGTCTGCTGTGTGGATCGAGCAGTCATTTGAAAGAGTAAGAACATTTCAGAGAGAAAACTCAAAGGCGAAATCCATTAAAGCGAAGATAATGGAATTCATTGGCGTTCTCTGTCGTGGGTGATGTTGGCTTTCGCCAACTGGTCGAGCACCAGTACAGTTTTGTTTAACTTCGAGATAGGGGGCGCTCTTTTAAATTTTGGATAAAAAACGTTCCCGTTTTAAACAAGATATTTTGTCACGAAAAGTTCCTCGACTATGCATGTAATTGACAGCTTTGGAAAGAAAAAAACTCTTGACGTTTCCAAAACTGCAAAGATATTATCTGTGAGTGCCCCAGAACTAATGCTACAGGCAAACCCAAAGATAAAATTTCATACAGGAAATGGTCCAGATTTTGAATGCCCTGTGTTCCAATGTCTCCTTATATGGCTGTGAATGCGCCAGGAATGAGCCTGCACTTTCTGTCGTTTCCCCAAGGTGTCTGCAGCATTGTGACGTTCCATTTTCTTCAGAAGAGAAACCAAACTGCCACGAATGATTTATCACCGATAGATATGTGAAAAACACCTTGAGGATTGATTCTAAACAACGTTTGCCATGTTTCTGTCGATATTATGGAGTTAATTTGGAAAAATGTTTGCGTTGTAATGACTTAATTTTCAGGTTTTTCTTACCCAAACGTGATGAACAAAACGGAGCGATTTGTCCTACACAAATAATCTTTTTTGAAAAACTGAACATGTGCTATCTAACTGAGAGTCTCCTCATTGAAAACATCTGAAGTTCTTCAAAGGTAAATTATTTTTATTTGAATGCTTTTCTTGTTTTTGTGAAAATGTTGCAGGCTTAATGCTATGCTAGGCTATCAACACAAATGCTTGTTTAGCTATGGTTCAAAAGCATATTTTGAAAATCTGAGATGACAGTGTTGTTAACAAAAGGCTAAGCTTGAGAGCAAATATTTATTTCATTTCATTTGCGATTTTCATGAATAGTTAACGTTGCGTTATGGTAATGAGTTTGAGGCTATAAATAGGATCCCGGATACGGGATTGCTCGTCGCAACAGGTTAAATGTTGGTACTATTTTTCAGATGTTGCCCTACTGTAGTTGCACAATAATAGGCGTCACTGCTATTAGCTTCACGACTGACATTTGGACCAGCAATATCAGCCCCATGAGCATGCAGAGTCTGACAGCACAGTGGGTCGTTGAGGATTTCGTACGGAGGAGAGTTGTATTGCATGCTCAGGAATATGCTGATTGTCATACCATTGCTGCCATTTCAATGGCATTTGAGAACATGGTTGAAACTTGGAAACATGAATACACTAGCTAGCTCCATTCAAACAACTGACTCGATAAATAAGCTCATCAACTGCACCTGCAGCAGATGCGATGCCCTCTGTCGTGGCATTGAAACACCTGCTCAACAAAAACTGACAGGGATATAAACAACTGTGCACAACATTTGAGATCAGCTTTATGGGATCTTTTTTTTTAGCTGATGAAACAAACACTTTACATGTTGATTTATATTTTTGTTCAGTGTAGTATTCGTATTCTAATTCCTAATTCTAACGCCACCGATTCTGTCACAACAGTGGAGTGTGCATGCCCATTCTGACTTTGCCAATGCTAAGCTAACCAGTTAGCTAGCAGCTAGTGTGCGACATTAGTGCTGACTAGTTTCTATGGAGTGAAGATGGCCCCTTTTCCAGACAAGGTGGATGTTCCTACTGGACCACATTGGCGAATGAAACAGTTGCCCTTGACAACAGTTTGCCCCAGCAACAAAACTGCCCACTCAGGCTGTGAACAAGCGATTTGGTGGAATTCTCTCTTTACAGTGTCGCCACCATGTTCGATGCTATGTACAAGGACCGCTACTTCAATGTAGACAAGAAACAGAGATTCCGTGTAATACTACATTCGCAGCGGGACAAGATGGAAACGGACACAGTGACAGTGCGCACCGAGGAAGAGGCGCAACGGACAGACAGAGCTGAAACTTCACTGCTTGACATGCATGATGAAATCCTGGTTGAGAATGAAACGACTGAACAAATGAACAACAAAATAGCACAGTAAGTGAAAGAAATAGGTTGATTGTTTTACTGGTAATGGGGGCATAAGTAAATGCCAACAAAATAACCAATTCTGTGCCGCCCTATGGGACTCCCAATCACGGCCAGATGTGATACAGCCTGGATTTGAACCAGGGACTGCAGTGACACCTCTTGTACTGAGATGCAGTGCCTTAGCCAGCTGTGTCCATTGGTGTGTTATCGGTTTCTAAGGAAAATATCAGATATCGGTGTGTCACTAACGGGTGGTATACAGAAGATAGCACTATTTGGTAAAAGACCAAGAACAGCTCAAATAATCAAAGAGAAACAACAGTCCATTATTACTTTAAGACATGAAGGTCAGTCAATCAGGAACATTTCAAGAACTTTGAAAGTTTCTTCAAGTGCAGTCGCAAAAACCATCAATCGCTATGATGAAACTGGATCTCACGAGGACCCCCACAGGAAAGGAAGACCCAGAGTTACCTCTGCTGCAGAATATAAGTTCATTATAGTTAACTACACCTCAGATTGCAGCCCAAATAAATGCTTCAGACTTCAATTAGACACATCTCAACATCAACTTCAGAGGAGACTGCGTGAATCAGGCCTTCATGGTTGAATTACTGCAAAGAAACCACTACTAAAGGACACCAATAAGAAGAAGAGACTTGCGTGGACCAAGAAACGCAAAATCCACCCACACAGACAGTGTGGTGAAGAAGGCGCAACAGCGCCTCATCATTTGGCTTGTCACCTAAAACCCAAAAACTTTCAGATGCACAATTTAGAGCATCCTTACGGGCTGTATCACTGCTGGGTACGGCAACTGCAAGTCTCTCCAGAGGGTGGTGCGGTCTACACAACGCATCATCGGCTAACGGCAGCGTAGTGGTTAGAGTGTTGGACTAGTAGCCGAAAGGTTGCAAGTTCAAATCCCCAATCTGACAAGATACAAATCTGTCGTTCTGCCCCTGAACAAGGCAGTTAAGGCAGTCGTTGAAAATAAGAATTTGTTCTTAACTGACTTGCCTAGTTAAATAAAAGGTAAAATAAATAATAAATGTAAAAAATAACCATGTGTATGTGACAAATAAAATTGTATATTATTTGGAATGCAAAGGGTGGTTACTTTGAAGAATCTCAAATATAAAATATATTTTGATTTAATTAACACTTTTTTGGTTACTACATGATTCCATGTGTGTTATTTCATAGTTTTGTTGTCTTCACTATTATTCTACATACAACGTAGAACATAGTACAAATAAAGAAAACCCCTTGAATGAGTAGGTGTGTCCAAACTTTTGACTGGTACTGTACATAAATGTGATTTAAGTATTTGATTTTTAATACATTTACAAAGAATTATCTGTTTTTGCTTTGTCATTATGGGGTAGTGTGCGCAGATTGAGGGGAAACAATTATTTAATCAATTTTTGAATAAGGCTGTAACGTAACAAAATGTGGAAAAAGTTAGAGGTCTGAATACTTTCCAAATGCATTGTGTGTGTGTGTGTGGGAGAGAGAGAGAGGCGATCTCAGCCACAGCATTATAGTTATAGGAGCAGGCATGTGCTCAAATATTCAGCCATGAGTATGACAACTTATCTGGGAAGAAAACAACAATGTGAAATATTGTTCAAGTTAAACTGATATGTGGAGAGATCAATTAGCCTACTTGAGACATTAACAAATGTAACACTGGCCACCGAGGTTAATGGTAATTCAATAACTATACTATAAAACAAAGATTAATGATATAAATAATGATAGTAAAACAACTTTGGAGTACCTTCAATTAAATATTGGGCAAAAAGGCAACTCCGCTCCATCATTCATTGAATCAGATGGCTCATTCATCACAAAACCAACTGATATTGCCAACTACTTTAATGATTTTTTAATTGGCAAGATTAGCTATGACATGCCAGCATAAAAACACTGACCCTAAACATCCAAGTACAACTGATCAAAATATGAAAGACAAGCATTGTAATTTAGAAAATGTGAACAAAATTACTGTTGTCTAGCAACAATGACAAGCCACCTGGGTCTGACAACTTCGATGGACATTTACTAAGGATAATAGCAGACGATATTGCCACTCCGATTTGCCATATCGTTAATCTAAGCCTACAAGTGTGTGCCCTCAGGCCTAGAGGGAAGATAAAGTGATTATAAAAAGATTGTGGGAGTTGTTTTGTTAGACTTCAGTGCAGTGACATTATCGATCAGTCTGCTGCGGGAAAAAGGTATGTGATATGGCTTTACACCCCTGCTATATTGTGGATAAAGAATTACCTGTCTAACAGAACACAGTGTGTTCTTTAATGGAAGAGTCTCCAACATAATCCAGGTAGAATCAGGCATTCCCCAGAGCAGCTGTCTAGGCCCCTTACATTTTTCAATCTTTAGTAATGACATGCCATTCATTGACTTTGAGTAAAGCCAATGTGTATGTATGCGGATGACTCAACACTATACACATCAGCTACTACAGCAAGTGAAATCAATTCAAGACTTGAGCTGCAGTCAGAATGGATGGCAAATGTCCTAAAAAATATATTTTTTTTAAGTATTGTATTTGGGACAAATCATTCACTAAACCATAAACCTAAACTAAATCTTGTAATGAATAAGGTAAAAATGTAGCAAGTTGAGGTTAATAAACTTCTTAGAGTAACCCTGGATTGTCACTGTCATGGTCAAAACATCTTGATTCCACAGTAGCTAAATTGGGGAGAAGTCTGTCCATAATAAAGTGCTGCTCTGCCTTCTTTACAACACCATCAACAAGGCAGGTCCTACAGGCCCTAGTTTTGTCACACCTGTACTACTATCCAGTCATGTGGTGAGGTTCCTCAGAGGGTCTTAAGAAAATTACAATTGGCTCAGAACAGAGCAGCACAGTTGACCCTTAAATGTACACGGAGAGCTAACAATAATATGCATGTCAATCTCTTATGGCTCAAAGTAGAGGAGAGATTCACTTCATCATTACTTGTTTTTGTAAGAAGTGTTGACATGCTGAATGCACAGAGGTGTCTGTTTAAACTACTAGCACACAGCTTGGACACCCATGCATACCCCACAAGACATGCCACCAGAGGTCTCTTCCAAGTCCAGAACAGATTATGAGAGACGCACATTACTAAATAGAGTCATGGCTACATGGAACTCTATTCCACATCAGCTGATGCAAGTAGTAGAATCTGATTTTTTGTATTTTTAAATACAAATATACACCTTATGGAACAGCAGGGACTGAAGAGACACACACACATATGCATTTTTCATTGTATATATGAGGTTGTAGAGTAGTGGCCTGAGGGAACACATTTAATGAGGATCCTTATTAAATACATTAAATACAAATAAGTTATTTTTGGAAGAAAAAAACTCACCTGTTTTCTGTCAACATTTGGCAGACGATTGTCAGTGGGTTGTTTTGGTGACAAAGAAGACTCTGAGCACGTTCGGATGTAAAGGACGTAAAGGAACGACTCCTCTCCCTCACAACTTTTGGTAGAGCAAAAATCTATTTTCGTACGTACAGCAGAGCTTTCCCCGCACGACCAGTCAGGGCATTCTGATCTTATCTGGTTGCCAGCTTGTTGAACAGCTTCTTTGGTTAGCAAGGAAACAACCCTTGACTGGTTAGTCTTGATAATTTAGCATTAACTGTCACTATCCTAGTATGTATGCAGATTATGTCAGTAAACAAGTTTACTTCTCGGTTAACGTCTCATCGTCTCTTTCCGCCGTTATAAACTATCTAGCTATAAGCTACTTTAGCTAGCTAACCAGCTAAACGAAACAAGCGAGAGATTCCTCCAATCCGTCAATTTAACTCGAGTTTTGGTAGTATTTGATAGCAGTCAAACTATCATTCGGTATTGGTGAGATGACAGATCAGAAAGAATACAATACTACGAATGTGATCAAGCTAGCGAGTGTTCTGCTGCTAGCAAAAAGACCCAGCTGAAAGTGTTTACGTGACGTTTGATGACGTAACGATCCAATAACCTGAAACCGACCGAATGCGCATCTGCAAACTCTATATGTTGCATATCAGAGAGGCAGTTAACCTGTTAACTTGTCGCAGGTAAACAACCTTTTAGTTCCACAAATATTTATATTTTCTATGAAATTCCATTATTGTGATGAAAGTTATTTAAGTTACTTTATATGGGAACAGAATGTGCCTGCATTGTGTGGTCCCTAGTGTTATGCTCTGTAATCCTATCTACCTGTGAATGAAAAGAATGGATGTTACTGGTGGTTGCATGAAGAGGCATTTAGAATTTATTTTTATTCCTCCACCAGGTATGGAATTACAGGGACTGTTTAAATGATCCTCATGTGTAAACTTGTCCTTCACCTTAAAGACAACAGACAAAAAGCAAATATGCTATATTTATTAAGAATGTCAGGAGGCTTTTAGTTTATTTTACCTCAGCCCCACCCATAAACTTTGTCTAACCTGTGTAAATGCAGTCTTATTCTCAACTGTCCCTGTGCCATACAAGGCAACTTCATCATACTCTTACCTCACCGTATGTCACATTCTCCTGACCTTCCCCTGACTGCTCCACAGATGCAGGTGATCCAGCACCCCGCAGAGACACTTCGCACAGCCCTGGTGTCCAGCCGTCTCTCAAGCTCTATGGCCTATTAATAGTTTTTTTACAGAGATACAGTTTCCCTGCAGTGGCAAAATCCTCTGAAAATAACAGTGAATCATTCAGATGCCATTAGCTGGTGCACCATGGACAACAAACTCATTTGTGTGTGATTGAGCTGACCACTACTGTTGAGCCACACACATCAGCTACTGTAAGTAATCAGAGTTAAGGGAGCAGCTACATGGATTCGACTAAAGCTAAAGGTCATGAAAGATAGAATCTTTGAACTGCCACAGTTAAAGGCAGTGTAGCAGCCAATACAGAGCATGCATGACTTAAACCTCTTGCAAAGAGGCGTGCATGCACCTAGTTTGCCACTCTGTGCTCAGAACAAGAACCACAAATAGGGCATACACTACCAGTGCATCTCCTACTTTTTATTTCCTTCTGAGTCAGGTGCAAAGACCACACAAACAGCATTCGGGGCTAGAGTACAAACACCAGTATGTTCCATTGAAACCAATAGAGGACAACATTTTACAGTTGGTGTGCCACAGAGCTATATGGGAGAGGATTCTCCACCGAAATAATGCAAGGTGAAACATTGAGTGGTACTATTCAGCTATCCATCTCTGTGTGTGTTGTTTCCCAGGCTCCTTTAGGGAGGCAGAGGCTGAGACAGGCCAGTACGTGAGGTGGTTGAGGGACTACTGCCAGGCTTTCTATTATTGGCTGGTGGTTAAGCTGTTGCCTCCAGTGACTGTTGCTGCCACAGGCTGTGCCTTCAGGGTCAACAGCAGTTCACACAACCTACAGATCGGTGCAGGTGAGAGAAACCGGCTCACGACACCGGGTCATGGGCCAGGGTTCCGCTTTGTGTGGGGTTTCTCAGGTGTTATGAGGCCCTCAACTGGCCGATGTGGGTATAAAAATAATAAATAAATGAAAGGTGGTTGTCATTGTTTCTTTCAGGGGATTTGCTGCGGTTTCTTCAGAAGAGGAAACCGTAAGATGCCTTCGGCATCATGGGCATCACCATGATAGATCTCTACCCCAAAGATTCCTGGAACTTTGTGTTTGGAAAGGCCTCTCTCACTGAAGGTAATTAAACACACACACACTTGAATGTAGTTGTATTCCTATAATATGGAGGTATCCCATTGCTTGAACTGAACCAGAGATGTAAAGAAAGTTGTTATCTGTAATACTCCCTTAAATGTAATCCTGGGGACCTCCTGGCATGGTGTGTGCATCCAGACAAAATCATCACCATTTATTCAACTACAGAGAGACTGGTGCTTTCCTTGAACTTGTTCTCACTCTAACTCTAACATACCAGTAGGTGGTGCTTTACATGCTCACTACACTGGGCACCCAAGTGCATCCGCATGCGCTACTGCACACATGTTGATTTTGTCCTTCCACACCAGATGCGATCAAAAAAATAATATCTGAACCAATATATTTATTTGTGGACAGGTCTAAACTCATGAAAATGTATGGATATTTAGCTAGCTAGCTTGTTGTTGCTAGCTACTTTGTCCTGGGATATAAACATTGGGTTTTTATTTCACCTGAAATGCACAAGGTTCTTTTTTTCTAGATTTTTGTAGAATTCTGACCCATTTTGAATCACACAAAATCATGTGTTCTCTACTCTGACAACTAATCCACAAATAAAAGGGGAAACCTAGTTAGTTTCTAGTAATCTCTCTTCAGTCTTCTTCTTCTTCTTTAGACTTTATATGGCAGTTGACAACCAACTTTAAGTTGCATTAGCAGCACCAACTGGACTGTGGACCTCAGTTCAACTTTCAATCACCCACGTGGGTATATGCTCCTAAAAACCAATGAGGAGATGGGAGAGGCAGGACATTTCATCCAAACAAGCAGTTTGGATGAAATTATTGAATAACGTGAATGTGTACATATATTTTGCAACGCTCACACGCGCAAACACAGGCGGTGTGGTCAGCATGTTACTCAAACAAAAATGATACATTGACTGAACATTTTCTTTCTGCAGGAATGGGAGTTTTCAGCTTTGCCAGGTACGATGACAACTTCTACAGCAGGAGTTACGTTTATCAGGCCTTGTCGGGGAGACTACTCTGTGTTTAAGGGCTACTACAGCACTCATATCACGAGCACCTTACTGCTAAGTTCCTGCAATGTTCATGCTACAACCCAGCTCAGAGTTATTGAATGGTGTCAGTTTCAGTATCAATCCCTATTGTCCTAGGGTGGCCTATTGAACATAAGTCTGATCTTTGGCCCTGTCTAGAAATGGATTGTTATTGGTTCAGTCTTATCCCCTACATTTATGCCTATCCCTCCTCTGTGTTTGGTTCCAGATGGTCACCCATGAGATAGAGCACATATTCGGGGTGAAATACTGCCAGTGGATGCAGTGTGTCATACAGGGTTCCAACCACCTGGAGCACTCAGACCGCCAGCCCCTGGACCTTTGCCTGGTCTGCCATCGGATTCAAAATGGCTGACAGATACAAGGTAAGCACATCATTTGCATCGACTTTGATTCACTGTGTTCTGTAGCCTGGTTGCCAGTCTATTTCCCATACTACAGTGTAATTGGGTGACTCTGGAATGGCTACAATGCCTTCGGAAAGTATTCAGACCCCTTGACTTTTTCCACAGTTGCAGCTTTATTCTAAAATTGATCAAATAAAATAAATCCTCAGCAATCTACACACAATACCCCATATTGAGAAAGCAAAACAGGTTTTTAGAAATGTTGACAGTTAACAGTGCATGTCATAGCAAAAACCAAGCCATGAGATCGAAGAAATTGTCCATAGATCTCCGAGACAGAATTGTGTCGAAGCACAGATCTGGGGAAGGGTACCAACAAATTTCTGCAGCATTGAAGGTCCTCAAGAACACAGTGGCCTCCATCATTCTTAATCCTCCTGCTGTGTTCCTGTAGAATTGGAAGTTTTCTCTATGAAAACTGTAGTTAATTTATTCTGATTGTCATAAGGTTCCATGACTTTGTCCACACAGGGCATCTGAACACACAAAATACATTTGGATGATTTTCATTACATTTTGGGTGTTTTATTTAACTTTTTTACACCTGTGGTGTTCCCATTTCAAAAATGACCGGTCATTAGAAATGAATGGGTGACACTACAATTAGTGTATAAAATTGAGTTCAGGCACATGCCAATTCATCAGATGGACACACTTCCTCTCCCAGACCCCCACATGCATGTGTGTTTGAGCACACACACACACCTCACTCCCCTTCTTGGCTTCCATGGCAACCTCCACTGGAACCTTTCCCCAATAGAATCTTTGCTCCACGGGAACCACACCTGTTGGCATTCTCACAAATAATTGCAACATTGTTTCAATAATATATAGAACTTTTCTCGCAGCTCTGGTATATATATAAAGCTTTTTTGAGGCCTTGCTCACAATTAATTTTGTGGCAGCATAATGACCAAACGATATACTGTATGTGAGGCTCTTGATCATATTATTTGAGTCCTTGTTAAACTTTTACACAAAGTAGTATGTGATAAATAGCACAATATGTTTCATCTGAGTATTTGTTATAGTCAAAATAATCCATACATTATGCTTTTTTTACTCAAAAACAAGTTGTATGAGCTCAGGTCAATGAGGCCTACAGGTCATAAATAGCTAAAACAAGTTTGAAACTTGTAATGTTCACAAGAACTTAAGTTGATAAAACTAACACAACATAAGGTGATAATATATGTATTAAGACAGAATTAATTAACATGAAACAAACATATGAGGGTTAAATGGAAGAAGTTTGGAACCAGGAAGACATTTCCTAGCTGCCTGGCCAAACTGACCAATCGAGGGTGAAGGGCCTTGGTCAGGGAGGTGACCAAGAACCTGATCACTCTTGACAGTGCTCTAGAGTTCCTCTGCAGCACTCCACCAATCTGGCCTTTATGGTAGTGGCCAGACAGAAGCCTCTCCTCAGTAAAAGGCACATGACAGCCCGCTTGGAATGCACCTAAAGACCATGCACCATGAGAAACAAGACTCTCTGGTCTGATGAAACCAGGATTGAACTCTTTGGTCTGATTGCCAAATGTCACATCTGGAGAAAACCTGGCATCATCCCTATGGTGAAGCAAGGTGGTGGCAGCATCATGCTGTGGGAATGTTTTTCAGCAGTAGAGCTGGGAGACTAGTCAGGGTTGAGGCAAAGAAGAACGGTGCAAAATACAGAGAGATCCTTGATGAAAACCTGCTCCAAAGCGCTCAGGACCACAGACTGGGGCGACGGTTCACCTTCCAACAGGACAAAGACCCTAGGCACACAGCCAAGACAACGCAGGAGTGGCTTCGGGACAAGTCTCTGAATGTCCTTGAGTGGCCCAGCCAGAGCCCGGACTTGAACCCGATCGAAAATCTCTGGAGAGACCTGAAAAAAGCTGTGCAGCAATGCCGTCCATCCAACCTGACAGAGATCCAAAGGTATGCCAAGCTTGTAGCATCCTACCAAAGAAGACTCAAGGCTGTAACCATTGCCAAAGGTGCTTCAACAAAGTACTGAGTAAATGGTCTGAATACTTATGTAAATGTGATATTTCAGTTTTTTTATGCATTTGCATACATTTAAAAAGGTTTTTGCTTTGTCATTATGGGGTATTGTGTGTAGTTTGAGGGGGAAAAAACAATTTCATCCATTTTTGAATAAGGCTGTAACATAACAAAATGTGGGGAAAGTCAAGGGTTCTGAATACTTTCCAAACACACTGTATATCTCGTCTATCTCAGACCTTGCTGCGATGGATAGAGAAGGGGGGAACAGCTGGACAGCCCACTATCTCCTAGTCAGACTCCGAGCCCTACTGTCCCAACCCCACTCTGCCCTTCCACACCTTCAGACAGTGGCTCAGGAGGTGTCTGGAGATTCTGGATGAAGTGAAATAATAGAATCTACAGATTTACCTCTAAATTCTAGAATGGTCACACTCAGGAAATGTATATGATTTATGAATATACACAAAGCACTTCAATGACTTTACACATTATTGTGATATTTATTTTTTATTAGTACCAAGTGATTGCTTTGTCTAAAAAAATGTCAAGTGAAGTTTAAAAAGTAATTGAATACAACATGGTGTTATTGTTTTTTCACAGCTGACTTCATGTATCTACATATTGTTTGTATCCTCTCTTACAATACCATGAGCCAAAACAGTGTGTTCATGTTCATGGGCTCCCGTGTGGCGCAGCGGTCTAAGGCACTGCATTTCAGCATCGCTACAGACACCCTGGTTCGATTTCAGGCTGTATCATAACCGGCCGTGATTGGGATTTCCTTTGTTCAGTGTGAGCCACTCTCCAGACACCCAAAACCAGATCTGAAATCACAGGATAGATAGTCCGTGGCAGTCTACATATTTATTCAAACATTTGTCTTGATTTATCTCAATCAGCACTAGTTCAACTGAGACTTCAGTTCAGACTCTTATGGGATCTCCTTCTGACCTTTGTGATGTCTTTTCAAGTAGAGATTGTCATTTGTTGGCCTTTTTCAGTAACGTTTTCTGGTCCATATCAAGGTTAACTTCTAGGAAGTCCTGAGGACTGTCTCTGTCCTGGGCCTCCTTCCCCTCTCGCTGAGGTACAGGGTTCCCCGGCCCCACCTGCATGGGTTCTGGGAGGTTCTGATGCCCCCTCCTGCTGTACAACCTGGTCTCAGAGCACTTCGTATTATTCTGTAAGTAAAAACCCTAACCATTTTAGCTAACCCTTCACCTAACCTTAACCACTTTAGCTAACCCTAACCTTAACCATCCTAACCCCTAAATCTTAACCCTAACCCGAACTCCTAGCCGAGTTAATGTTAGCGAGCTAGCTAATGTTAGCAATCTGGCCACCTAGCGAGATTTCGTAACATATCATACGTTTTGCAAATTCATAACATAAAATATGAATTGTAATTTGTACCATATCATACGATATGGATGATGAACTTCCACAAATTAATACATACCGTACGAAATGTAACATATCATAGTAAATGTAGTGTCTCGGATTTACATACAGAATAATACGAAATGCTCTGAGGCCTGGTTGTGCTGCAGCAGAGCAGGCCTCTCTTGGCTGGTCGTACCAGACCCAGGAACACAGCCCCTAGACTCATACCCACCGCACAGGAGTAGAACGCTGAGCCGTAGTTCTGAGTCAGGTCCACAAGAACACCTGAGAGAACACAATATAAATTGTATATGTTAAACAAACTCATTCATTAAAATGATGCACAAATTAAGCAAGTTTGTGTTATTTTCCTTTGATGACAATGAAAATAAAACTGGTGCTACATATCAGAGAGAGCAAAAGAGATGTGACATGACAGAGGGCTGTGAAAAAGAGATTTGAATGCATCTCTTACCTCCCAGAGGTGGTCCCGCCAGCCCAGCGAAGCTTTGTATAAACACATAGACCCCCACAGCTGACGACATCCTTTCTATGCCCACCACATCCTCCTCTGCCAGCATGGGTATATGTGTCGACGACACGGTGCCTATAAAAAACCCATAGAACCCACAACACACGGCCAGGCCCCAGAACTCCCACACCAGGGTAAAGGCCACCAGCACCAGGCACAGCAGAACTACACATCCCAGCAGTACCAGGGGCTTCCTGCCTCTGAACAGCTTCCTGCCTAGCACCCAACCAATGGAGAGGCGGCCGAAGATCTCGGCAAAGGCCATGGCGGAGAGCATGTGGGCGGCGCGGTGACGCATCACGCCACGGTTCACACTCAGCTCGATGATGTAGAGCTGAGGGGCGAAGAAACCCAATGTGGCAAAAAGGCCGAAGAGAGCGTAGCAGATGAAGCTGCCTTCTCTTAACATGGAGAAGTCAAGGAGTTTCTGGGGGGATAGTGTTTGTGTCTGCTTCTCATCCTTCTCCTCGTCCTTCTCCATCTCCTTCTTCTTGCTTCCTAAGCACCTCTTTGAAGACGCCTCCTCCTCTATCTCCTCCCCTGCTTTACTCCCGTCCTCCAGGACCTGGTAATGGAGGGACTGAACTTCAGAGTTTACAGACTCTCCAGAGCTCAGGGAGTAACGATGAGCCAGCTTGCTATCACTCTGCAGTGTGTAAGACCCATCCTTAGCATATGAACTGCCCTTAATGTACAACCTCTCCTTACTGTAGTACTCCTCCTCTGTGTTCAGAGCCTTCAGCTCTTTGTCAGCCAGTCCATCAGTTTCTGTCTCCGTGGCTGGTCCAGGTCTAATGATGATGGGTCTTAGCAGAACTCCACAGATGATGATGATGCCCTGTAGAGCTCCGATCACCACCAGGGTGTAACGCCAGCCAATACAGTCCCTCAGAGCAGAGAAGGCTGAGGAGCAGAGGGGAGAACAGAGAGGAGAGTGTTTCAAATGGTGGTCAGGGTTTGCAATCCATCCTAAAATTAAATGTGGGTTAATGTGAAATGAAAAAGCAATTGAGAGAAGTAAGATTAAGAGAATGGGAAGGTTGGTAAACTGAAATATTAGCTGTTTTTTAAGATAAACTTTGCTAGCTAGTAAGCAGTGTTCAAGTCCCCTTGTGACCTTTTACCTGGGGCGAGCGCGAACACAGAGAAGGACTCTCCTGTGGAGGCGACAGCTGTGACCAGGGAGCGTCGGTGGGAGAAGTACTGGGACAGGAGAGTAATGGTGGGCAGGAAGGTCAGACAGTACCCCAGACCTGTGGAGGGAAGAGGACACAAGCACACTGGTGAAACACTGGTGGCACTGTGACAGTTGTGATGGTCAATTGTGTGTGTGTGTGTTTGTTTCTAATACCTGCAACAAGTCCGATGGTGATGTACATCTCGTTGATGGATTTGGTGAAGCCACTGGCGATGGTTCCTATGGAGACGAGGAGTCCACCAATCATAACAACTGTCTGGAAGCCAAACCGGTTGGTCATCACAGAAGCGAGAGGAGCTGAAAGGGGACAGGTATCTCTGGTTAGCACACTTTAGAGCATCTGACCTTTTGTAGCTGAGTGTTATCACAGTGTTGTCAACTTTAAAAGTATTTATTTTGAGCTCCTGAGCCTGTCGTTCTAGCCCAGCATTGATTCAGCTTAGCACAAATCTGATTATTTCAATCAGTGCTGGGCCAGTAACAAATGCCTGCACACCCTGCAGCTCTCCAAAAACACCCCAGCCCTAGACCCTGATGCTGCCCCTAGTCTCACCAGTGAAGGCCATGACGAAGACACAGATGGAGATGATCCAAGAGACTCGGCTGTTGCTCTCCCCAAACTCCCCCATCAGGTCCTGGAGGAAGATGCCCAGGCTCTTGATGACTCCGTAGGTGAACACTTCCACCAGGAAGAAGGAGACCGCCACCACCCAGCCCCAGCCACCATCTGGCGGAGCCGTGTAGACGATAGGCCCCATGCAGCGCTTCAATCTGGACCCCCACACTGTCATGGATGGAGCATGCGATTCTGTAGGGAAGGTGGGCAATTAATCCCTTTTTGAAAAGGTATCACAGTTCATTGAAAAGTAAAGTAAATGATGCTTGTAATTGGCAGGGGAGATATGTCCCCCCACAACATTCAGAACAGGTCGATTCATCCCCCCCAATAATTTATTTAAAATAAATAAAAATAATGTGGATGCCCTGTACCTCCTCCGCTCAGCTGCACTGTCTCTACGCCCTTCACCCACTGTCTCTATGTCCTTAAGGTAGATTAATGATGTGTAATTTCTTGTTGTAAAGACATGTAAGTTTGTCTTTGACCATTCATTGCATTGCATTAAGATGGCACAATCAACCAACCTAGTTAAAGCAGATTATTTCACAGTGATAACTATGATATTCTGCACTGCAGAATCTCTCAATAATGCATGAATATGTATTCATGGATGCCAACAGAAGCCAGGCTTACCCAAATATTTCACCAATACAATCTTTTTTATTATAAAATCATTGATCTTTCATCTCTGTGTTTTCATAATTATCCCTAATAAATGTTATTAGTTGAATTGAATAAATGCATTCCTCATTTTACAGAGTAACTATTTGACTATCGTTTATAATTTAGTAGGTCTGTTGGTAATTGTTATATACACTATGCATAGCACATGCTTGGGCTCCACCTTGAAATCGCTGATCTGCTTGCCTCAATAAGTTAATGCAAGAACATTGGTTGCCAGGATTGGCCATTTGTAGCTACTCTCTTAATAATTGCATAACGGTGCAAGTTAGACACATGTTCATTAAATGCATACTGAGAGGTGATGCAAGGCTTGCTACCTTAACTAGATCCTCCAGAGACGTACACGGCCTGTTGCATTTATTCACATAATATTGGAATCAGATTGTTGAATGCAGTTTATTATTAAATTCAACATCATTTCACCCACTGTCTCTATGCCCTTCACCCACTGTCTATACGCCCTTCACCCACTGTCTATACGCCCTTCACCCACTGTCTATACGCCCTTCACCCACTGTCTATACGCCCTTCACCCACTGTCTATATGCCCTTCACCCACTGTCTCTACGCCCTTCACCCACTGTCTATATGCCCTTCACCCACTGTCTATACGCCCTTCACCCACTGTCTATACGCCCTTCACCCACTGTCTCTACGCCCTTCACCCACTGTCTATATGCCCTTCACCCACTGTCTATACGCCCTTCACCCACTGTCTATACGCCCTTCACCCACTGTCTATACGCCCTTCACCCACTGTCTATACGCCCTTCACCCACTGTCTATACGCCCTTCACCCACTGTCTATACGCCCTTCACCCACTGTCTATACGCCCTTCACCCACTGTCTCTACGCCCTTCACCCACTGTCTATATGCCCTTCACCCACTGTCTATACGCCCTTCACCCACTGTCTATATGCCCTTCACCCACTGTCTATACGCCCTTCACCCACTGTCTATACGCCCTTCACCCACTGTCTATACGCCCTTCACCCACTGTCTCTATGCCCTTCACCCACTGTCTCTATGCCCTTCACCCACTGTCTATATGCCCTTCACCCACTGTCTATATGCCCTTCACCCACTGTCTATATGCCCTTCACCCACTGTCTCTATGCCCTTCACCCACTGTCTCTACGCCCTTCACCCACTGTCTATATGCCCTTCACCCACTGTCTATACGCCCTTCACCCACTGTCTATATGCCCTTCACCCACTGTCTATACGCCCTTCACCCACTGTCTATACGCCCTTCACCCACTGTCTATACGCCCTTCACCCACTGTCTCTACGCCCTTCACCCACTGTCTCTATGCCCTTCACCCACTGTCTCTACGCCCTTCACCCACTGTCTATACGCCCTTCACCCACTGTCTCTACGCCCCACTTCACCCACTGTCTATATGCCCTTCACCCACTGTCTCTACGCCCTTCACCACTGTCTATACGCCTATACGCCCTTCACCCACTGTCTCTACGTCTATACCCCTTCACCCACTGTCTATACGCCTTCACCCACTGTCTATATGCCCTTCACCCACTGTCTATACGCCCTTCACCCACTGTCTATATGCCCTTCACCCACTGTCTATACGCCCTTCACCCACTGTCTATATGCCCTTCACCCACTGTCTATACGCCCTTCACCCACTGTCTATATGCCCTTCACCCACTGTCTATACGCCCTTCACCCACTGTCTATACGCCCTTCACCCACTGTCTATACGCCCTTCACCCACTGTCTATACGCCCTTCACCCACTGTCTATACGCCCTTCACCCACTGTCTATACGCCCTTCACCCACTGTCTATACGCCCTTCACCCACTGTCTATACGCCTTCACCCACTGTCTATACGTCCCGCCCTTCACCCACTGTCTATACGCCCTTCACCCACTGTCTATATGCCCTTCACCCACTGTCTATACGCCCTTCACCCACTGTCTATACGCCTTCACCCACTGTCTATACGCCCTTCACCCACTGTCTATACGCCTTCACCCACTGTCTATACGCCCTTCACCCACTGTCTATACGCCCTTCACCCACTGTCTATACGCCCTTCACCCACTGTCTATACGCCCTTCACCCACTGTCTATGTGCCCTTCACCCACGCTTCACCCACTGTCTATACGCCCTTCACCCACTGTCTATACGCCCTTCACCCACTGTCTATACGCCTTCACCCACTGTCTATACGCCCTTCACCCACTGTCTATACGCCCTTCACCCACTGTCTATACGCCCTTCACCCACTGTCTATACGCCCTTCACCCACTGTCTATACGCCCTTCACCCACTGTCTATACGCCCTTCACCCACTGTCTATACGCCCTTCACCCACTGTCTATACGCCCTTCACCCACTGTCTATACGCCCTTCACCCACTGTCTATACGCCCTTCACCCACTGTCTATACGCCCTTCACCCACTGTCTATACGCCCTTCACCCACTGTCTATATGCGCCACTTCACCCACTGTCTATACGCCCACTCACCACCCACTGTCTATACGCCCTTCACCCACTGTCTATTCACCCACTGTCTATACGCCCTTCACCCACTGTCTATACGCCCTTCACCCACTGTCTATACGCCCTTCACCCACTGTCTATACGCCCCCACTGTCACCCACTGTCTATACGCCTTCACCCACTGTCTATACGCCCTTCACCCACTGTCTATACGCCCCACTTCACCCACTGTCTATACGCCCTTCACCCACTGTCTATACGCCCCTTCACCCACTGTCTATACGCCCTTCACCCACTGTCTATACGCCCTTCACCCCACTGTCTATACGCCCCCTTCACCCACTGTCTGTACGCCCTTCACCCACTGTCTATACGCCCTTCACCCACTGTCTATACGCCCTTCTACCCACTGTCTATACGCCCTTCACCCACTGTCTATACGCCCCTTCACCCACTGTCTATACGCCCTTCACCCACTGTCTATACGCCCTTCACCCACTGTCTCTTCACCCACTGTCTATACGCCCTCACCCACTGTCTGTACGCCCTTCACCCACTGTCTGTACGCCCTTCACCCACTGTCTATACGCCCTTCACCCACTGTCTATACGCCCTTCACCCACTGTCTATACGCCTTTCACCCACTGTCTCTACGCCCCCTCACCCACTGTCTATACGCCCTTCACCCACTGTCTATACGCCCTTCACCCACTGTCTATACGCCCTACGCCCTTCACCCACTGTCTATACGCCCTTCACCCACTGTCTATACGCCCTTCACCCACTGTCTCTATACGCCCCCCTCACCCACTGTCTATACGCCCTTCACCCACTGTCTATACGCCCTTCACCCACTGTCTCTACGCCCTTCACCCACTGTCTCTACGCCTTCACCCACTGTCTCTACGTCTCTTCACCCACTGTCTATACGTCCTTCACCCACTGTCTATACGCCCTTCACCCACTGTCTATACGCCCTTCACCCACTGTCTATACGCCCTTCACCCACTGTCTATACTGTCCGCCCTTGTCACGCCCTTCTGTCTATACGCCTTCACCCACTGTCTATACGCCCTTCACCCACTGTCTATACGCCTTCACCCACTGTCTCTACGCCTTCACCCACTGTCTATACGCCCTTCACCCACTGTCTCTATGCCCTTCACCCACTGTCTATACGCCCTGCACCCACTGTCTATGTGCCCCCTCCCACTCTCTATGTGTCCCTCTCCCACTGTCTATATGCCCTCTCCCTGTCTATACGCCCCCCACTCTGCCATTGTCTACTGTCTACGCCCCCCAGTTCCCACTGTCTTTCTCCCACTGTGCCCTTCTCCCAGTGTCTATAAGCCCTCTCCCACTGTCTGTGAACTGCCCCTTCTCCCACTGTCTATACGCCCCCTCTCCCACTGTCTATACGCCCCTCTCCCACTGTCTATACGCCCCCCCACTGTCTCCCCCCTCTCCCACTGTCTATACGCCTACCCCTTCTCCCACTGTCTATACGCCCCTTCCCCACTGTCTACGCCCTCCCCACGCCCCTCTCCCACTGTCTATACGCCCTCTCCCACTGTCTATTCTCCCACGTCCCTTTCTCCCACTGTCTATACGCCCTCTCTCACTGTCTATACTGCCCCCTCTCCCACTGTCTATGCCCCTTCCCCACTATACGCCCCTCTCCCACTGTCTATACGCCCTTTCCCACTGTCTATGTGTCCTGTGCCCTCTCCCACTGTCTATGTGTCTCCCCACTGTCTATGCACCCTTTCCCACTGTCTATGTGCCCTCTCCCACTGTCTATACTGTCTACCTTCTCCCACTGTCTACGTGCCCTCTCCCACTGTCTATGTGTCCCTCGCCCACTGTCTATACACCCCTCTCCCACTGTCTGTGTCCCTCTCCCACTGTCTGTGTCCCTCTCCCACTGTCTATGTGTCCCTCTCCCACTGTCTGTGTCCCTCTCCCACTGTCTATGTGTCCCTCTCCCACTGTCTATACATCCCTCTCCCACTCTCTATACGTCCCTCTCCCACTATCTATACGCCCTTCTCCCACTATCTATACGCCCTTCTCCCACTGTCTACGTGCCCCTCTCCCACTGTCTACACGCCCCTCTCCCACTGTCTATGTGTCCCTCGCCCACTGTCTATACGCCCCTCTCCCACTGTCTATACGCCCCTCTCCCACTGTCTACGTGACTTTCTCCCACTGTCTATACGCCCCTCTCCCACTGTCTACGTGACTTTCTCCCACTGTCTACGTGACTTTCTCCCACTGTCTACGTGACTTTCTCCCACTGTCTACGTGCCCTTCTCCCACCCTCTACGTGCCCCTCTCCCACTGTCTACGTGCCCCTCTCCCACTGTCTATACGCCCCTCTCCCACTGTCTACGTCACTTTCTCCCACTGTCTACACGCCCCTCTCCCACTGTCTACGTGACTTTCTCCCACTGTCTATACGCCCCTCTCCCACTGTCTATGTGTCCCTCGCCCACTGTCGAGAGGCCCTCTCCCACTGTCTATACGTCCCTTTCCCACTGTCTATGTGTCCCTCTCCCATTGTCTATGTGTCCCTCTCCCACTGTCTATACGCCCTTCTCCCACTGTCTATGTGCCCCTCTCCCACTGTCTATACTCCCCTCTCCCACTGTCTATACTCCCTCTCCCACTGTCTATACTCCCCTCTCCCACTGTCTATACGCCCCTCTCCCACTGTCTACGTGACTTTCTCCCACTGTCTACACGCCCCTCTCCCACTGTCTACGTGACTTTCTCCCACTGTCTACACGCCCCTCTTCCACTGTCTACGTGACTTTCTCCCACTGTCTACACGCCCCTCTCCCACTGTCTACGTGACTTTCTCCCACTGTCTATACGCCCCTCTCCCACTGTCTATGTGTCCCTCGCCCACTGTCTATACGCCCCTCTCCCACTGTCTATACGCCCCTCTCCCACTGTCTATACGCCCCTCTCCCACTGTCTACGTGACTTTCTCCCACTGTCTACGTGACTTTCTCCCACTGTCTATGTGACTTTCTCCCACTGTCTACGTGACTTTCTCCCACTGTCTACGTGCCCTTCTCCCACCCTCTACGTGCCCCTCTCCCACTGTCTATACGCCCCTCTCCCACTGTCTATACGCCCCTCTCCCACTGTCTACGTGACTTTCTCCCACTGTCTATACGCCCCTCTCCCACTGTCTACGTGACTTTCTCCCACTGTCTATACGCCCCTCTCCCACTGTCTACGTGACTTTCTCCCACTGTCTATACGCCCCTCTCCCACTGTCTACGTGACTTTCTCCCACTGTCTACGTGACTTTCTCCCACTGTCTACGTGCCCTTCTCCCACCCTCTACGTGCCCCTCTCCCACTGTCTACGTGCCCCTCTCCCACTGTCTACATGCCCTTCTCCCACTGTCTACATGCCCTTCTCCCACTGTCTACGTGCCCCTCTCCCACTGTCTACGTGCCCCTCTCCCACTGTCTATACGCCCCTCTCCCACTGTCTATGTGCCCCTCTCCCACTGTCTATGCGCCCCTCTCCCACTGTCTATGCGCCCCTCTCCCACTGTCTATGCGCCCCTCTCCCACTGTCTATGCGCCCCTCTCCCACTGTCTATACTCCCCTCTCCCACTGTCTATACGCCCCTCTCCCACTGTCTATGCGCCCCTCTCCCACTGTCTATGCGCCCCTCTCCCACTGTCTATGCGCCCCTCTCCCACTGTCTATACTCCCCTCTCCCACTGTCTATGCGCCCCTCTCCCACTGTCTATACTCCCCTCTCCCACTGTCTATGCGCCTCTCCCACTGTCTATGCGCCCCTCTCCCACTGTCTATGCGCCCCTCTCCCACTGTCTATGCGCCCCTCTCCCACTGTCTATGCGCCCCTCTCCCACTGTATATGCGCCCCTCTCCCACTGTCTATGCGCCCCTCTCCCACTGTCTCTGTGCCCCTCTCCCACTGTCTATACACCCTTCTCCCACTAATTTCAGTATGCTGCTCAGCAACCTTAACTATGCCAGCACCTGCCCCGCAGTAAGACCGGCCTCATTCCATTTCAGAAAACACATGTATCTTCTGGAATGGAATGCGCTCCTCTCGTGGGCCCCTCCCTCTCCTCGAAAGAATAGCTTTTGCAAAAATGCCTTCTACCTCTTTTCGCAGCTTGACTCAAGTGAGCAACAAGAACATCACAAACACAAAGTTCCGAATCTGAAAGTAAGATCAGGTTAAGGTAGATTAATGATGTGTAATTTCTTGTTGTAAAGACATGTAAGTTTGTCTTTGACCATTCATTGCATTGCATTAAGATGGCACAATCAACCAACCTAGTTAAAGCAGATTATTTCACAGTGATAACTATGATATTCTGCACTGCAGAATCTCTCAATAATGCATGAATATGTATTCATGGATGCCAACAGAAGCCAGGCTTACCCAAATATTTCACCAATACAATCTTTTTTATTATAAAATCATTGATCTTTCATCTCTGTGTTTTCATAATTATCCCTAATAAATGTTATTAGTTGAATTGAATAAATGCATTCCTCATTTTACAGAGTAACTATTTGACTATCGTTTATAATTTAGTAGGTCTGTTGGTAATTGTTATATACACTATGCATAGCACATGCTTGGGCTCCACCTTGAAATCGCTGATCTGCTTGCCTCAATAAGTTAATGCAAGAACATTGGTTGCCAGGATTGGCCATTTGTAGCTACTCTCTTAATAATTGCATAACGGTGCAAGTTAGACACATGTTCATTAAATGCATACTGAGAGGTGATGCAAGGCTTGCTACCTTAACTAGATCCTCCAGAGACGTACACGGCCTGTTGCATTTATTCACATAATATTGGAATCAGTTTGATAAATGTAGTTTATTATTAAATTCAACATCATTTCTACATAATGGTTGGATCATTTCCACACCACTACAGATGTGTCGCTATAGTAGCCGGCAGCTCGTGAGCATTCTGAGTTTGTAGACTCTGACGTGCTTGCTGAGTGTACATAAGTCTAGAATGAGGAGGCAAGAATAGCTAGCTCACCTCTACGAGCTAGCAAACTGGCTACACGCTATGCAGCGCTCGTTTAGCTAGCCCGGTCTCGAAAATCCATGTAGGACCGGATCACAGCAGTGGGACCGGACCTTCATCAACAAGTCTGGGAAGAGAGGCAAGCAGTGATTGACCGAGGCAGACAGAAGCAGCGGGGGGTACCCACCGAACCGCTCTCTTCAAGTAGCCTCCAGTAATTGGCGACAGATCGCTCCGGAGCCGGGTTGGATGTGGGCAGCCACCACATACCCCACGCCCAGGCAGATAAGATATTTGCTCCAACCACCCAATTCATCTCCACTTCCTGCACCTCAGACCCAGCCGAGGTAGTGGCATTTACTTGGCTCATCACGCTCTAGTGACTCCTTGTGGCGGGCCGGGTACCTGCATGCTGACTTTGGTCGTCAATTGAACAGTGTTTCCTCTGACACATTGGTTCAGCTGGCTTCCGGGTTAAGTGGGCGGGTGTTAAAAAAAGCGCGGTTATGCGGGTCATGTTTCAGAGGACACATGACTCGACTGTTGCCTCTCCTGAGCCCCGTTGGGGAGTTGCAGCGATGAGACAAGATCGTAATTGGATCGCAATTGGATAACACAAAATTGGGGAGAAAAATATATACTAATTTAAAAAACTGCTGAGAACAAATACAACCTTGAGCACACAACATCCAGGGAGTGAGCACACAACATCCAGGGAGTGAGCACACAACATCCAGGGAGTGAGCACACAACATCCAGGGAGTGAGCACACAACATCCAGGGAGTGAGCACGCTCTACCACTAAGGGACAGTTTAGTTGCTACAACACAAGACAGTCTCGTTTTCCAATTGTTTCTTTTAGTAGCTGTCTGCCTCTTAGACAGGTCAAGCCCGTTCTGTCAGCCAACTTCAGAGCCCAGCCAATGTCTGCCTTCTTCCAAGTTTAGCCCAGACTTTCAAATTCCAGTCGAGGCTCTGCCAATCACCTTCAGAGCCCAGCTACTGTCTGCCTCCTAGAAAAGGTAAAGTCCAGTCTCTGTCAGCCACCTTCAGAGCCCAGTCACTGCTTGCCTTCCAAGTTTAGTCCAGTCCAGCTACGGTCAGCCATCTTCAGAATCCAGCTACTGTCTGACTCCTAGAAAATCCCACTCTATCAGCCATCTTCAGAGTCCAGCTACTGTCTGACTCCTAGAAAAGCCCAGTCTCTATCAGCCATCTTCAGAGTCCAGCTACTGTCTGACTCCTAGAAAAGCCCAATCTCTATCAGCAACCTCCTAATTTACAGTTTCAATATAGACTCTCCCCTGACTGCTGTTTGTTAGACTGAATATCAGGACTCTAAATATACTGTAAGGTATCTTTTAGCTCAGTCCCCCAAGTGTCTTCCACCTGTCAACTAGGAAAACTACAAAACTTAATAGTAAATGTATGATCAATTTAGTAGATGATATCCTATGTAAATATGAATGTGCATCATTGTACTCAGTCTTCCTCTTTTGTGTCTTCTTAATATTTGCCTTGAAATAATTTCATTGCTGACGGTGACTTGTCCCCCGTCTGAAAATCCCCCCCACCCATATACAGTGCCTTCAGAAAGTATTCATACCCCTTGATTTATTCCTCATTTTGTTGTTACAACCTGAATTCAAAATTGATTCAAAAAATAATAATCTCTCCTATCTACATACAATACCACATGACAGTGAAAATGTTTTTTTAGAAATTGTAGCAAATTTATTGAAAATGAAATACAGAAATATATCTCATTTACATAGGTATTCACACCCCTGAGTCACTTTGTAGAAACACTTTTGGCAGTAATATCAGCTGTGAATCTTTCTGGGTAAGTCTCAAGAGTTTTCCACACCTGGATTGTGCAACACTTGTCCATTATCATTTTCTAAATTCTTCAAGCTCTGTCAAATTGGTTGTTGATCATTGCTAGACAACTATTTTCAGGTATTTCCATAGATTTTCAAGTAAATGTAAGTCAAAACTGTAACTTGGCCACTCAGGAACATTCACTCTCTTCTTGGCAAGCAATTCCAGTGTAGATTTGGCATTGTGTTTTAGGTCCTGCTGAAAGGTGAATTAATCTCCCAGTGTCTGGTGGAAAGCAGACTGAAACATGTTTTACTCTAGGATTTTGCCTGTGCTTAACTCCATTTCTTTTTTATCCTGAAAAACTCCCAAGTCCTTAACGATTTGTATTTTTAATTTTTTGTATTTTATTTTTATGCTTGAAAATATGGAGAGTAGTATTCAGTAATGGTTGTATTGGATTTTCATAACACTTTGTATTCAGGACAAAAGTGAATTGATTTGCCGCATTTTTTTGCAGTATTACTTTAGTGCCCTGTTGCAAACAGTATATATGTTTTGGAATATTTGTATTTTGTACAGGATTGCTTCTTTTCACTTTGTCAATTAAGTTAGTATTGTGGAGTAACTACAATGTGGTTGAACCATCCTGAGTTTTCTCCCATAACAACCATTAAACTCTAACTGTTTTAAATTTACCATTGGCCTCACCATTGGTTTCCTTTCTCTCCGGAAATTGAGTTAGGAAGACGGTGTCTTTGTAGTGACTGGGTTAATTGATACACCATCCAAAGTGTAATTAATAACTTCACCATTCTCAAATGGATATACAATGTCAGCCTTTTATTTTTACCCATCTACCAATACAGTGGGGCAAAAAGGTATTTACTCAGCCACCAATTGTGCAAGTTCTCCCACTTAAAAAGATGAGAGAGGCCTGTAATTTTCATCATCGGTACACTTCAACTATGACAGACAAATTTAGGGGAAAAAAATCCAGAAAATCACATTGTATGATTTTTAATGAATTTATTTGCAAATTATGGTGGAAAATAAGTATTTGGTCACCTACAAACAAGCAAGATTTCTGGCTCTCACAGACCTGTAACTTCTTCTTTAAGAGGCTCCTCTGTCCTCCACTCGTTACCTATATTAATGGCACCCGTTTGAACTTGTCAGTATAAAAGACACCTGTCCACAACCTCAAACAGTCACACTCCAAACTCCACTATGGCCAAGACCAAAGAGCTGTCAAAGGACACCAGAAACTAAATTGTAGACCTGCACCAGACTGGGAAGACTGAATCTGCAATAGGTAAGCAGCTTGGTTTGAGGAAATTAACTGTGGGAGCAATTATTAGGAAATGGAAGACATACAAGACCACTGATAATCTCCCTCGATCTGAGGCTCCACGCAAGATCTCACCCCGTGGGGTCAAAATTATCACAAGAACGGTGAGCAAAAATCCCAGAACCACACGGGGGGACCTAGTGAATGACCTGCAGAGAGCTGGGACCAAAGTAACAAAGCCTACCATCAGCAAGGGCATTGAAGATGAAATGTGTCTGGGTCTTTCAGCATGACAATGATCCCAAACACAACGCCCGAGCAACGAAGGAGTGGCTTCGTAAGAAGCATTTCAAGGTCCTGGAGTGGCCTAGCCAGTCTCCAGATCTCAAGCCCATAGAAAATCTTTGGAGGGAGTTGAAAGTCTGTGTTGCCCAGCAACAGCCCCAATACATCACTGCTCTAGAGGAGATCTGCATGGAGGAATGGGACAAAATACCAGCAACAGTGTGTGAAAACCTTGTGAAGACTTACAGAAAACGTTTGACCTCTGTCATTGCCAACAAAGGGTATATAACAAAGTATTGAGATAAACTTTTGTTATTGACCAAATACTTATTTTCCACCATAATTTGCAAATAAATTAATAAAAAAATATATTTTAAAAAGTCAAGGGGACTGAATGCTTTCCAAAAGCACTGTAATTGTATGTGGGTTACAGAGAGGAGTTAGTCATTAAAACAATTATGCTAAACTATTATTTCAGTCTATGCAACTCATTATATGACTTGTTAAGCATATTTGTACTCCTGAACATATTTAGGCTTACCATAACAAAGGGGTTGAATACTTACTGACACAAAACATTTCAGCTTTTCATTTTTAATGAATTTGTTTTTTAAAAATCGAACAAAAGTTTATTCCACTTCCACATTATAGGGTATTGTCTGTAGGCCAGTGACACAAAAAGCTCAATTGAATCAATTTTAAATGTGTAAAATGCCAAGGTGTGTGAATACTTAATGAAGGGCAAAAAAATATATATGCAGTTTCCCTCGCCACTGTAACACCGGTAACTGTGAGCATATGTGTGAACGCTCATTGTTGGCGTGGTCGTGCACGTAAAGCGGTAATTCAAGTACTGATTTCCATTTACTAGTGCTGAGTGATTAGTGCTCTTTGAGGTAGGTTTGGTGTTGGTTCAATTATTCAAAATAAACACAGTTTTCGATTTTGATTATTTTTTAAACATGAAATGCATTAAAATATATATATAATTTTATAGCTTTTTAATGGAAATTCCCAAGCCTAAAATAGTTAACGTTCATTAAATTGCCAAAACATTTAAAATATTAAATAGTCTCTGTCAGTTCCACATTGGGTTGACATCAATAGAAAATAGGAAATTACTATGAAATAATAAAATATTTATGTTGTGTATATTACTTAGCTGTTATTTGATGACTATTATTTTTCATTCCTTGAAAGTCATCATCACATCGCTGCTCTGGAAGTAGCTGCCAAACGGCCAGACAGCGTTCTCTCTGCTCCCAATACTGTACTGTCATCTATTTAGCTAGGCTAGCCTGCAGAGCTGTCTGATTAAATCATTTTACTAGTTCTTCAAAGTACTTAAGGTATAATTTCACGATCTGTCTCTATCCATATCTTTCTTCCTTGTGTTGTGTACATTCATCTCGAATGCTATCTGTTCCTTGTATGCGTTCTGTCTGTATCTAACCTAATTTAGTAGGCGTTAAAGTGTAAGTGTATCCATCTATGTCCGAGCCGGATAAGGCGCAATGGATCATGGTCATTGTAGTTAATTACAACTTTTCTGGGCTGAACTAGGCGGAATATTTATTTAATGAAAACTGAAACTCCCTTCAGCCCAGCGTTCCATTCTCTGGTGAATGATTTGATTTCTCTCAAGAGAAAGGGGGCTTTAGGCTAACAAAAAAACGGAACTAAATGGAATTGAAGTACAGGTAATTGAACCGATCTCGGTCGATTTGTATCAAGGACCCTAATCAATGCTACTGCGCTATTTAGCACAACGTCAATACACAACCATCATGTGTCCACACACGCATAAACCTGCCTCACTCACCGCCTTTATTGCCAGTCCTCATATCCAGTTAGCATTGCTTATTCATTAATTGAGAAAAGGCTATCTCTGGTCAATAGCCTATGGCATTGGCAACTCATCCAACACATCTCTCTTTACTCATTATGCAGTGCTGACTTGTCTGTCTCTGTCTTTTAATCAAAAATGTGTGTGTGCATAGATCTGTGTGGGTCGACAACCCATCAGCCAAAAATGGTCAAAGGAAAGACGACAGCAGATAGTACTATACACTTGACTTAGTCTAAAGAATAATACCAATACTTGTCTTAGCTCATGATGTCATGTTATCCTACATTCTAAAGCAGGGATGTGGGTAGGGGCACACAAGTATATATATTGTTTTGTCTTTGGAAATTGATCCACGGGACTACAAAAAGGGCTCTGTTCTTGGGCTGTCTAGAGTCTTCAGATATTTCACAACTAACCAATTTGAGTATAAACTGTAAACTGTAAGCTGTCCAAGTATTTGAATCACCAATTAATGTTAGTGAAAATAACCAAATAGAAAATAATTAACCACAATGAAAATATAACTAGATTATAACTAGTCTACAGGGGTGATTATTGGGCCTCATGAGTGAGCTATACAAGGTTTTTAATTTGGAACTGTCCAAAAAGGTAATATACTAGAACAGAGCTGTAGGTTCCTTGCCTTATTCCTTACCTTTAGTGGACTGATCTCGAAGAACCACAGGTGAATGCAAATCCCCTGGGTTGGTCTTTGACATATTGCTTCCACTTATCCTATATTTTGATGATTTAAGGAGAAGAGAGATGAGGAGAGGAAAGTCCCTTTCGGAGACTCAGTTTCCAATGCTAACTTGATTTTAAATCGTCCACAACTTGAATTTAAAGGTAGCACAAGTTTGTGAATGACCGCATTGAACTACCCATTGTACGGGTCTCATTCATGCTGCTGGCAACTTAGATTGTATATAACTCTATATTAGAGTATATCTAGATATATTCTTTGCCAGCTCACTTGTTGCTCCCTTTCAATCAATACTTCTCAGTCAGATACAGAATGTTTACTTCAATTAGTATTGCATAACTCTTACCTGTGCGTTGTACAGTAACCCTGTGTGCTTTTCAATTTATGTTGTGTGAAACCAGTGAGAACCTTACTGCTGCACTCTCTCTCTCTCTCTCTCTCTCTCTCTCTCTCTCTCTCACATACACATACTCACATACACATACACACTCACACTGACACTGACAATCATGAGGAAATACAGGAGTTAAGAGGATCGGGTTACAGTCAGTCAACTCTGTCCTATATCAGTCTGCTGCAGCCCCCTCCAGCTGATAACGGTCACAGTGCAGTCTGTGTGCAGTGGGTCTGAGTAGTCCTCATCCTGTGCTGTTTTTGCACTTGACCATGATCATTTTAAGATTAAATGATTCGATCCAAAGCTGCTACAAAGTGTCTCTTGGGACCTTAGGTTTGATCAGTTCTTTGTCTTGTCCTACTCTGTCACTCTCCCAGGTCTTGAACCAGAATGACAGTGGGTGTCTCCATGCTCCTATTATCTGGGACCCTGCTCTGTGGACTACTGTTCCACACAGCAAGTCAGAAAGGAGTCAGGGACAGGAGCAGCACCAGGAGACCCAACTTCATCATCGTTCTGGAAGATGGTATTGGTTGGGGAGACCTGGGAGCCAACCAGCAGGCGAGTCAGAGATCAAACCAAACCCTTCATCTGGACTTGATGGGAATGAGGTACAGCTCTTGGTAGGCTGTTAACTAGCCTAACTTACATTAAGATATAACTGTCATGGATAAACGCTACAGAGAGGCTTTAATTCCAGCGCAGATGTCAAATATCTTTATTGGATCTTTTATTTTTTGTTTCAAGATTTTATTTTGTATTTTATAAACAACACAAAACATACACATACAAACGACAACATTATACAAACATCAACTACATCACACCTGCCCAGACCCACTAGCTAGCACACACCCACATCTCCAGTGCCTGCGTCGCTTTAAGCCACATGGCCTCAAACTGCACCATTTTGTTTCTTTCCATAGCCCACACACTTTACATTTTTAGATAATACAAAATGCGTTAATGACGGATGATTGGTTGATTTCCAGTTTTTAAGTATATGTTTTTTAATGATGATTGACAAGGAAAGTATCATCCAACCCATATGGTATGTCACTGCACCCTCAAATGTCATATCTTGATTATAGTACTGATCCATTAACCGATATTTCGGTTATTTTTCAGTTTTTAAACAATTTATTTGATGAAAGTAGGCCTAAAGTAATGTAAATAAATGATGGTTAATAAGTGATAAACAGTAACGAGCAGTCACTTCCAACATGGGACTTTTATTAATGGTTTTATTCTGTGTTGTTACAGTATTCAACCCACATATAACATTTCATGTTTAGAAAAATAATCAAAACCGAAAACATGATACCTTTTTAATAATCTAACCGAACTCCAAAAGCACTAATTGCTCAGCACTAAGTCTTGAAATATGCAGACAGAAGGATTAAACATACATTTACATTGCAATAATTCTGACACCCTGCTCATAACTTTTGGACTTTATAACATCCACAGAATACATGGATTATTGAGTAATTATTAGGTTTACACTTAATACGTGATTCTGCCTGCCATTGTGCTGTAGAATTTGTGGATTTTGTCTCTTGTAATAAATTACTTACATTAATTTATACTGGATAAAACGTACATTTTCGTTAACTGTAATCTTGTTTGTTATGTTCCAACATGCCCTCCATCTTGAGCCAGTATCAGTTCTTTTTAAGTCTTGTTTCCAAGAGTTTATATTTTTTTCTAAGAGATTTTTTATTTTTTATTTTATGTTTTATTTCACCTTTAATTTAACAGGTAGGCTAGTTGAGAACAAGTTCTCATTTACAACTGCGACCTGGCCAATATAAAGCAAAGCAGTTTGACATAAACAACAACACAGAGTTACACATGGAAAATACAAGCATACAGTCAATAACACACTAGAAAAAAAGAAAGTCTATATAGTGTGTGCAAATGGCAGATTGTCAGTTGGATAGGCTCTCTGCAAGGTTTTTGTATAGTTTACCTTTCATATGTATATCATTTTCTGACTCAAATAGGATTCACTCAAGATTGCTCATTTTTGGGGGGAAATAAGTTAAAGAAAATA
Organism: Oncorhynchus keta; assembly: GCF_023373465.1. Lineage (NCBI taxonomy): Eukaryota > Metazoa > Chordata > Actinopteri > Salmoniformes > Salmonidae > Oncorhynchus > Oncorhynchus keta. The sequence continues at coordinate 11,404,468 of NC_068422.1, read as the reverse complement.
TCTACATTAGTCAATCCAAAAGAGTTGTTTAAAGCTGTCATGTATTTCCTATTATCAAGTCATATATGGTTTCTATGCCTTTAGTTTTCCATGTGGACCAATTTATTGGTGAAGGCACTGCATCCCGCTGCGTCACTCGGGATGCGTGCAGAGAGTTTCTTGATGAAAACCTGCTCCAGAGCGCTCAGGACCTCAGACTGGGGTGAAGGTTCACCTTTCAACAACACAACGACCTCAGCACACAGCCAAGACAACGCAGGAGTGGCTTCGGAAAAAGTCTCTGAATTTCCTTGAGTGGCCCAGCCAGAGCCCGGACTTGAACCCGATCGAACATCTCTGGAAAGACCTGAAAAAAGCTGTGCAGTGATGCTCCTCATCCAACCTGACAGAGCTTGAGAGGTTCTGCAGAGAAGAATGGGAGAAACTCCCCAAATACAGGTGTGCCAAGCTTGTAGAGTCATACCCAAGAAGACTCAAGACTGTAATCGCTGCCAAATGTGCTTCAACAAAGTACTGAGTAAAAGGTATGAATACTTATGTAAATGTGATATTTCAGTTTTTTATTTTTAATACATTTGCAAAAATGTCTAAAAACCTGTTTTTGCTTTGTGATTATGGGGTATTCTGTGTAGATTGATGAGGGGAGCCTCTGGACCTTAGGAGGCTAACGCAGCGATACAACTCCCATACACTCAATATTATACACACAGACAGGTAAAATATGCCCTTTAAAAATCTAAATGTGACGGGGAAAAAGATACAGCTATTTAGTAGAACACAACCCTCGTATACTGTAACTTGGGTTGCAGCCATTGATATAGCCTACCTACTCATTGAGACAGTTGTATGTTGGTCATGGTGTGAGAAATTTACAGGTTAGTGCAAAGGGAACATAGTTCTAAACAAATGTAGCCCTGATCATTAGAACAGAAATGTCAACATGTTTTGGTAGGTGGACGTGCGGTTCATTTTCAGGACCCCATTTCAGAATATTCTTTTCTGTGTCTATGCCAACATTCTGATTCCCAAGGCAAAGATGGTGTTCCGTACTCTCATGTCAGAGCAAAGCTGCCTCTAGACCAAGAATCATCAACTAGATTCAGCCGCGGGACGACTTCTTCTTGAGCAGATGGTCAGTGTGCCGGAACATAATTATAAATCATTTGTAGACTACACATTGACCGCAAGAAGCTCAAACAGATATAATGTTTGACGAAAACATAATCATTTCAAACCTTGCTTACATTTGTATTTGCGTGGGAATACTTTGGAACAGATCACTTGGGGCTGATTTGCTAGTGTTTTTACAGTATTTTATACCCAACAATTAAAAATGAAATGAACTTGTTTTTGCTTATAAAAGATAATAAAACCACCTGTTGGACAAATTAGGCCACCAGTTGGCAAAACACTGCTCTAGACTGTGACAAATGTCTAAACCTAAAATGGTGAGCAGAATGTGTGTCTAAACCTAAAATGGTGAGCAGAATGTGTGTCTAAACCTAAAATGGCGAGCAGAATGTGTGTCTAAACCTAAAATGGTGAGCAGAATGTGTGTCTAAACATAACATGGTGAGCAGAATGTGTCTAAACATAACATGGTGAGCAGAATGTGTGTCTAAACATAACATGGTGAGCAGAATGTGTCTAAACATAACATGGTGAGCAGAATGTGTGTCTAAACATAACATGGTGAGCAGAATGTGTCTAAACATAACATGGTGAGCAGAATGTGTCTAAACATAACATGGTGAGCAGAATGTGTCTAAACATAACATGGTGAGCAGAATGTGTCTAAACATAACATGGTGAGCAGAATGTGTCTAAACATAACATGGTGAGCAGAATGTGTCTAAACATAACATGGTGAGCAGAATGTGTCTAAACATAACATGGTGAGCAGAATGTGTCTAAACATAACATGGTGAGCAGAATGTGTGTCTAAACATAACATGGTGAGCAGAATGTGTGTCTAAACATAACATGGTGAGCAGAATGTGTGTCTAAACATAACATGGTGAGCAGAATGTGTCTAAACATAACATGGTGAGCAGAATGTGTGTCTAAACATAACATGGTGAGCAGAATGTGTCTAAACATAACATGGTGAGCAGAATGTGTGTCTAAACATAACATGGTGAGCAGAATGTGTCTAAACATAACATGGTGAGCAGAATGTGTGTCTAAACATAACATGGTGAGCAGAATGTGTCTAAACATAACATGGTGAGCAGAATGTGTCTAAACATAACATGGTGAGCAGAATGTGTCTAAACATAACATGGTGAGCAGAATGTGTCTAAACATAACATGGTGAGCAGAATGTGTCTAAACATAACATGGTGAGCAGAATGTGTCTAAACATAACATGGTGAGCAGAATGTGTCTAAACATAACATGGTGAGCAGAATGTGTGTCTAAACATAACATGGTGAGCAGAATGTGTGTCTAAACATAACATGGTGAGCAGAATGTGTCTAAACATAACATGGTGAGCAGAATGTGTGTCTAAACATAACATGGTGAGCAGAATGTGTCTAAACATAACATGGTGAGCAGAATGTGTCTAAACATAACATGGTGAGCAGAATGTGTCTAAACATAACATGGTGAGCAGAATGTGTCTAAACATAACATGGTGAGCAGAATGTGTCTAAACATAACATGGTGAGCAGAATGTGTCTAAACATAACATGGTGAGCAGAATGTGTGTCTAAACATAACATGGTGAGCAGAATGTGTCTAAACATAACATGGTGAGCAGAATGTGTCTAAACATAACATGGTGAGCAGAATGTGTCTAAACATAACATGGTGAGCAGAATGTGTCTAAACATAACATGGTGAGCAGAATGTGTCTAAACATAACATGGTGAGCAGAATGTGTCTAAACATAACATGGTGAGCAGAATGTGTCTAAACATAACATGGTGAGCAGAATGTGTCTAAACATAACATGGTGAGCAGAATGTGTGTCTAAACCTAACATGGTGAGCAGAATGTGTCTAAACCTAACATGGTGAGCAGAATGTGTGTCTAAACATAACATGGTGAGCAGAATGTGTGTCTAAACCTAAATGGTGAGCAGAATGTGTGTCTAAACATAACATGGTGAGCAGAATGTGTGTCTAAACCTAAAATGGTGAGCAGAATGTGTGTCTAAACCTAAAATGGTGAGCAGAATGTGTGTCTAAACCTAAAATGGTGAGCAGAATGTGTGTCTAAACCTAAAATGGTGAGCAGAATGTGTGTCTAAACCTAAAATGGTGAGCAGAATGTGTGTCTAAACCTAAAATGGTGAGCAGAATGTGTGTCTAAACCTAAAATGGTGAGCAGAATGTGTGTCTAAACCTAAAATGGTGAGCAGAATGTGTGTCTAAACCTAAAATGGTGAGCAGAATGTGTGTCTAAACCTAAAATGGTGAGCAGAATGTGTCTAAACATAACATGGTGAGCAGAATGTGTCTAAACATAACATGGTGAGCAGAATGTGTCTAAACATAACATGGTGAGCAGAATGTGTGTCTAAACATAACATGGTGAGCAGAATGTGTCTAAACATAACATGGTGAGCAGAATGTGTGTCTAAACATAACATGGTGAGCAGAATGTGTGTCTAAACATAACATGGTGAGCAGAATGTGTGTCTAAACATAACATGGTGAGCAGAATGTGTGTCTAAACATAACATGGTGAGCAGAATGTGTGTCTAAACATAACATGGTGAGCAGAATGTGTGTCTAAACATAACATGGTGAGCAGAATGTGTCTAAACATAACATGGTGAGCAGAATGTGTGTCTAAACATAACATGGTGAGCAGAATGTGTGTCTAAACATAACATGGTGAGCAGAATGTGTCTAAACATAACATGGTGAGCAGAATGTGTGTCTAAACATAACATGGTGAGCAGAATGTGTCTAAACATAACATGGTGAGCAGAATGTGTCTAAACATAACATGGTGAGCAGAATGTGTGTCTAAACATAAAACGGTGGCTCTGCCAAGCGGACCACCTGGGATGGGGGGCACAGGGTGTCCCACTGGCCTGTCAGGGTACCATCCAACAGCAGCAGCTCTGCCCTGCTCAGTATAGTCATTACAGTACAGATATATCTGAAGCTACACCCAGCTCAGATACAAAACACAGGTGTATATTAAAAATAACTGCTAAGGTACATTTACCAAGATAGATGGATGAATAGGTTACACTTTTGAGTTATTCGTGCAGAGTTGACCCTCTGTTTCTCCTCATCTCCCTCTCTCTTCCCTCTCCCTTCTCCCAGGGGTCTGGATATCTTCCCCACCCTCTTCTCCATGGGTGGAGTGAATCCCCATCAGACAGAAGCTATGACGGTATCGATGCCACCGATGACCTTCTACATGGCAAAGAAACAGGACATGAGTTACGACCCACTAAGGAGTGATCAGAGCTAGTCATAGAAGGACATGAGGTACGACCCACTAAGGAGTGATCAGAGCTAGTCATAGAAGGACATGAGGTACGACCCACTAAGGAGTGATCAGAGCTAGTCATAGAAGGACATGAGGTACGACCCACTAAGGAGTGATCAGAGCTAGTCATAGAAGGACATGAGGTACGTCCCAAAGGAGTGATCACTAGTCATAGAAGGACATGAGGTACATAAGGAGTGATCAGAGCTAGTCATAGAAGGACATGAGGTACGACCCACTAAGGAGTGATCAGAGCTAGTCATAGAAGGACATGAGGTACACCCACTAAGGAGTGATCAGAGCTAGTCATAGAAGGACATGAGGTCAGATCAGAGCTAGTCATAGAAGGACATAACATGGTGAGCAGGACATGAGGTACGACCCACTAAGGAGTGATCAGAGCTAGTCCTAACAGGACATGAGGTACGACCCACTAATGAGTGATCAGAGCTAGTCATAGAAGGACATGAGGTACGACCCACTAATGAGTGATCAGAGCTAGTCCTAACAGGACATGATGCTCTGCCACTAAGGAGAGATCAGAGCTAGTCATAGAAGCACATGAGGTGTCCCACTAAGAAGTGATCAGAGCTAGTCCTAACAGGACATGAGGCACGCTCCCCTGCTGAGTGATCAGAGCTAGTCATAGAAGGACATGGGGTACACCCACTAAGGAGTGATCAGAGCTAGTCATAATAGGACATGATGTACGACCCACTAATGAGTGATCAGAGCTAGTCATAGAAGGACATGAGGTACGACCCACTAAGGAGTGATCAGAGCTAGTCATAGAAGGACATGAGGTACGACCCACTAAGGAGTGATCAGAGCTAGTCATAGAAGGACATGAGGTACGACATTTACCACTAGGAGTGATCAGAGCTAGTCATAGAAGGACATGAGGTTACCCACTAAGGAGTGATCAGAGCTAGTCATAGAAGGACATGAGGTGACCCACTAAGGAGTGATCAGAGCTAGTCATAGAAGGACATGAGGTCCCTCCCACTAAGGAGTGATCAGAGCTAGTCCTAACAGGACATGAGGTCCCCACCCCACTAATGAGTGATCAGAGCTAGTCATAGAAGGACATGAGGTACGACCCACTAAGGAGTGATCAGAGCTAGTCATAGAAGGACATGAGGTACGACCCACTAAGGAGTGATCAGAGCTAGTCCTAACAGGACATGAGGTACGACCCACTAAGGAGTGATCAGAGCTAGTCATAGAAGCACATGAGGTACGACCCACTAAGGAGTGATCAGAGCTAGTCATAAAAGGACATGAGGTACGACCCACTAAGGAGTGATCAGAGCTAGTCATAGAAGGACATGAGGTACGACCCACTAAGGAGTGATCAGAGCTAGTCATAGAAGGACATGAGGTACGACCCACTAAGGAGTGATCAGAGCTAGTCCTAACAGGACATGAGGTACGACCCACTAAGGAGTGATCAGAGCTAGTCATAGAAGGACATGAGGTACGACCCACTAAGGAGTGATCAGAGCTAGTCATAGAAGGACATGAGGTACGACCCACTAAGGAGTGATCAGAGCTAGTCCTAACAGGACATGAGGTACGACCCACTAAGGAGTGATCAGAGCTAGTCATAGAAGGACATGAGGTACGACCCACTAAGGAGTGATCAGAGCTAGTCATAGAAGGACATGAGGTACGACCCACTAAGGAGTGATCAGAGCTAGTCATAGAAGGACATGAGGTACGACCCACTAAGGAGTGATCAGAGCTAGTCATAGAAGGACATGAGGTACGACCCACTAAGGAGTGATCAGAGCTAGTCCTAACAGGACATGAGGTACGACCCACTAAGGAGTGATCAGAGCTAGTCATAGAAGGACATGAGGTACGACCCACTAAGGAGTGATCAGAGCTAGTCATAGAAGGACATGAGGTACGACCCACTAAGGAGTGATCAGAGCTAGTCCTAACAGGACATGATGTACGACCCACTAAGGAGAGATCAGAGCTAGTCATAGAAGCACATGAGGTACGACCCACTAAGAAGTGATCAGAGCTAGTCCTAACAGGACATGAGGTACGACCCACTAATGAGTGATCAGAGCTAGTCATAGAAGGACATGGGGTACGACCCACTAAGGAGTGATCAGAGCTAGTCATAACAGGACATGAGGTACGACCCACTAAGGAGTGATCAGAGCTAGTCATAACAGGACATGAGGTACGACCCACTAAGGAGTGATCAGAGCAAGTCATAATAGGACATGAGGTACGACCCACTAAGGATCTCTTTGTTTCTTGGGACCTAGAACAAGCATCTCTGTTTTGTCCGAGTTTAAAAGTAGAACATTTGCAGCCATCCACCTTATGGGGGCGGCAGGGTAGCCTAGTGGTTAGAGCGTTGGACTAGTAACCGGGAGGTTGCAAGTTCAAACCCCTGAGCTGACAAGGTACAAATCTGTCGTTCTGCCCCTGAACAGGCAGTTAACCCACTGTTCCTAGGCCATCATTGAAAATAAGAATTTGTTCTTAACTGACTTGCCTAGTTAAATAAAGGTAAAATATGTTTGAAACACAGGCTTCTAGCTTGGGCAATATTGGGGCTTCAACATGTTTCATCGAAATGTACAGCTCTGTGTCATCCGCATAGCAGTGAAAGTTAACATTATGTTTCCGAATGACATCACCAAGAGGTGAAAACAATATTCACAATATTATTCACAATATTAACAGTGTTTTCCTGTACACAGACTTCTTGTACAGTAATACCACTGAGGCTTCTGGGTTGCACTGGGTTGGGTATACTCCTCTCTTGTGGGGAGTATATGACAACGCAATAAGTAGGATGAAATTGCCAATACACACTGACCTAAGACAAGTGTAGTTTGTCCCACTAATAGCTGGGTTTAATTTAATTCGACAAAGAGCTTTCTTCCAAGGTTAACTTCACTTTAACCTGAGACATTTCAATGAAATTAAACACAGGAGACTTGTTTGATTCACATTCCCTTTAATTTGTGGTTTAAAATCTTAAATCAAAACTTCAAAAGAACATTAGTGTTCTCAAAGCTCCACCCTTTGGCAAATCAGTCACAAGGTAATAACAATAGGCATACTGTTTACATACATACACACACATAACATGTATGTATGTATGTATGTATGTATGTATGTATGTATGTATGTATGTATGTATGTATGTATGTATGTATGTATGTATGTATGTATGTATGTACAGTGGGGAAAACAAGTATTTGATACACTGCCGATTTTTCAGGTTTTCCAACTTACAAAGCATGTAGAGGTCTGTCATTTTTATCATAGGTACACTTCAACTGTGAGAGACGGAATCTAAAACAAAAATCCAGAAAATCACATTGTATGATTTTTAAGTAATTAATTTGCATTTTATTGCATTACATAAGTATTTGATACATCAGAAAAGCAGAACTTAATATTTGGTACAGAAATCTTTGTTTGCAATTTCAGAGATCATACATTTCCTGTAGTTCTTGACCAGGTTTTCACACACTGCAGCAGGGATTTTGGCCCACTCCTCCATACAGACCTTCTCCAGATCCTTCAGATTTCAGGGCTGTCACTGGGCACTACAGACTTTCAGCTCCCTCCAAAGATTTTCTATTGGGTTCAGATCTGGAGACTGGCTAGGCCACTCCAGGACCTTGAGATGCTTCTTACGGAGCCACTCCTTAGTTGCCCTGGCTGTGTGTTTCGGGTCGTTGTCATGCTGGAAGACCCAGCCATGACCCATCTTCAATGCTCTTACTGAGGGAAGGAGGTTGTTGGCCAAGATCTCGCGATACATGGCCCCATCCATCCTCCCCTCAATACGGTGCAGTCGTCCTGCCCCCTTTGCAGAAAAGCATCCCCAAAGAATGATGTTTCCACCTCCATGCTTCACGGTTGGAATGGTGTTCTTGGGGTTGTACTCATCCTTCTTCTTCCTCCAAACACAGCGAGTGGAGTTTAGACCAAAAAGCTCAATTTTTGTATCATCAGACCACATGACCTTCTCCCATTCCTCCTCTGGATCATCCAGATGGTCATTGGCAAACTCCTGACCCATCCTGTCTCAGCCTCCAGTATTTATGCTGCAGTCGTTTATGTGTCGGGGGGCTAGGGTCAGTTTGTTATATCTGGAGTACTTCTCCTGTCCTATTCGGTGTCCTGTGTGAATTTAAGTGTGCTCTCTCTAATTCTCTCTTTCTTTCTCTCTCTCGGAGGACCTGAGCCCTAGGACCATGCCTCAGGACTACCTGACATGATGACTCCTTGCTGTCCCCAGTCCACCTGGCCGTGCTGCTGCTCCAGTTTCAACTGTTCTGCCTTATTATTATTGGACCATGCTGGTCATTTATGAACATTTCAACATCTTGGCCATGTTCTGTTATAATCTCCACCCGGCACAGCCAGCAGAGGACTGGCCACCCCACATAGTCTGGTTCCTCTCTAGGTTTCTTCCGAGGTTATGGCCTTTCTAGGGAGTTTTTCCTAGCCACCGTGCTTCTACACCTGCATTGCTTGCTGTTTTGGGTTTTAGGCTGGGTTTCTGTACAGCACTTTGAGATATCAGCTGATGTACGAAGGGCTATATAAATACATTTGATTTGATTTGAGCCCCAGACCGAGGGTGATTGACAGTCTTCTTGAACTTCTTCCATTTTCGAATAATTGCGCCAACAGTTGTTGCCTTCTCACCAAGCTGCTTGCCTATTGTCCTGTAGCCCATCCCAGCCTTGTGCAGGTCTACAATTCTATCCCTGATGTCCTTACACCCTCTCTGGTCTTGGCCATTGTGGAGAGGTTGCAGTCTGTTTGACAGGTGTCTTTTATACAGGTAACACGTTCAAACAGGTGCAGTTAATACAGGTAATGAGTGGAGAACAGGAGGGCTTCTTAAAGAAAAACTAACAGGTCTGTGAGTGCCGGAATTCTTACTGGTTGGTAGGTGATCAAATACTTATGTCATGCAATAAAATGCAAATTAATTACTTAAAAATCATACAGTGTGATTTTCTGTTGTTTTGTTTTAGATTCCGACTCTCACAGTTGAAGTGTACCCATGAATAAATTACAGACCTCTACATGCTTTGTAAGTAGGAAAACCTGCAAAATCGGCAGTGTTTCAAATACTTGATCTCCCCACTGTATATATACATGTGTGTGTATATACAGTGCCTTGCGAAAGTATTCGTCCCCCTTGAACTTTGCGACCTTTTGCCACATTTCAGGCTTCAAACATAAAGATATAAAACTGTATTTTTTTGTGAAGAATCAACAACAAGTGGGACACAATTATGAAGTGGAACGACATTTATTGGATATTTCAAACTTTTTTAACGAATCAAAAAAATCAAAAACTGACAAATTGGGCGTGCAAAATTATTCAGCCCCCTTAAGTTAATACTTTGTAGCGCCACCTTTTGCTGTGATTACAGCTGTAAGTCGCTTGGGGTATGTCTCTATCAGTTTTGCACATCGAGAAACTGAAATTTTTTCCCATTCCTCCTTGCAAAACAGCTTGAGTTCAGTGAGGTTGGATGGAGAGCATTTGTGAACAGCAGTTTTCAGTTCTTTCCACAGATTCTCGATTGGATTCAGGTCTGGACATTGACTTGGCCATTCTAACACCTGGATATGTTTATTTTTTAACCATTCCATTGTAGATTTTGCTTTATGTTTTGGATCATTGTCTTGTTGGAAGACAAATCTCCGTCCCAGACTCCATCAGGTTTTCTTCCAGAATGGTCCTGTATTTGGCTCCATCCATCTTCCCATCACATTTAACAATCTTCCCTGTCCCTGCTGAAGAAAAGCAGGCCCAAACCATGATGCTGCCACCACTGTGTTTGACAGTGGGGATGGTGGGTTCAGGGTGATGGGCTGTGTTGCTTTTACGCCAAACATAACGTTTTGCATTGTTGCCAAAAAGTTCCATTTTGGTTTCATCTGACCAGAGCACCTTCTTCCACATGTTTGGTGTGTCTCCCAGGTGGCTTGTGGAAAACTTTAAACAACACTTTTTATGGATATCTTAAGAAATGGCTTTCTTCTTGCCACTCTTCCATAAAGGCCAGATTTGTGCAATATAAGACTGATTGTTGTCCTATGGACAGAGTCTCCCACCTCAGCTGTAGATCTCTGCAGTTCATCCAGAGTGATCATGTGCCTCTTGGCTGCATCTCTGATCAGTCTTCTCCTTGTATGAGCTGAAAGTTTAGAGGGACGGCCAGGTCTTGGTAGATTTGCAGTGGTCTGATACTCCTTCCATTTCAATATTATCGCTTGCACAGTGCTCCTTGGGATGTTTAAAGCTTGGGAAATATTTTTGTATCCAAATCCGGCTTTAAACTTCTTCACAACAGTATCTCGGACCTGCCCGGTGTGTTCCTTGTTCTTCATGATGCTCTCTGCGCTTTTAACGAACCTCTGAGACTATCACAGTGCAGGTGCATTTATACGGAGACTTGATTACACACAGGTGGATTGTATTTATCATCATTAGTCATTTAGGTCAACATTGGATCATTCAGAGATCCTCACTGAACTTCTGGAGAGAGTATGCTGCACTGAAAGTAAAGGGGCTGAATCATTTTGCACGTCCAATTTTTCAGTTTTTGATTTGTTAAAAAAGTTTTAAATATCCAATAAATGTTGTTCCACTTCATGATTGTGTCCCACTTGTTGTTGATTCTTCACAAAAAAATACAGTTTTATATCTTTATGTTTGAAGCCTGAAATGTGGCAAAAGGTCGCAAAGTTCAAGGGGGCCAAATACTTTCGCAAGGCACTGTATATATATATATATACATACATACATGCGTACAGTTGAAGTCGGAAATTTACATACACCTTAGCCAAATACATTTAAACTCAGTTTTTCACAATTCCTGACATTTAATCCTAGTAAAAATTCCATGTCTTAGAATCACCACTTTATTTTAAGAATGTGAAATGTCAGAATAATAGTAGAGAGAATGATTTATTTCCCAATGGGTCAGAAATGTACATACACTTAATTAGTATTTGGTAGCATTGCCTTTAAATTGTTTAACTTTGGTCAAACATTTCGGGTATCCTTCCACAAGCTTCCCACAATAAGTTGGGTGAATTTTGGCCCATTCCTCCTGACAGAGCTGGTGAAACTGAGTCATTGTTTGTAGGCCTCCTTGCTCGCACACGCTTTTTCAGTTCTGCCCACAAATTTTCTATAGGATTGAGGTCAGGGCTTTGTGATGGCCACTCCAATACCTTGACTTTGTTGTCCTTAAGCCATTTTGCCACAACTTTGGAAGTATGCTTGGGGTCATTGTCCATTTGGAAGAGGCATTTGCAACCAAGTTTTAACTTCCTGACTATCTTCAGATGTTGCTTCAATATTTCCACATAATTTTCCTACCTCATGATGCCATCGATTTTGTTTAGTGTACCAGCCCCTCCTGCAGCAAAGCACCCCCACAACATGATGCTGCCACCCCCATGCTTCACGGTTGGGATGGTGTTCTTCGGCTTGCAATCCTCCCCCTTCGTCCTCCAAACATAACAATGGTCATTATGGCCAAACAGTTCTATTTTTGTTTCATCAGACCAGAGGACATTTCTCCAAAAAGTACGATCTTTGTCCCCATGTGCATTTGCAAACCGTAGTCTGGCTTTTTTATGGCGGGTTTGGAGCAGTGGCTTCTTCCTTGCTGAGCGGCCTTTCAGGTAATGTCGATTCGGAATCGTTTTACTGTGGATATAGATACTTTTGTAACGGTTTCCTCCAGCATCTTCACAAGGTCCTTTGCTGTTGTTCTGGGATTGATTTGCACTATTCGCACCAAAGTACATTCATCTCTAGAAGACAGAACGCTTCTCCTTCCTGAGTAGTATGACAGCTGCGTGTTCCCATGGTGTTTATACTTGCATACTATTGTTTGTACAGATGAACGTGGTACCTTCAGGCATTTGGAAATTGCTCCCCATGGATGAACCAGACTTGTGGAGGTCTTCAATATTTTTTCTGAGGTCTTGGCGGATTTCTTTTGATTTTCCCATGATGTCAAGCAAAGAGGCACTGAGTTTGAAGGTAGGCCTTGAAATACACCCACAAGTACACCTCCAATTGACTCAAATGATGTCAATTAGCCCATCAGAAGCTTCTAAAGCCATGACATATTTTTCTGCAATTTTCCAAGCTATTTAAAGGCACAGTCAACTTAGTGTATGTAAACTTCTGACCCACTGGAATTGTGATACAGTGAAATATAAGTGAAATAATCTGTCTAAACAATTGTTGGAAAAATAACTTGTCATGCACAAAGTAGATGTCCTAGCCGACTTGCCAAAACTATAGTTTGTTAACAAGAAATTTGTGGAGTGGTTGAAAAACAAGTTTTAATGACTCCGACCTAAGTGTTTGTAAACTTTCGACTTCAACTGTATATATATACACACACACACATATACACATATAATATATACATACACATTATACACAAACAATAAAAATCTACTTTCCGCCAAGACCTTCACTTAATTACCGTAGGTCTAATGCATTGATTAATAATTGTAATTTCATATTCCAAAATAATATTTAGTACAAGTCAACATTATTTTTTACAAATAAAAACATCTACGTCATGTCTGAAATTTTACAATATTCAACATTATTTAGTCAATGGTGTTAATAATTTTATCAGTGAAATAAAAGGACCTGTAAGGATCTACAATACTATTAATCAACTTTTTCACATTATCAGTATTTTATTATTCCTCCCACCTTTTTTCTAGAGATAAGTTCAAAAACATCACCTCAAGACATATGATAGAACGCCATCTCTCTCCTTCTCTATTCCACCATCCCCTCTCTTTCTCTCACCCTCTTCTCTCTCGGGGTGTGGCACAGCTATAGCCCACTGATAAGACGCACTCTGCCTGTGCCCCTCTCTGCCCTCTTCCACCCTACACTGGGTTCTAGCCAATCTGCATCAAGCAGCAGAGTACGACTCGGACCCCACTATCCAGTCAGTGTTATAAATCACTAAATGATACTAAACAGGTTATAAAAGTAAAGAGCACTTCTCAATATATGATTGCAATTCAATATTAAAGTCCATTTTTAACCAGGTTAAATATTGGTTAATATTAGACTAGAGGAAGGCTACAAATTCATAGCCCAGACCTGCTTCCCTTCTGATAGTTAGGAAATGGATTTAAATTGTATTCATACTGACCTTTAGTTCCAGGTATAAGACAATGTACAGAGACGGGTCCACTATCTAGCCACACTCTACTTCTGAATGGCACATTAGAGTAACCAATCAACACTGTGGCATCTACATTTCTCCCATTTGATCGGTGGGGACATGGGGTGGGGGGTTCTCTTAACACTGATATACTTCCTTCTTGCGTGAATGGCTCCAGTTGATTGGTTCCAGGGAAGTGGTGGGTCAGTTGGTCTGTTTGATGACGGGAGGAAACTCATTCTCATCATCCAGACAGACGGGTCCCTCTGCAAACTCATGTTCAGGGATCACATCCCCTTTCTCAGCCCCTCCATCCTCTGAGTAGCCTGGGAAGAGGATAGAAGAAGAGAGATTACAGGGCACGTCACCAGACTAAGGACTGTATTCAGTCTATAAAGCTGAAGATTTACAGATTCCACAACACACATTTAAAGGTCATTTTCCAATTGAGCCGACATATGCAGCGTTTACCGTGATGCAGTTTCCGCTAAAGCGGGAACATTTCCTTAAATTTCAATCACGCAGTAAAGCTAAAATTCTGTGATACGGATTGAAAAAAGTCCTTAATCACACAAGGTAAGACATACTACATTCATGAAGCAAACCACACACATTACCTGTGAGAGTGGTAGAAGAGGGTGCAGTCGAGGGGAGGGACACAGTGGCAGCGTATGATGGGCTGGTTGACGGTGGGAGGGACCTTCCATCCTCTGACTCCTTCTCTTCCTGTTGTGCTTCCTGTGGCGCCTCATCTCCTTCAAATAGCCTGGAGAAAACACAAAGAGAGCCTGAGTTCACGCACATATACAAACATGCTTATGCACACACATATGCTCACCAGGGTCAGTTCCATTTCAATTCCAGTCAATTCAGAAAGTAAATAAAATTCCACATTTCCCTCATTGAAAAGCATTGAAATTAATTGGAATGTCATTTTGCTTCCTGAATGGACTGGAATTGAAATGTTATTGACCCCAACTCTGAGGCTCACACACACAGATCCCAGTCCCCCACCTGTGTTTTCTGACCAGATCCCAGTCCCCCACCTGTGTTTTCTGACCAGAACCCAGTCCCTCACCTGTGTTTTCTGACCAGATCCCAGTCCCCCACCTGTGTTTTCTGACCAGAACCCAGTCCCTCACCTGTGTTTCCTGACCAGAACCCAGTCCCTCACCTGTGTTTCCTGACCAGAATCCAGTCCCTCACCAGTGTTTCCTGACCAGAACCCAGTCCCTCACCTGTGTTTTCTGACCAGAACCCAGTCCCTCACATGTGTTTCCTGACCAGAACCCAGTCCCTCACCTGTGTTTCCTGACCAGAATCCAGTCCCTCACCTGTGTTTCCTGACCAGAACCCAGTCCCTCACCTGTGTTTCCTGACCAGAACCCAGTCCCTCACCTGTGTTTCCTGACCAGAACCCAGTCCCTCACCTGTGTTTCCTGACCAGAACCCAGTCCCTCACCTGTGTTTTCTGACCAGAACCCAGTCCCTCACCTGTGTTTCCTGACCAGAACCCAGTCCCTCACCTGTGTTTCCTGACCAGAACCCAGTCCCTCACCTGTGTTTCCTGACCAGAATCCAGTCCCTCACCTGTGTTTCCTGACCAGAATCCAGTCCCTCACCTGTGTTTCCTGACCAGAACCCAGTCCCTCACCTGTGTTTTCTGACCAGAACCCAGTCCCTCACCTGTGTTTCCTGACCAGAACCCAGTCCCTCACCTGTGTTTCCTGACCAGAATCCAGTCCCTCACCTGTGTTTCCTGACCAGAACCCAGTCCCTCACCTGTGTTTCCTGACCAGAACACACTCTCCTCCGTCCTGTGGGTCAATGTTATAGATGTAGAGATGTCCATCTGATGATGCCACCAGCAGCCGAGGTAGCTTCTGAACCCTGAAAATATAGCAAGTAATAGGACTGTAAAATAAAGTGACACACCATCCCGCCCTGCATCCCCCCGCAAACACACAAACTTACGTGGACAAGGCGCATACGTTCTTGAGTCCGAACATGTTGAGTCGTACGGTGGCAAAGGCCCGGTCTTGGTGCATCATGTCAGAGACCTGGGAGGGAAGGTAGGTGCTGGCTGCTGTGAACATCTTCCCCACGTAGGCACCCCACGTAGGAGACTCGCCATCTCGACTAGAGACCGGCAGAGGAGACAGGCAGGGGAGACAGGCAGAGGAGACAGGCAGAGGAGACAGGCAGGGGAGACAGGCAGGGGAGACAGGCAGGGAGGCAGGGGAGACAGGCAGAGGAGACAGGCAGAGGAGACAGGCAGAGGAGACAGGCAGGGGAGACAGGCAGGGGAGACAGGCAGAGGAGGCAGAGGAGACAGGCAGACAGGCAGGGGAGACAGGCAGGGGAGACAGGCAGGGGAGACAGGCAGAGGAGACAGGCAGGGGAGACAGGCAGGGGAGACAGGCAGGGGAGACAGGCAGGGGAGACAGGCAGGGGAGACAGGCAGAGGAGACAGGCAGAGGAGACAGGCAGGAGTCAATCACACTGCTCTTCCTGACTGACTACAGAGACCAAACTAACATAAAACATGAACACACCTGACAACTCGCCACTGAGGACCAGAAAGGGACAAGTCGTAAGACGATCAACACAACAAAATCTGGAGAGTAAACAGTGAGTACCTGGGGCTGTGCTGTTCCAGTTTGAAGATATGGACCGTCTCTGTGTTGCTGGAGGCACAGAGGAACTGTGCATCTGAACTAAAGGACAACGAGCTGATACTCACATACCTGAGACACAGACACACATGGTAAGAGTGATCATCCCGCAAGATACCAAAACTACCACTACAATACCTTGGAATCGTTCTGTAGTCTGTCTACACATGTAGTACCTGTTGTGTCTGTCGTATCTGTGTCTGTCATATCTGTATTCTGTCTACACATGTTGTGTCTGTTCTGTATTATCAGTAATATCTGTAGTGTCTGTAATATCTGCAGTGTATGTAGTATCTGTAGTGTATGTAGTGTCTGTAATATCTGCAGTGTATGTAGTATCTGTAGTGTATGTAGTGTCTGTAATATCTGCATTGTATGTAGTATCTGTAGTGTATGTGGTGTCTAATATCAGCAGTGTATGTAGTATCTGTAGTGTATGTAGTGTCTGTAATATCTGCAGTGTATGTAGTATCTGTAGTGTATGTGGTGTCTAATATCTGCAGTGTCTGCAATATCTGTAGTCGGTCTACACAAACTCAGCAAAAAAAGAAACATCCCCTTTTCAGGACCCT
This sequence comes from Oncorhynchus keta, assembly GCF_023373465.1. Taxonomy (NCBI): domain Eukaryota; kingdom Metazoa; phylum Chordata; class Actinopteri; order Salmoniformes; family Salmonidae; genus Oncorhynchus; species Oncorhynchus keta. The sequence continues at coordinate 11,387,539 of NC_068422.1, read as the reverse complement.
GTCTTCCAAAGATCATTTGTAAAAATCCAAATAACTTCACAGATCTTCATTGTAAAGGGTTTAAACACTGTTTCCCGTGCTTGTTCAGTGAACCATAAACAATTAATGAACATGCACCTGTGGAACGGTCATTAAGATACTAACAGCTTACAGACAGTAGGCAATTAAGGTCACAGTTATGAAAACTTAGGACACTAAAGAGGCCTTTCTACTGACTCTGAATAACACCAAAAGAAAGATGCCCAGGGTCCCTGCTCATCTGCGTGAACGTGCCATAGGCATGCTGCAAGGAGGCATGAGGACTGCAGATGTGGCCAGGGCAATAAATTGCAATGTCCGTATGTGAGACGCCTAAGACAGCGCTACAGTACAGGGAGACAGGACGGACAGCTGATCGTCCTCGCAGGGGCAGACCACGTGTAACAACACCTGCACAGGATTGGTACATCCGAACATAACACCTGTGGGACAGGTACAGGATGGCAACAACAACGGCCCGAGTTACACCAGGAACACACAATCCCTCCATCAGTAACAGGTAGAAAGAGGCTGGACTGAGGGCTTGTAGGCCTGTTATAAGGCAGGTCCTCACCAGACATCACCGGCAACAACGTCGCCTATGGGCACAAACCCACTGTCGCTTGACCAGACAGGACTGGCAAAAAGTGCTCTTCACTGACGAGTCGCGGTTTTGTCTCACTAGAGCTGATGGTCGGATTCGCGTTTATCGTCGAAGGAATGAGCATTACACAGAGACATGTACTCTGGAGCGGGATCAATTTGGAGGTGGAGGGTCCGTCATGGTCTGGGGCGGTGTGTCACTGCATCATCGGACTGAGATGGCAGGCAATCTCAACGCTGTGCGTTACAGGGAAGACATCCTCCTCCCTCATGTGGTACCCTTCCTGCAGACTCATCCTGACAGGACCCTCCAGCATGACAATGCCACCAGCCATGCTGCTTGTTCTGTGCGTGATTTCCTGCAAGACAAGAATGTCAGTGTTCTGCCATGACCAGTGAAGAGCCCGGATCTCAATCCCATTGAGCACATCTGGGACCTGTTGGATCAGAGAGTGAGGGCTAGGGCCATTCCCCCCAGAAACTTCCAGATGCCTTGGTAGAAGAGTGGGGTAACATCTCACAGCAAGAACGGGCAAATCTGGTGCAGTCCATGAGGAGGAGATACAGTGCAGTACTTAATGCAGCTGGTGGCCACACCAGATACCGACTGTTACTTTTGATTTTGACCCCCCCTTTGTTCAGGGACACATTGTTAAATTTCTGTTAGTCACATGTCTGTGAAACTTGTTCAGTTTATGTCTCAGTTGTTGAATCTTGTTTTGTTCATACAAATATTTACACAAGTTGAAAAGTCTGAAAATAAACACAGTTGACAGTGAGAGGACATTTCTTTTTTTTCTGAGTTTAGTAACAGTAGTGTCTGTAGTATCTGTAGTCTGTCTACACATGTAGTGTCCAAACACACCAAGAAAGTTGTGAAGAGGGCACGACAACGCCTTTTCCCCCTCAGAAGGGGACACTACAGATACAACAGACACAGACACTACAGGCACTACATATAATTACAGACACTACATGTGTAGACAGACTACAGATACCACAGACACTACAATCCGACTTGCTTCAAGATGTCCTCCATTGTTCCTGTACCCAAGAAAGCAAAGGTAACAGAACAAAGTGACTATCGCCCCATAGCACCCTCTTCTGTCATCATTAAGTACTTTGAGAGGCTAATTAAGGATAATTTCACCTCTACCTTACCTGACACCCTAGACTCACTTCAATTTGCTTACCGCCCCAATAGACCCACAGAGGATGCAATCACCATCGCACTGCACACTGCCCTGGACAAGAGGAATACCTACGTCAGAATGCTGTTCATTAACTATACCTCAGCCTTCAACACCATAGTACCCTCCAAGCCCATCATTAAGCTCGGGGCCCTGGGTCCTGGACTTCTTGACAGGCTGCCCCCAGGTGGTGAAGATAGGAAACATCACCTCCACTTTGATCCTCAACACTGGGGCCACACAAGGGTGCGTGCTCAGCCCCCTCCTGTACTCTCTGTTCACCTATGACGAGACAGCCTACAGGGAGGAGGTTAGGGCCCTGGGGGAGTATTTCCAGGAAAATAACCTCATACTCAATATCAACAAAACGAAGGAGCTGATCGTGGACTTCAGGAAACAGCAGAGGGAGCACCCCCCTATCCACATCGACGGGACCGCAGTGGAGAAGGTGGTAAGCTTCAAGTTCCTCGGTGTTCACATCACTGACCATCTGAAATGGTCCACCCACACAGACAGTGTGGTTAAGAAGGCTGGAGAAATTTGGCTCCTAAGACCCTCAAATATTTACAGATGCACAATTGAGAGCATCCTGTCGGGCAATATCACCGCCTGGTACGGCAACTGCACCACCCACAACCACAAGTTTCTCCAGAGGGTGGTGCGGTCTGCACAACACATCACCATGGCCAAACTACCTGCCCTCCAGGACACCTACAGCACCCGATGTCACAGGAAGCCCAAAAAGATCATCAAGGACATCAACCACCCGAGCCAGGGCCTGTTCACCTCGCTATCATCCAGAAGACGAGGTCAGTGCAGGTGCATCAAAGCTGTGACAGGGAGACTGAAAAACATATTCTATCTCAAGGCCATCAGACTGTTAAATAGCCTTCACTAGCCGGCTACCATTCGGTACTCAACCTTGCACCTTAGAAGCTTAATATCTATGCATAGTCACTTTACCCCTACCTACATCTTCAAATGACCTCGACTAACCTGTACCCACACACATTGACTAGGTATCGGTACACCCTGTATATAGCCTCCACATTGACTCGGTATCGCTACCCCCTGTATATAGCCTCCACATTGACTCGGTATCGGTACCCCCTGTATATAGCCTCCACATTGACTCGGTATCGCTACCCCCTGTATATAGCCTCCACATTGACTCGGTATCGGTACCCCCTGTATATAGCCTCCACATTGACTCTGTACCGGTACCCCCTGTATATAGCCTCCACATTGACTCGGTATCGGTACCCCCTGTATATAGCCTCCACATTGACTCGGTATCGGTACCCCCTGTATATAGCCTCCACATTGACTCGGTATTGGTACCCCCTGTATATAGCCTCCACATTGACTCGGTATCGGTACCCCCTGTATATAGCCTCCACATTGACTCGGTATCGCTACCCCCTGTATATAGCCTCCACATTGACTCGGTATTGGTACCCCCTGTATATAGCCTCCACATTGACTCGGTATCGGTACCCCCTGTATATAGCCTCCACATTGACTCGGTATTGGTACCCCCTGTATATAGCCTCCACATTGACTCGGTATCGGTACCCCCTGTATATAGCCTCCACATTGACTCGGTATCGGTACCCCCTGTATATAGCCTCCACATTGACTCGGTATCGGTACCCCCTGTATATAGCCTCCAAATTGACTCGGTATCGCTACCCCCTGTATATAGCCTCCACATTGACTAGGTATCGGTACCCCCTGTATATAGCCTCCACATTGACTCGGTATCGCTACCCCCTGTATATAGCCTCCACATTGACTCGGTATTGGTACCCCCTGTATATAGCCTCCACATTGACTCGGTATTGGTACCCCCTGTATATAGCCTCCACATTGACTCGGTATCGCTACCCCCTGTATATAGCCTCCACATTGACTCGGTATCGGTACTCCCTGTATATAGCCTCCACATTGACTCGGTATTGGTACCCCCTGTATATAGCCTCCACATTGACTCGGTATCGCTACCCCCTGTATATAGCCTCCACATTGACTCGGTATTGGTACCCCCTGTATATAGCCTCCACATTGACTCGGTATCGGTACCCCCTGTATATAGCCTCCACATTGACTCGGTATTGGTACCCCCTGTATATAGCCTCCACATTGACTCGGTATTGGTACCCCCTGTATATAGCCTCCACATTGACTCGGTATTGGTACCCCCTGTATATAGCCTCCACATTGACTCGGTATTGGTACCCCCTGTATATAGCCTCCACATTGACTCGGTATCGGTACCCCCTGTATATAGCCTCCACATTGACTCGGTATTGGTACCCCCTGTATATAGCCTCCACATTGACTCGGTATCGGTACCCCCTGTATATAGCCTCGCTATTGTTATTTTACTGTGTTACATGTTTTTTTTATTAGTTTATTTAGTAAATATTTTCTTAAAACGGCATTGTTGGTTAAGGGATTATAAGTAAGCGTTTCATGGTAAGGTCTACACCTGTTCGGTGCATGTGACAAATAACTGTTGATTTGATCTGTAGTGTCTGTAGTATCTGTAGTCTGTCTACACATGTAGTATCTGTAGTCTGTCTACACATGTAGTATCTGTAGTCTGTCTACACATGTAGTATCTGTAGTCTGTCTACACATGTAGTATCTGTAGTCTGTCTACACATGTAGTATCTGTAGTATCTGTAGTCTGTCTACACATGTAGTATCTGTAGTCTGTCTACACATGTAGTATCTGTAGTCTGTCTACACATGTAGTATCTGTAGTCTGTCTACACATGTAGTATCTGTAGTATCTGTAGTCTGTCTACACATGTAGTATCTGTAGTATCTGTAGTCTGTCTACACATGTAGTATCTGTAGTCTGTCTACACATGTAGTATCTGTAGTATCTGTAGTCTGTCTACACATGTAGTATCTGTAGTCTGTCTACACATATAGTATCTGTAGTATATGTAGTCTGTCTACACATGTAGTATCTGTAGTCTGTAGTCTGTCTACGCATGTAGTAGAGCGAGAGTTGCACCCCTTCTGAAAAAACCTACACTCGATCCCTCCGATGTCAACAACTACAGACCAGTATCCCTTCTTTCTTTTCTATCCAAAACTCTTGAACGTGCCGTCCTTGGCCAGCTCTCCCGCTATCTCTCTCAGAATGACCTTCTTGATCCAAATCAGTCAGGTTTCAAGACTAGTCATTCAACTGAGACTGCTCTTCTCTGTATCACGGAGGCGCTCCGCACTGCTAAAGCTAACTCTCTCTCCTCTGCTCTCATCCTTCTAGACCTATCGGCTGCCTTCGATACTGTGAACCATCAGATCCTCCTCTCCACCCTCTCCGAGTTGGGCATCTCCGGCGCGGCCCACGCTTGGATTGCGTCCTACCTGACAGGTCGCTCCTACCAGGTGGCGTGGCGAGAATCTGTCTCCTCACCACGCGCTCTCACCACTGGTGTCCCCCAGGGCTCTGTTCTAGGCCCTCTCCTATTCTCGCTATACACCAAGTCACTTGGCTCTGTCATAACCTCACATGGTCTCTCCTATCATTGCTATGCAGACGACACACAATTAATCTTCTCCTTTCCCCCTTCTGATGACCAGGTGGCGAATCGCATCTCTGCATGTCTGGCAGACATATCAGTGTGGATGACGGATCACCACCTCAAGCTGAACCTCGGCAAGACGGAGCTGCTCTTCCTCCCGGGAAGGACTGCCCGTTCCATGATCTCGCCATCACGGTTGACAACTCCATTGTGTCCTCCTCCCAGAGCGCTAAGAACCTTGGCGTGATCCTGGACAACACCCTGTCGTTCTCAACTAACATCAAGGCGGTGGCCCGTTCCTGTAGGTTCATGCTCTACAACATCCGCAGAGTACGACCCTGTCTCACACAGGAAGCGGCGCAGGTCCTAATCCAGGCACTTGTCATCTCCCGTCTGGATTACTGCAACTCGCTGTTGGCTGGGCTCCCTGCCTGTGCCATTAAACCCCTACAACTCATCCAGAACGCCGCAGCCCGTCTGGTGTTCAACCTTCCCAAGTTCTCTCACGTCACCCCGCTCCTCCGCTCTCTCCACTGGCTTCCAGTTGAAGCTCGCATCCGCTACAAGACCATGGTGCTTGCCTACGGAGCTGTGAGGGGAACGGCACCTCAGTACCTCCAGGCTCTGATCAGGCCCTACACCCAAACAAGGGCACTGCGTTCATCCACCTCTGGCCTGCTCGCCTCCCTACCACTGAGGAAGTACAGTTCCCGCTCAGCCCAGTCAAAACTGTTCGCTGCTCTGGCTCCCCAATGGTGGAACAAACTCCCTCACGACGCCAGGACAGCGGAGTCAATCACCACCTTCCGGAGACACCTGAAACCCCACCTCTTTAAGGAATACCTAGGATAGGATAAAGTAATCCTTCTCATCCCCCCCCCCTTAAAAGATTTAGATGCACTATTGTAAAGTGGCTGTTCCACTGGATGTCATAAGGTGAATGCACCAATTTGTAAGTCGCTCTGGATAAGAGCGTCTGCTAAATGACTTAAATGTAAATGTAATGTATATGTAGTTGGTCTACACATGTAGTATCTGTAGTATATGTAGTCTGCCTACACATGTAGTATCTGTAGTATATGTAGTCTTTCTACACATGTAGTATCTGTAGTATATGTAGTCTGTCTACACATGTAGTATATGTAGTCTGTCTACACATTTAGTATCTGTAGTATCTGTCGTCTGCCTACACATGTAGTATCTGTGGTATCTGTAGTCTGTCTACACATGTAGTATCTGTAGTCTGTCTACACATGTAGTATCTGTAGTCTGGTATAAACGGACCTCTTCATCCCTCTACGGAACTCAAACAGCCTCTGTCCCTCTGGGATGGTGAACACTCTGATCACTGTACCCTGGATTGGAGGAGGAGATGATCAGACAGAACCGGAGACAGAGATGTACACTGAGTACACAAAACATTAGGAACATCTGCTCTTTCCATAACAGACTGACCAGGTGAATCCAGGTGATAACTATGATCCCTTATTGATGCCACTTGATAAATCCACTTCAACCAGTGTAGATGAAGGGGAGGAGACAGGTTAAAGAAGGATTTTTAAGCCTTGAGACAGTTGAGAAATGCATTGTGTATGTGTGTCATTCAGAGGGTGAATGGGTGAGACAAAAGGTGTAAGTAAGTGTTCTAATGTTGTGTACACTCAGTGTATATGTGTATATACATGCGTTTATATATATATACAGAGAGAGAGAGAGAGAGAGAGAGAGAGAGAGAGAGAGAGAGAGAGAGAGAGAGAGAGAGAGAGAGAGAGAGAGAGAGAGAGAGAGAGAGAGAGAGAGAGAGAGAGAGAGAGAGAGAGAGAGAGAGAGAGAGAGAGAGAGAGAGAGAGAGAGAGAGAGAGAGAGAGAGAGAGAGAGAGAGAGAGAGAGAGAGAGAGAGAGAGAGAGAGAGGTACTGTTGAAAGATAGGCAGAGACAACCAGAACGAGAGAGAAAGGAACAGTCAGACTCACCCTCTCGGAGGCACTGGCGAGTTTGGTTCCTGAAGCGTTGAATGTGAGGGCTGCCAGGGGACTGTCATGGGCTGGGATCATCGTCACCTTGCTCTGAGGAAAACACAGGTCACACATTAGTGACATCATCAACCTGTGACCACTTCAACAGCCGTGACATGCAATGACTGTACTTCATGTACCCAAAAGTATTAAGGCAGCTCAACTACCTCTCCAACTACTCTACTAGCTAACCCACAAGCTGCCATTGGGGTCAACATGAATACCCCCTGCGTTGTGCTGTGCAGACAGAGGTTTGAATAGTAGCGGTGGCAGAAGTCATTTGAATATCAGGTCTTACCAGGTTGTTGGTGTCATAGACCATGATCTCTCCGATGGTTTGACTGCCAGGGTACGCCAGGTAGGAGTTACCATGGTTCACAGAGAGGGCACAGAGACCTGAAGGGTTGGAGGGGTTGTCTGTGTTTAGAAACTGAGCATAGTTGAGGGTATGATGAATTGTGTGTGTGTTTGTGTCCATATTCAGTACCTGAGGGGTTGTGGGGCGTGTTGAGCAGCGTCTTCAGCAGCTTCATGTCTTTGATGTTGTGGATGTAGACTGACTCCTCCAGACACACCACCAGCCTCTACAGGGGACAGACAGGGAAACGTTGCAGCAGAGCTGGAAGATGGGATAGGTTTGGAATGGGAACTGATCTCAGGATTGGTGAGAGAGATTGGATTGGAATGGGGCCTCAATCTGACCAAAGTATACAGTCTTAGAAAAAAGGGTTCCAAAAGGGTTCTTTGGCTGTCCTATGGGGAACCCTTTAACATTTTAGATAGCACCTTTTTTCTAAGAGTTTAGCGGTGAGAAATGGGTTTGGAATATGTCCATTACCTGTCTGTTGAGCCGGACTGAGAGGATGTTGTTAGAGTAGCTATAGTTGCAGATCTCTGTTCCCCTTTTGAAGTGGTAGACGTTCATACGTCGGGGCATGGAGAGACTGACCACCGCCACCAGACTGCTGGAGAACAACCGCTCCACGATGTACACGTCTGGACACTCCGCTGGGAGAGGGAGGGAAGGGGGAGGGGAGAGGGAGGGAGGGAAGGGGAGAGGGAGGGGAATGGGGGAAAAAGGGAGGGAGAGGGAAGTTGTAAAAAGGGAGGGAGAGGGAGGGAAGTTGGAAGGGGGAGGGAAGGGTTAAATCACATACAAGTGCTAATATAAAACACACTGCGCATAGAATACACACACACACACATACACCACACACACACACACTTTACATCATTCATTCCATCATTCATTCAAACTAAAACATTCATAGGATCACACACTTTCCTCTCTCTGTGATATGAAACACTGGTCAAATACTTGCAGAATGCATTACTGCGAACAGGCTTATGGTGTAACACACTGCTCTCTACTATTGTTTACATATGTGGGAGAGGGAGGGCTATGTCAGCTTAGAACAACTTGTTCTCTGGTTACAAGACTACTGTTCAACCATGCGAGTTGACCTGACCACAGCTTATTGGGTGTTTGTTTTGTCCCGGTGCTAGGATACCAGCTAGGTGTTTAACTGTAGCTACCAGTACACACAGGCTATAAGGACACTCACTCACCTCCTTCGTGGATGCAGTCCATCTTGTCCACTGAGGTGACAGAGAAGAGTCTGTAGCCTGACTTAGTGCCCACTGATAGAGATCTGAAACACACAGAGACCCAACTGTAGTTACACATCCAAGATGGTGTCCACTATGTGTGTAGTCTAATAATCCACTATAGGGGTGTAGTGTTGTACACCGCCATAATGGTTTCATCAGAATCACCTCTCAAGTTTTGCTTGAAGGTTACCGTTTGTTAATATGATGTAACCAAATAGGCTGGATGTTCACTTGTTGTGCCATAATCTAAATAATCATCTACCTTGTTTTTATTTCACCTTTATTTAACCAGGTAGGCTAGTTGAGAACACCTTTATTTAACCAGGTAGGCTAGTTGAGAACACCTTTATTTAACCAGGTAGGCTAGTTGAGAACAAGTTCTCATTTGCAACTGCGACCTGGCCAAGATAAAGCAGTACAACAACACAGAGTTACGCACGCTATACCTCTTAAACTAAATGAACAAACAATGGAAAAACCATACAATAAAATCAAACCAGTTCAGTGACAAACAATTCAGGCAGTTGTAAAAAAAAGAAAACTCCAGCATTTATCTTTTTGTTATCTGTGAGTCCAATATCAAAACCACACAAGTAATTAATGGAAATTAAATGGATCTTTGATTGGAGAAAAGTCTCTCTCCCTATCCTTGTTCTCTAACCGGGACACCTGTATCAGCTACTACCTTTACTCAGTGCATTCTTAAATTACTACACGCTTATGAGTGGAAAGGCTGATTGGACCAAGGCTGATTGGACCACTAAAGGCAGAGGATGTTTTCTAAGGAGAGTCTTTGTACACACTCTGCTTACCAGGAAATGTAGGGGATACATGAAATGCCTCACTACCCACTGAGCTATATATAGCAGTCAGGGGGAAATGAAGGATACACCGTGTGCTGTATGGTCAACACAGCAAGAGTTGACTCGGGTCATGTGATCACCCTCGGCACTTCAAACACCCCTGATAATCAAGCACACTATGGGCATATACAGAGATACTGTGTAGAGAAAAGGAGGGGCAGGCATCTGTCAACAGGTGGAATAGGATGGACTAGGAAGATATAGGATCATATTCATTCTAGAGTAGACACTGATCTAATATCAGTTTAACATTTCCCCTCCTTATGGTTTAGGTTACGCTATGTGGAGGGTGAGCTGATCCTAGATCTGTGCCTGAGGGCAACCACTACCCAGAGTTGAACAGGTGCATGGTTCAGTGGCATATAGGCCTATCCCAGGCAACATATAGCCTAACTGCTGCTTGTCTTATCTTATCATGTCTGAGGATGATGGAAAATGGCAGAGATCTAACATGAACATGTGTGTTTGGCCACCTGGCTGTTACTACACCTGTAACCGCCCTGTAGCTCAACAGTGTCTGGCTGCTCCTCTATCACTCACACTGAACTTCCATCACACTCAACTTCCAACATTCATAATGTTACCTAGCATGGGATCCAATACCCAAAGACCCTTTGTCATAATGTTACCTAGCATGGGATCCAATACCCAAAGACCCTTTGTCATAATGTTACCTAGCATGGGATCCAATACCCAAAGACCCTTTGTCATAATGTTACCTAGCATGGGATCCAATACCCAAAGACCCTTTGTCATAATGTTACCCAATCCAGACCCTTTGTCATAATGTTACCTAGCATGGGATCCAATACCCAAAGACCCTTTGTCATAATGTTACCTAGCATGGGATCCAATACCCAAAGTCCCTTTGTCATAATGTTAGCATGGGATCCAATAGCATAATGGGATCCAATACCCAAAGTCCCTTTGTCATAATGTTACCTAGCATGGGATCCAATACCCAAAGACCCTTTGTCATAATTTTACCTAGCATGGGATCCAATACCCAAAGACCCTTTGTCATAATGTTACCTAGCATGGGATCCAATACCCAAAGAGCCTTTGTCATAATGTTACCTAGCATGGGATCCAATACCCAAAGACCCTTTGTCATAATGTTACCTAGCATGGGATCCAATACCCAAAGACCCTTTGTCATAATGTTACCTAGCATGGGATCCAATACCCAAAGACCCTTTGTCATAATATTAAATCATGACAGTTCCACAACTCCTTGCATGTGTCATCATCCGAGACAAAAAAAAACAAATTTGCACAATAGTCTGCTGTGCTGACCAGTATCTCTTCTGTAGGTCAAATCTTGCCTGGATACTTTTCTCTGGCCATCTATCTATAAGCCTTCGTAGTGTGTTGGCGTACTTCACAAGGTACCAACCTATAACTTAGGAACTGTGTTGATGAGACACCATGGGACAATTGTATTAACACTGATAAACTACATGCACAAGTGGGTTAGGTAAGAAGATAGAATTCATACATTAACATATATCTGCTACAGACCAACAGACAGACCATATTACAGCTGGACGGACGCATACAGATTTGCTGCCTAGATTATGCAAGAAGAACCTTCTAACAGTGTGACAAGTTGAATACGCTAGAACTGTCCCGAGTTGGCAGACAGGGCGCTTGCTTACGTGGTGTCCTGGTTGAACGAGGCGCTGATCAAGCCTTGAGGCCCTCCCGGACCGTCGGGTGTCTCCCGTTCCTCCATCTCGTCCACAGTGATTATCCTGTCCTGCTCCACTGCCCTAGTTCAGTGGCCTGTGTTCGGATCGATCACTCCGAAACCCAGCTCCTCTACACACGTATGCGCTTGAGATTAGTTATTACAATGTAATACATGCTATACAAATTGGAAATTGATGGCTTGAATCCTGAAACTAAAATTATTATTTGTTTCTTCTATTTTAGAACACGGCGCTTGTAATTCTGTTTTAACCCTAACTTCTAGAGTTAACAGGAGGCAGACAAAAACAAAAACAGCTGAGGGCTGGATGCGTCACTTTAGTGCTCTTTTCTATTGGCTGGTTGGAATTTGGAGACTACCTCTGCACCACTCAGATTGCCCAACCTTTTCAAAACATGTATATGATTGGGTGGATTCGATTATGCTGCACCGCGGCACTGGGTTAAGGCCTGTTACGTCATCGGTCGAAAGCGGGGAGGGAGGAGCAGGAGTGCACTTCTCAAATCGAACAGTATGTGCTGCTGGGTCATTTTGTCTACAAGGCATGGTGCATCGTCCAGAAACATACAAACATACAACATATATTTTCAATAAAAATTAATGTTTTAATTTTCTATCTCGTTTTCATTGGTAAAGCTAATCACTTTTGCATGTGAAAACACAGAATCCTACTCATTACGCACATCAGTTACGGCTCACATGTCAGAACGAGGCGAATTGACGTCAATGACGGCTCGTGATTGGTCCTAAACCCGTATCCGGTGGGGCAGCGGTTCAAGGATTTGGAAAAGTCGAAGGGAGAAATTTGGTACGCTTGTGGAAATAACATCCAAAACCGAGTCAGTGACGAAGGGCTCGGTAAGAATTCACGGGTTCTTGTAAGTATTTACATGCTTCGTCGTTGAAAATTGATATCCTTGCAATTGCGGGATATGTAGCCTCCGTCTCATATTTGTTTATGATAGAGCTCAAGATGGCGTCATTGGCAAGAGGGCTTTGCAGGCCTAAATGCCAACTAGTTAGCTAGATTTGATATCAATCAATTTTAGCAAGCTAGCTTCGTCATTAGTATGTTTAAGTTAACTAACTAGCTAACGTACCAGTAATCTGCGACCAAACAGCGATGTGACGCGTACTAACTCTAGTACCTAGCTAACTACGTATTAAAGGCCTAACTTAGCTAACTAGCTAGGTCTTGAGTGCTGTCATCTGTTATGCTCCCTGTTGTATTTGAAGGCAATAGCTAATATCATAGCTAGCTAACTAGCATCATAGTCAACCAGTATTTGGTTTATAATTTACCCTTCCAGCTGGTAAACGTTACTGCTCCAATCAACGGTTTGAAATTAAGGCCTATTTTATTTTTGACATCTCATATTATTACAGGAGAAAGTTCATAAGCAGTAAACGCCAGAGCAATAAGCATCCCTAGATAACAGGAAATTCAAGAACCGTCTGAAATCCTATTCAACATTAGCTCGGCTAGATATTTAGTTTATTAATGCTTGATGTAAATGGTTGTTTCTATAATTTGTATCCTATTTTTTTCACCTTTATTTAACCAGGTAGGCAAATTGAGAACAAGTTCTAATTTATAATTGTGACCTCATGATCTGCCTTAGAGTGATGCGACTGAACCGTATGAACAGTACAATGTAACCCTTTGGTGGAGGACTTAACTTTACCAATGCAATAGATCCTGTCTTTAGTAGTAAAGCAGCATGGCGTGCTTGCTATCTGGCTCCATCTTTGATAATCTACTTTGTTAGATTAGGAATGACATGGTGCTATTTACTGTTTATGATATACAGTAATCCTGACCTCTGCATTATGAAACTGATAAATGTCAGATGACATCAAGCAAGGATACAGTGGGTTTACCACACCATCATCATATGACCACATTTCCATCAAGCAACCCTGCAACACCTCTTTTCACTTTATTTCTGTCTCACATGCGCCCTCATTTTAGAAGACAATAACAACCACATTAGAAGAGCATTGTTTCTCTTTCAGAAAATGATAAAGTAACCATCCAAGTTGTCTCTCCATCTCTAGTTCAAAGGTCAGAGTTTGTTTACCAGGTCGTAGCGGAGCAGGAGCACATCGTGATGGCGTCGAGCAGTACGAGCAGTGAGGAGGAGAGGAGTCTGAGGGAGTGTGAGCTCTACGTGCAGAAACACAACATCCAGCAGCTGCTGAAGGACTGCATCGTCCAGCTGTGTACCTCCAGGCCTGACAGACCCATGGCATTCCTCAGAGAGTACTTTGAGAGGCTGGAGAAGGTGAGTCTGGGTGGGTAGGGTAGTGCGTATGCGTGCAACTGCGTGCATGCATGCGTACCGTCTAGCTGTGTACCTCCAGACCTGACAGGCCCTTCCATGAAAGTATTTTTACCATTGTAGTGCCTTTTATATTGGAAAGCATTCCCCGGGCAGCTGATTGGATGTTTGTGACCTCGTGCAGGAAGAGGCCAAGCAGATCCTAAACCAGCAGAAGGCCAGCAGCCGTTCTGACTCCAGGGATGAGGAGGTGTCTCCTCCCATGAACCCCGTTGTCAAGGGTCGCCGGAGGAGAGGAGCCATCAGTGCTGAGGTCTACACAGAGGAGGACGCTGCATCCTATGTCAGAAAGGTGAGGAAACGCATGCAGGAAAAAAATGAAATCGCCTTCAAACACATGGCTCTACTAAAACAACACAGCATCAACAAAACACAGTCACTCGGGCTAGCCCACAGAACACAGTCACTCGGGCTAGCCCACAGAACACAGTCACTCGGGCTAGCCCACAGAACACAGTCACTCGGGCTAGCCCACAGAACACAGTCACTCGGGCTAGCCCACAGAACACAGTCACTCGGGCTAGCCCACAGAACACAGTCACTCGGGCTAGCCCACAGAACACAGTCACTCGGGCTAGCCCACAGAACACAGTCACTCGGGCTAGCCCACAGAACACAGTCACTCGGGCTAGCCCACAGAACACAGTCACTCGGGCTAGCCCACAGAACACAGTCACTCGGGCTAGCCCACAGAACACAGTCACTCGGGCTAGCCCACAGAACACAGTCACTCGGGCTAGCCCACAGAACACAGTCACTCGGGCTAGCCCACAGAACAGTCACTCGGGCTAGCCCACAGAACACAGTCGCTCGGGCTAGCCCACAGAACGCAGTCGCTCGGGCTAGCCCACAGAACGCAGTCGCTCGGGCTGGCCCACAGAACGCAGTCGCTCGGGCTGGCCCACAGAACGCAGTCGCTCGGGCTGGCCCACAGAACGCAGTCGCTCGGGCTGGCCCACAGAACGCAGTCGCTCGGGCTGGCCCACAGAACGCAGTCGCTCGGGCTGGCCCACAGAACGCAGTCGCTCGGGCTGGCCCACAGAACGCAGTCGCTCGGGCTGGCCCACAGAACGCAGTCGCTCGGGCTGGCCCACAGAACGCAGTCGCTCGGGCTGGCCCACAGAACGCAGTCGCTCGGGCTAGTCCCAGGGATGCTTGGCTATGGATCACACCACTGTCTGTAAGCAAACGATTGATGCGCTTTCGGCGCAGTACTTGCTGTATCCAAGGCTGTATCCATCGTTCACATAGCAACAGAATGCAGCATGCTACTGAAGAGAGAAGAGACAACCAATTTGCTCGTTACAGCATCAGCGCCTCATGAGCTGTTACCGAAAAACAACTTGCATTTGGATAGTTTGAGGTGAGGGAGAGTGTGGTGGAACAAGTATTGTTAGTATTGAGTAATGTTATCTTGCTAGCTGGATCGAATTCTCCATTAGATAGTCAGAGAAATGTTGAGCAACATTAGCCAGTTAAACTCAATTATTTGATCAGTTAATGGTGTGAAAATTATCTGGCTAATAAAGTCAGACAGATAATGTTAGTTAGCTAACGTTACAACATCAGATGAGCTAATTTTATGTAAACCTAACCAATTCGCTGTAGTTTTAACTGGTATATGACTCCTTGCCGTTCCTCAAGTTATAACACGTTAGTTGCTTACTGGACCCTGGCAATCTGTGTGAAATGTTGACTAGTTAATTTGCTAACAAACTAACTACGATCTGTGAAGTAATGTTTAACCTCTACAGTATGTGGTTAATTTTCAGAAAGAGAATTAGGTGAAAATGAGGCGTTGCTTGTTAAACAAGTGGATTCAGGGATCAAGTGTAGCTGGAGCTGGGCCTGGCTTAAGCTGGATGCCACTATAGAGGTGAAAGGAACACCACACACTTTCCCTCTTTCTCACCTTTTCAGTACAGTGGATAAAAAGAGGTATGCCAGGTGTACTCTGCCTGAAAGAGATCAATTATGCCAACAAAGGGTATCATGCTCTGCTGGCACATTGTAGGACAGATGTCCACAGGCAGAAAATGTAATAATGTGCAGTGTAGCCCAAAGATATTGCTTTTGTTGTGTTGCACTTGACAGTAACATTTGTGTGTTTCTGAGTGAGGGGGATTATTACATTTTTTTTTTACTTAGTGAATGTTATTTTTGCACACATAGAGACTGATCATGTAGATCATATTCTTTGTTTAATTAGTAAAAACCTGCACTTCTTCCTAGCAGGGATATATATATTTTTTGCACTGAAACATGCAAAAAAAAGTGTCACCTTTTTGGGCCCTCACCAGTTTGCATCCCTGACGTGTCCACAAAACACAGTTGCTCAGATTAGTCCACAAAACACAGTTGCTCAGATTAGTCCACAAAACACAGTCGCTCAGATTAGTCCACAAAACACAGTCGCTCAGACTAGGCCACAAAAGTATCATCTACTTAGTCATCTATGGGCTGGCTGGAGATCTTGTGAATAGCTAGGGTGAAATTCCTAATCTTGGATACGTTTTGTTTTCAAGGTCATTCCTAAAGACTACAAAACAATGGCTGCCCTGGCTAAAGCTATCGAAAAGAATGTGCTATTCTCTCACTTGGATGACAACGAGAGGAGGTATGTTGTTAACAGGCTTTGATTTGTTTGTAAAGTTTGGTTGTCGATGAGTTTATCAATCCCACTGATCAAGTCACAAACTTTAATATTTTTACCAAAGCTTAACGAATACAATCTTTATTCGCAGTGACATATTTGATGCCATGTTTTCAGTTACCTACATCGCTGGAGAGACTATCATTATGCAAGGTAAAGTAGGATCTTATTTTTCTTTAGATTCAGTGGAAATTCAATTAGACCTGAATGTCTTTTTATTCCAGAGAAAATATGACCAATATCCTCTCTTCCCCGTCAGGTGATGAGGGAGATAATTTCTACGTCATTGACCAAGGAGAGACGGATGTACGTCTCTTTGATCTATTTTAGGAACCAACAGCACTCTTTTTGCTTTTGCACAATGACTCGCATGTTAACACACACACAAGCATTCCAGTTTAAAAGAAGACAGGCCCCAAGTTGAAAGCTTGTCTTGTTTTTTCCCCCACCGGAATATGACAGGCTTACTTTTGAAACTCTCTTTTTATACCATTTATATGTTTTGTCATCTGTTACCTTAGCCTGCCTACTCTCATAGAAATAGGTTTCTAATTAGATGGCCAAACCTAATTATTTCTACACAATAAATGAAACGACATAGGCAGAAATGACAACATCTAATAGAGACAGCAACACACTAACCTTACCTGGTCTTAATATCTTAACACCCCCCCCACCACCTTCCTGCCAGGTCTATGTCAACAATGAGTGGGTGACCAATATCGGGGAGGGGGGCAGCTTTGGAGAGTTGGCCTTGATCTACGGGACCCCCAGGGCTGCCACCGTCCGAGCCAAGAGCAACGTCAAACTGTGGGGCATCGACAGAGACAGCTACAGGAGGATACTCATGGTGAGCCTCGCTCTGCTCTGACACTTCACCTGACTGACTTAATTTGTTGATTTACTTTCAATACTTTTGGATTAATTAACGATGAGTAGGGAAAGGTGGAATTGCTATGATTATATTTCATTAATTATACAGACAACCAATGTTCCCTCTAAGCTGCATGCGCGCAGTAGCCCAGAGACTGTCGGCACAGCTCCCCCGGGACTGCCGTGCAGAAATATCAGCCCACAGAGAGAAGCACGAGATTGAACTTCTCAACTTTCTAGAGCAGTGGTCACGTTGATCTCCAAAGCATTCCCAGTTGATCTGCAAACATTTCTGTTAAAACCTCAATGATAAAGCCTTGTGTTGATAGTTTTTTTATTTGTCTCTGGCTGTTAGTGGTCGGTGCACCTGATTCAGCTGTCCTGTGTGCCGGGTAGGCCAACTGTTGACATTTTGAACCATTTCATGTGTCTGAAGATACAAACTCTGGCTTACCAGCGTGCCCTGAGAGCAAATCAAGTGCACGAAAGGTCTACCGCTGGCCAATCGGATGGCTCAGATTAGTGGCTGCAGTAACATAGCGGGCATAAAAGGAAGCCACAGCAAATTTGATTCTGTGAGATTTATAAATGTTTAAAACCATGGCTAGAGAGAGACTGTCAATGAGTACAGCAAAGATATGCTGTTTTTATGAGTGAGTTGATGTTAAATTCTTACTCCATACTGTCAACACTTTGTATTCAACACTTTTAAAAGCCATAAAATGCGTGTTCTTCCTATTTCCACTCAGTGCTACAACAAGCACTGCTGTTATTATTAGCGTCTTGGGTCTTATTTAATATTGAATAATATTTCACTTTCCTCATAGGAGTAATAACATGAATTTCTTCATAAGGCAGAAATAATGCGGTGTGACTCAAGTTGTGCCATCAGCTGGAAGACAGTGACCCTTTTTGGTCAGTGTCAGTGGAGGGATGTTGAGAGACGGACCCTCAGTACAGCTGAGTGAGAATACAAGTAATACAACAACGGATCTATTACTGGTGTGGTCAAAAATTTCCCAAACGACAATGCATTGGCATTTCAAGCAAAGCTAATATGCGATTATAATGTATTGGGCCTATAGCATACTGAGCAACCTCATTGCTACAGTACTGTTTTTAATTGGTTAATGTTGCATAAGGTTATGTTGTTTTTTGTCACGTTAAAAACTGAGCGTGCATTTTCACTCCAAGTGATCTTGACTCAGGAAAGGTTGGTGCACCACTGTTCTACAGTTTTCCCTGTTAACACTATCAATGTTTCCCTTTACTGTGGCAATTGTGATTCAAATCAATGCATTATTAGCCATTTTCAATGCAACATAATAAACTATGCAAGAGATTTAGTTGTAGGCGGAACGCATCCGAGGAGGTTTCTATTGCATTGACACAGACGACTCGGCCCGTGCTTTACACAGACCGGTGTGGCATAACCAATCATAGCTGCAGTAGGTCTATATACAAATAGACTGTTTCCGTATATGGATTTGTGCCATATTTGAACTGGACTGTGTTTACAGCATGAGTGGTCGTGAGTCTGTACTCTTGTTTTGAGATCAAAGTGAGAGCTGCATGTAGCCACGTGTGCACATTTTGTTCACATCCGTTGCTAGTTAGTGAGTTATTAGCCCAGTTATAGATCATTTGTAGTCAGTAATAGGGGAGTGATTGCTTCCTACGAGAGAACAAAACGTGTACATTTCTATACATCTTTGAAAAGCGAGTCAAGAAAATAGCTTTATTTGAATTGTTTTTGTAAATGGGCAGTGTTGTATTTTGACACCGGTTTGAATGAGCTAAGTAGCGAATATACAGAGGGTAGCACCGGTTTGAATGAGCTAAGTAGCGAATATACAGAGGAGTAGCACCGGTTTGAATGAGCTAAGTATACAGCACCGGTTTGAATATACAGAGGGTAGCACCGGTTTGAATGAGCTAAGTAGCAGAGGGTAATATAGCAGAGCGAATATACAGAGGGTAGCACCGGTTTGAATGGGTAGCACCTAAGTTTGAATGAATGCTAAGTAGCGAATATACAGAGGGTAGCACCAGTTTGAATGAGCTATGAACACCAGTTTGAATGAGCTAAGTAGCGAATATACAGAGGGTAGCACCAGTTTGAATGAGCTAAGTAGCACCAGTTTGAATGAGCTAAGTAGCGAATATACAGAGGGTAGCACCAGTTTGAATGAGCTAAGTAGCTAATATACAGAGGGTAGCACCAGTTTGAATGAGCTAAGTAGCTAATATACAGAGGGTAGCACCAGTTTGAATGAGCTAAGTAGCTAATATACAGAGGGTAGCACCAGTTTGAATGAGCTAAGTAGCTAATATACAGAGGGTAGCACCAGTTTGAATGAGCTAAGTAGCTAATATACAGAGGGTAGCACCAGTTTGAATGAGCTAAGTAGCTAATATACAGAGGGTAGCATCATTTGTCTGATTCTCTGTAATAATGGTATGGGAATGAAAATGCATTTTATTTTGTAAAGTGATTTCTTTCATCAAACACAACAGTTTTTCAGTCACCTCCATGTCTGAAGGACAAGTAGATAAACAGGTTAATGTCAAGCCCTCTGTTATTTTTTTTCTCCCTAAAGTCTCATGGAATGTAGGCCTACATTGAACACAACACATTGGCTGCCACTGTAGGCTAAATGATAGAACAGCCTTTTCCATGTTGAAGTGCTATGGCATGCATTTTCTCTATTGTTTTTGATGGTAGGCCACTCTGGTAGGTCTACTGTACATTATGATCAAATAGCCACTGTTAAAACTGTAGTTCAAAGGGTGTCCAGCCTTGATGTTCACTGTAAACACGTGCAGGAAGTTGTACAGAATTTTCACTATCGTCAAGTTTTTGCTCAGCAGACCTGAAATTTGCTCAATCGCGTAAAAAAAATTGGAGGGAACATTTGAGACAACTACAAAAGATTAGCCCTATGAGCAGTAGATACATGATGGTGTTTGAAGGCTTAAAACAAACGTGAGAACTCTAGAATAAACATTAGGATTGTTGTTTACAGGGCAGCACTTTGAGGAAGAGGAAGATGTACGAGGAGTTCCTCAGCAAAGTCTCCATCTTAGGTAAGGCTC
Organism: Oncorhynchus keta; assembly: GCF_023373465.1. Classification (NCBI taxonomy): domain Eukaryota; kingdom Metazoa; phylum Chordata; class Actinopteri; order Salmoniformes; family Salmonidae; genus Oncorhynchus; species Oncorhynchus keta. Next base: position 11,367,019 of record NC_068422.1, on the reverse strand, counting down.
ACTGTTTCTTCTCATCTTTGACTATTCCCCTGTAATAATAATGATAATAGCAACTTGCATACAGTGGCTTTCAAGATGCTGTTCATTTCCAGAAGGGTTAATAACCCTTCTGTCACCTAGCTGTACTGTAGTTTCCTTTTGGTTCAGTATTATGACGTTACATACGCCCCCGTCTTGTGACTCCACCCCCTCAGAGTCTCTGGACAAATGGGAGCGTCTGACGGTGGCTGACTCCCTGGAGCCGGTGCAGTTTGATGATGGACAGAAGATTGTGGTGCAGGGAGAGCCTGGCGACGAGTTCTTCATCATACTGGAGGTATGCACATCACACTAAAGTACCTCCCCGTTTCACTCTGTTTCAACACCGTTTCTCCCTACTGAACACTACCCTGATGTTGGTGTTCTATAGGGTTCTGCAGCTGTATTGCAGCGTCGCTCTGAGAATGAGGAGTTTGTGGAAGTTGGGAGGTTACAACCGTCTGACTACTTTGGTAAGAAGAACCTCCTCAGGCATCAAGTTTCTTTCTATATTGATTTGTTTATTTATGCACTATTTAATCCTGAATCTCACATTTTATGGTGGTATGATGAAAAAGCTCTAACCTGAGTTGGGAAGCTTCTCACATATGGAGGTTCTATTTAAATGAACCAGATTTCAGAAGCCTGTTTTGTATTGAACATGTACTCCGTTCCTCCAGGTGAGATTGCCCTGCTGATGAACCGTCCCCGTGCTGCCACTGTGGTCGCCCGCGGTCCTCTGAAGTGTGTGAAGCTGGACCGACCGCGGTTCGAGCGTGTCCTGGGACCCTGCTCGGACATTCTCAAACGCAACATCCAACAGTACAACAGCTTCGTGTCACTGTCTGTCTGAGGGGTTTCCCCACCCCCTGTACCCCCCAATCCCCTTTGTAACCCCAGAACACACCCTGTACCCCCTAATCCCCTTTGTAACCCCATAACACACCCTACCCCACCCCTAATCCCCAATGTAACCCCATTACACACCCACTCAATGTACCCCTAATCCCCAATGTAACCCCATTACACACCCACTCAATGTACCCTCTAATCCCCAATGTAACCCCATAACACACCCCCTAATCCCCTATGTAACCCCATAATGCATCCCCTACCCCTGTACCCACCCCCTAATCCCCTATGTAACCCCATAACGCAGCCCCTACCCCTGTACCCACCCCCTAATCCCCTATGTAACCCCATAATGCATCCCCTACCCCTGTACCCACCCCCTAATCCCCTATGTAACCCCATAACGCATCCCCTACCCCTGTACCCACCCCCTAATCCCCTATGTAACCCCATAACGCATCCCTGTACCCACCCCCTAATCCCCTATGTAACCCTATAACGCATCCCCTACCCCTGTACCCACCCCCTAATCCCCTATGTAACCCCATAACGCATCCCCTACCCCTGTACCCACCCCCCCTATCCCCGATGTAACCCCAATCCCTGAACGCATCCCCTACCCCTGTACCTACCCCCTAATCCCGATGTAACCCCATAACGCATCCCCTACCCCTGTACCTACCCCCTAATCCCCGATGTAACCCCATAACGCATCCCCTACCCCTGTACCTACCCCCCCGATGTACCTACCCCCTAATCCCCCCTAATCCCCCGATGTAACCCCATAACGCATCCCCTACCCCTGTACCCACCCCCTAATCCCCGATGTAACCCCATAACGCATCCCCTACCCCTGTACCCACCCCTAATCCCCGATGTAACCCCATAACGCATCCCCTACCCCTGTACCTACCCCCTAATCCCCGATGTAACCCCATAACGCATCCCCTACCCCTGTACCCACCCCCTAATCCCCGATGTAACCCCATAACGCATCCCCTACCCCTGTACCCACCCCCTAATCCCTGATGTAACCCCATAACGCATCCCCTACCCCTGTACCCACCCCCTAATCCCCGATGTAACCCCATAACGCATCCCCTACCCCTGTACCTACCCCCTAATCCCTGATGTAACCCCATAACGCCTCCTCTTTTAGAACCAGGGTCCACCAATGCAATTTTGCTTCAATGTCACTTAAAATGATCTTCCATTTGCTTTGAATTTTTTTTTACTCATCTAAATGTTATGCTGCCCATCACCTAGCTATCATAGTCACCTATAGGAGCACAGTTATGTTACAGATTAAATGTACCAAATTGATATGGTATGCTTTCACTGAATCTCGAATTGTTTTCCTATAGTTTAAACACGAGCAGTGATTAGTAGGGGATTGGCCGAGGTTAGGACAGGCCAATGATAAGATGGGACAATCAAACGTAACATGGTGAAGTAAGCGTCCATGCTGAATATTGTTCAGATATTTAACTAGTTCAGTTCCAATAAAAATATGTCAATGTTGACATCCTGACAAAATAATTCATAAAATTGTACTTTTTAGAATTACAAGAATGCTGGGAGCATAATGATTGCATCTAACTACTTATGTAGCTTTCATGCAATGATAATCAATGGTTATCCTCCGTTGTTACTGTACATTAAATCGCAGACATTTTTACATTTTCTCATATTGTTTCCATTGATTGGTCCATCAATCCAATTCACTGTTATTGTATCTAGTTTGAGAGAGTTTGTACAACTTAATATAACCAGAAAGTTCTCTGTTGGAAAGCTACCAAACTAGAGCTAAATGTTAGTAATTGTTTTCACAACTCAGAACGCATAGCAGATTCTTATTCTGTCAGAAGCAGTGGAACTCAAAACAGGAAGTATCCCCATGTTAACACTCACCTCTGATTTGTTGGTACATGATTGGCTACAATAGGGGGGAAAAGATTATTAAATGGTTTTCAGTATTCAGCATTTTTCAGTATACACCAAATAACTTAATCGCTATGTTTTTAAACAGAATTATTATTATAGTTGTGACTATTAAAGTTCTTTATTGACTGAATGAACTAATGTTATGGCTATGGTTTGGAGTGATGGTAAAGTTAAGTACGTTTAAATGTCTTTTTGTAAATGCTTATTTTTCCATAAATTCTATTTTAGGTGTTCAGTGCCACAGCGTAAATAAATGCTTATTCTTGTCAACCGACAGAACAGTATGTAGTTGTATTGTGACAAAGTCATGGGTCAACCTCTTAAAAGTAGGCGAAAGGGCTTTAAAGTAATTAATCTAAATTTGAATTGTAGATGGTTTTAAGACTTAATTATTTATGTACCGGTATTTGAGTGCAAAAGTTAAAAAGCGTTAGAAAGCATCCCAACTGTGGTGATTCAGACATTAGATTAAATTGTCATGATTATATATTTTATTTTAAAGCAGCTTCGCTGTTAAAGCATAGTGAAAATTATTTATCTACTCTATGCCTACCTACAGCATAGTGTAAAGTAATGAAATTGTATTCTCAAACTGCCCCTGTCGATCAAACAGTTGGTCATTCACTACCAGCTTCACCCCTTGAATCTTAAGAACACGTGTCATTAGCTCTTTTTCTTCTAACTCCTGCAGAAATCTATAGTCTAAGTTGTATTCCTGTTCATTCCTGCCTCACAGCTTGCCCCTCACCCCTTTCTAACAGAAAGGACCCTTACATACGGTAATGCTTTTATCCCTTTCTGAGGTATTGTCTTTGTTTAGGGTCTGTCATGTTTCCAATTTTAATCTTATGTACAAAACAGTATGGCTGACTGGATGGATGGACTTGTGTAACCGTATGTATGTTGAAAACCAATCAACATGATACTGAGTCGATTGCAGTGTTGCCTACTTGGTCCAAAACTTTTGTATTGCTTTCAGATGGTTGATGTTCTGGAATATTGCAGGTGTCTATTTGCTGACAGATCACAACCCACCAGTGGTTTGCTGGTCTTTCTTCACATAGAAGTACTGATATGGTAAAACACATCACAAGATTAGTGCTCACTTGTAGGCACACTGCAATCCACCCGGTTTGCCTTAGCTTATGTAACCCGGGCATAGACACTCCTGCTAGCCTGACCTTCAGCAAGTTTGTGGGGCCTGCAGCAGGCTCTGAGAGCTGCAGGTCATCTGAGGACCATTCTTTTTCTATTCTACCCAATGACTGTACTCTGTTTGACTTCCTGTATGTGCAAAGATGTTTATCCTTTTGGTATAGATTGTTCCAGATGGCAGTTTAAGCAATAAAATGGTAAAATCACCTGTGAGTCTTGTATGTCTTTACTCATTGTTTGTCTGAATATGTCTATACTATAAGGGTGAAATAGTCCCAATTGGAAGACAGTGACTTTATCCTGTAGTAAATAAGGTGCAATATCATCTCTGAACTCTGGAGGGCAGTGCCTCAAGTCTTCAGTGCTTTCTTTAAGGTTAAGGTCACTTTATTGGTCGATCGCCCACAAGGTCCAACTAAAATTTGAGCTAACCCCTCTGAAAGAGGGAGAGGTTTTGGAGAGGTGTGGGGGGCTGGCACACTTGGTGCCCAGACAGCTGTTGTGGGGGGTTAAGTGCCTTGCTCAAGGGCACAACGGCAGGTAATGGCATCTAGGATTTAATACCAGCAACCACTTCCTGACAGATTTTGCCCATTAGTCACTACACCCACATAAACTGAAAGGACAGGACAGGTAAAGGAAAATCCCCTGGGGGGCCTCACATTTGGTTTTGTTTCAGTGCATATGAAGGAAGGAGATAAAGGAAGCCCCTTCAGACTATTGAGATGCACCCCATTGATGGTGGTCACTGAAATTAGATGTTTAACTGTTGGTGGATTTGTTTTTTGTAAGAATAGTATTTTGAACAATTACCAAGCATGATGGTGTGAGCAATGACTACAAAAAGTCTTGAAATAGGTTGAATGAAGCTGATACACACTTCATCAGAAAGCTTATAAAGTTGGTAAACCCATAACCCACTCTGGGTTTATTCTTGTTGCTGACACCTTATAAAACTGGCAAACAGGCTCCCTTCAGTAGTGTTGGGCAAAAGCCAAACTTCATTTGGCATGATTTAATATAGGCTCTTTAAAATAGTTGTGGTTATTCTCCCTCATCAAAAACATCAGGATGCATTGGATTTATAGTCAGGACAGTAATGAGAACAGCTCAAAGAAAAAGGTCCAGACGTGATGAAATGGCATCCAACAGAACGTTGTTTGAAGACAAAGCTTTGTTTCAGACTAGTTAGAACAAAGTAGAGCTTGTGGTGATATGATAAGCTGCATGTCCACATACAGTACTGTAGCTGTCAGGGTGTGCTATGGTTGGGTTGGTGTTGTGAAACCACTTAAAGGGCTGACAAACAGACAACGAAAGAGACAGACGCATCCTGATGAGACAGACACCTAATGAGACAGACAGACACCTGTTCAGACAGACAAAAAGACAGACGCCTCCTGATGAGACAGACAGACACCTGATGAGACAGACAGACACCTGCTCAGACAGACAGAAAGACAGACACCTCCTGATGAGACAGACAGACAGACAGACAGACACCTGTTCAGACAGACAGACAGACACCTCCTGATGAGACAGACAGACACCTGTTCAGACAGACAGACAGACACCTCCTGATGAGACAGACAGACAGACACCTGTTCAGAAAGACAGACACCTCCTGATGAGACAGAAAGACAGACACCTCCTGATGAGACAGACAGACACCTGTTCAGACATACAGAAAGACAGACACCTCCTGATGAGACAGAAAGACAGACACCTCCTGACGAGACAGACAGACACCTCCTGTTCAGACAGACAGAAAGACAGACAGACAACTTCTGATGAGACAGACAGACAGGGATTAAATGCTGTCTGTCTCCCCCACCCCTCACCCCCTTCTCTCAGTCACAACCTCTTTTAAATAGCTTTCTCTCTTTCCCCCCCAAAGATGACGTCTTGTTTGTACTCCAAGGTGCCCGGTGACATACAGGTGACCACATAGCCCAAGGACACAGGAGACATTTTGACAAAACAGGCTGTATCATTTCAAACGTTGGACTTGAAAGATGAGCAGTAGCGCTGTGTGGGTACAATCACAGGGGAAGTCAAGCCAGTAAAAAAGCTATATTCAAATCAAATCAAATGTTATTTGTCACACTCACCGAATATAACAGGTTAATCCACAGTTCGAGAAATAAAGTTAAGAAAGTATTTACTAAATAAACTAAAGTAAAAAATACAATAAAAAGTTACACAATAAAAGAACAATAACGAGGCTATATACAGGGGGTACCGGTACTGAGCCAATCTGCGGGGGTACAGGTTAGTCGAGGTCATTTGTACATGTAGGCAGGGGTAAACCTATGATGCGATACTTGCATTGTTTACTCTATAACCCGTTCGTTCATACACCACCGTGATTTACAATAAGGCTGTGACAACAAAAAGACAACAGTGGCGGAATAAATTCAACTACACTTACGTTTGTTTCATCACAAAACCAAAGAGCAACATCTGTCTGCTGAAGTCCACAAAGAAAATATTGCATGTAACACACCTGCAGCATGTTAAAATAAGCAAGTTAATATTTCAACAGTTTACTAAACAACTACTGATTTTGAGTTACTGCATGTCAGCACAAAGACAACGGGAGCACTGCCTCCTCTATTCCAGCACCATTCCATATTAACCATTTAAACATCATCAAATCCACAAGGCTATTTATGCTTAGTTTAATATTGAAAACAAACAAAGATGCCAAAAACAATTTTGTCCAATCAATATAGCTAAATATCATGTGGCTGTCCATGGTTACTGATTTCTGTCGGTGTGTGTGTGCTTGCGTGGGGACTCACTACTTATAGACTAGTTGAACGCCAATGCCGTCCTTCTCTCTTTCATGTTGGCGGAATGATCTATGGTTTTGTACTAGTTTTTTGTTTTCATAGGCTACCTAGCTAAAATGCTTGCTAGCCTAATTTCCTCGCATAGGTAGCAATGAACCAGCTGAGTTAGCTAGCTAGTTAATGTGAGAGTACTAGACTACATATTGAACTTCAATCATCTCAGGCCAGTGGCACAATATATGGATCTATGGTTAGATTGGAATTGCCGTCATAATCATTGGCCTGTAGAGAGAATCAGCATCAAAATCACAAGTCCAAATTCCCAACTCCATCCATGGCTTGGGAAAGGGACGATTTAGCAAGCTAGCTACTGCAGGACATCAACACAAGCAGACCAGAAACACACACACTTTTCTGACAGTGAAGTTTTGCTCAGGATGTGATTTGATTGGTGTGAAGCCAAATCCAAACTGGGCTCCCTTGGAGGTGTTTTGCTGAAGCAGTACAACCCACAGTTGAGCTCAGCTCAATGCTGATTGGCTAATTATGTTATACTTTTTTTTTTATCAAGGAGGCCAAATGCTTGTTGACATCAATCAAACGCAACGGCGGCACCATGTCATACTCTTTTGGTCCAGACAGCATCAGATACACATACTGACACATACTACACATACTGACACATACTACACATACTGAGACAGAGGGGTGCTGTTTCCCTCGCTCAGAATATTTCTCCGGTGAGATTCAAGACACTTGTGAATTGACGGAAAATTATGAAAACAGAGAGACAAAAGATACATTATTTTATACATATATATATATATATTTTATTTTTTATTTTGGGGGAAGCCTGTCTTCCCTTGGCATCCATGAATAGACACCACTGAAAACGAGTGCAGAATGTATTACTCTGTGAGAGAGACCAGACGCTGTGCTTCCTGCTTTACAGGACAGGTTCACCTGCCATTATGATCCTCAGGCTGTCCTTAGTCTATAGTTACCTTCCCTTGCAGGACTTGGGGATACGTCCAAAATGCCACCCTAATCCTCTATTACAGTGCACTTCTCCGTTTGGATTCCTTAGTAACCTTAATTACTTCTCCTTGTTGGGCATAGCCACTGGTTTGACAGACTCAGGCATGACGGAGGTATCAACAAAGTCTGTGGTGATCACCTGAGCCTCTCCCAGCCTGCGGACACACCTGTGGACTGTCTTCAGGACGCGCTGCAGCCGGCGGTCCAGGGCCTGCAGGTGGGGCTCAGCGAGGACCGGCTGCAGTGCGTCTCCTCCCAGGGACTCCCTCATCACGTCACTGAGCCTATAGTGGTCCTGTGAGAGGAGCTGCAGCCGCAGCAACGTGGAACGCTTTATACTGAGAGGTGAAGAGGGGCGGGAGAGGGGGAGAGAGTGCGGGAGAGATGGTCAGAGAGTGAGACTTGACTCGACAGTTGCCATGCCAAATGTTTTCAATTAAGGTTCAATATTGGTGTTAGTTAATCTGTATTAGTGACGAGTGTATGCTCTCCATATTTACATGCAGCACTGTGACAGTGGAGCCAGTATGGACATCTCATCATGAGAATGCTTCCCAAACCTGAAACACAGGAAGTGATGTCATCATAAGGCAACGACAAATATTCACTTGTACAATGACTGAAGTTATATAACAACTCTAGTACCCACCCTTTGGCGTTGTCAAAATGAAGAAGGAAACCTTCATCGCCAAACTTAGTGAAGATCTCATAATGGTGCCTGTCCATGTTACCTGGGGGAATGAGCCAAGAACAAATGTTCACTCACATAGGACGACAGAGAAAAGTAGAGCACTGCATGGTAATAGGGTGTCATATGGGATGAGGACAGGGGTTAATCAGGGGTGATGGGTGGTAGTACGTACCAATGAGGAAGTCAAAGATGGCCATATCTATGATGTTGAGCAGCCTGTTCCCTGAGTTGTAGGGATACAGACGCTTTATGGTGTCACAGTAGAAGGGGTTCACCTCCCACCTGGAAGAGACAGACAGATTATAACAAGATATTATAAGATATTATAACAAGATATGAATGTTCTATCTGCCATATTGACTTATCATCAATTAACTTTCAAAATGGAAATAAGATGCTCCAAAACGGAAAATGGGAAGAGATATGTAGGTCTCAGGGTTAAGGTCTCAGGGTTAAGGTCTCAGGGTTAAGGTCTCAGGGTTAAGGTCTCAGGGTTACGGTCTCAGGGTTAAGGTCTCAGGGTTAAGGTCTCAGGGTTAAGGTCTCAGGGTTAAGGTCTCAGGGTTAAGGTCTCAGGGTTAAGGTCTCAGGGTTAAGGTCTCAGGGTTAAGGTCTCAGGGTTACGGTCTCAGGGTTAAGGTCTCAGGGTTAAGGTCTCAGGGTTAAGGTCTCAGGGTTAAGGTCTCAGGGTTAAGGTCTCAGGGTTAAGGTCTCAGGGTTAAGGTCTCAGGGTTAAGGTCTCAGGGTTAAGGTCTCAGGGTTAAGGTCTCAGGGTTAAGGTCTCAGGGTTAAGGTCTCAGGGTTAAGGTCTCAGGGTTAAGGTCTCAGGGTTAAGGTCTCAGGGTTACGGTCTCAGGGTTAAGGTCTCAGGGTTAAGGTCTCAGGGTTAAGGTCTCAGGGTTAAGGTCTCAGGGTTAAGGTCTCAGGGTTAAGGTCTCAGGGTTAAGGTGTCAGGGTTAAGGTCTCAGGGTTAAGGTCTCAGGGTTAAGGTGTCAGGGTTACGGTCTCAGGGTTAAGGTCTCAGGGTTACGGTCTCAGGGTTAACGTCTCAGGGTTAAGGTCTCAGGGTTAAGGTCTCAGGGTTAAGGTGTCAGGGTTAAGGTCTCAGGGTTGCGGTGTCAGGGTTAAGGTCTCCGGGTTAAGGTCTCCGGGTTAAGGTGTCAGGGTTACGGTCTCAGGGTTAAGATGTCAGGGTTAAGGGTGTCAGGGTAACGGTGTCAGGGTTACGGTCTCCGGGTTAAGGTCTCAGGGTTACGGTGTCAGGGTTACGGTCTCAGGGTTAAGGTGTCAGGGTTACGGTCTCAGGGTTAAGGTGTCAGGGTTACGGTCTCAGGGTTAAGGTGTCAGGGTTACGGTCTCAGGGTTAAGGTCTCAGGGTTACGGTCTCAGGGTTAAGGTGTCAGGGTTACGGTCTCAGGGTTAAGGTCTCAGGGTTACGGTCTCAGGGTTACGGTCTCAGGGTTAAGGTGTCAGGGTTAAGGTTTCAGGGTTAAGGTGTCAGGGTTACGGTCTCAGGGTTAAGGTCTCAGGGTTAAGGTGTCAGGGTTACGGTCTCAGGGTTAAGGTCTCAGGGTTACGGTCTCAGGGTTACGGTCTCAGGGTTAAGGTGTCAGGGTTACGGTCTCAGGTTAAGGTGTCAGGGTTAAGGTGTCAGGGTTAAGGTGTCAGGGTTACGGTCTCAGGGTTACGGTGTCAGGGTTAAGGTGTCAAGGTTAAGGTGTCAAGGTTAAGGTGTCAGGGTTACGGTTTCAGGGTTAAGGTGTCAGGGTTAAGGTGTCAGGGTTAAGGTGTCAGGGTTAAGGTGTCAGGGTTAAGGTGTCAGGGTTACGGTCTCAGGGTTAAGGTGTCAGGGTTAAGGTGTCAGGGTTAAGGTCTCAGGGTTAAGGTGTCAGGTTACGGTCTCAGGGTTAAGGTGTCAGGGTTAAGGTGTCAGGGTTAAGGTCTCAGGGTTAAGGTGTCAGGGTTACGGTCTCAGGGTTAAGGTGTCAGGGTTAAGGTGTCAGGGTTAAGGTTTCAGGGTTACGGTCTCAGGGTTAAGGTGTCAGGGTTAAGGTCTCAGGGTTAAGGTCTCAGGGTTAAGGTCTCAGGGTTACGGTGTCAGGGTTAAGGTCTCTGGGTTAAGGTGTCAGGGTTAAGGTCTCAGGGTTAAGGTCTCAGGGTTAAGGTCTCAGGGTTAAGGTCTCAGGGTTAAGGTATCAGGGTTACGGTGTCAGGGTTAAGGTCTCAGGGTTACGGTCTCAGGGTTAACGTCTCAGGGTTAAGGTCTCAGGGTTAAGGTCTCAGGGTTAAGGTCTCAGGGTTAAGGTCTCAGGGTTACGGTGTCAGGGTTAAGGTCTCCGGGTTAAGGTCTCAGGGTTAAGGTGTCAGGGTTAAGGTCTCAGGGTTACGGTGTCAGGGTTAAGGGTGTCAGGGTAACGGTGTCAGGGTTAAGGTCTCCGGGTTAAGGTCTCAGGGTTACGGTGTCAGGGTTACGGTCTCAGGGTTAAGGTGTCAGGGTTACGGTCTCAGGGTTAAGGTGTCAGGGTTACGGTCTCAGGGTTAAGGTGTCAGGGTTACGGTCTCAGGGTTAAGGTCTCAGGGTTACGGTGTCAGGGTTACGGTCTCAGGGTTAAGGTCTCAGGGTTACGGTCTCAGGGTTAAGGTGTCAGGGTTACGGTCTCAGGGTTAAGGTGTCAGGGTTAAGGTGTCAGGGTTAAGGTGTCAGGGTTAAGGTGTCAGGGTTAAGGTGTCAGGGTTACGGTCTCAGGGTTACAGTCTCAGGGTTAAGGTCTCAGGGTTAAGGTGTCAGGGTTACGGTCTCAGGGTTAAGGTGTCAGGGTTAAGGTGTCAGGGTTAAGGTGTCAGGGTTAAGGTGTCAGGGTTAAGGTGTCAGGGTTAAGGTGTCAGGGTTACGGTCTCAGGGTTAAGGTGTCAGGGTTAAGGTCTCAGGGTTAAGGTGTCAGGGTTACGGTCTCAGGGTTAAGGTGTCAGGGTTAAGGTGTCAGGGTTAAGGTCTCAGGGTTAAGGTGTCAGGGTTACGGTCTCAGGGTTAAGGTGTCAGGGTTAAGGTGTCAGGGTTAAGGTTTCAGGGTTACGGTCTCAGGGTTAAGGTGTCAGGGTTAAGGTCTCAGGGTTAAGGTCTCAGGGTTAAGGTCTCAGGGTTACGGTGTCAGGGTTAAGGTCTCTGGGTTAAGGTGTCAGGGTTAAGGTGTCAGGGTTAAGGTCTCAGGGTTGCGGTGTCAGGGTTAAGGTCTCCGGGTTAAGGTCTCCGGGTTACGGTGTCAGGGTTACGGTCTCAGGGTTAAGGTGTCAGGGTTACGGTCTCAGGGTTAAGGTCTCAGGGTTACGGTCTCAGGGTTAAGGTGTCAGGGTTACGGTCTCAGGGTTAAGGTCTCAGGGTTACGGTCTCAGGGTTACGGTCTCAGGGTTAAGGTGTCAGGGTTAAGGTTTCAGGGTTAAGGTGTCAGGGTTACGGTCTCAGGGTTAAGGTCTCAGGGTTAAGGTCTCAGGGTTACGGTCTCAGGGTTAAGGTGTCAGGGTTACGGTCTCAGGGTTAAGGTGTCAGGGTTACGGTCTCAGGGTTACGGTGTCAGGGTTACGGTCTCAGGGTTAAGGTCTCAGGGTTAAGGTGTCAGGGTTACGGTCTCAGGGTTAAGGTCTCAGGGTTACGGTCTCAGGGTTACGGTCTCAGGGTTAAGGTGTCAGGGTTACGGTCTCAGGGTTAAGGTCTCAGGGTTACGGTCTCAGGGTTACGGTCTCAGGGTTAAGGTGTCAGGGTTACGGTCTCAGGGTTAAGGTGTCAGGGTTAAGGTGTCAGGGTTACGGTCTCAGGGTTAAGGTGTCAAGGTTAAGGTGTCAAGGTTAAGGTGTCAGGGTTACGGTCTCAGGGTTAAGGTGTCAGGGTTAAGGTCTCAGGGTTACGGTTTCAGGGTTAAGGTGTCAGGGTTAAGGTGTCAGGGTTACGGTCTCAGGGTTAAGGTGTCAGGGTTAAGGTGTCAGGGTTAAGGTCTCAGGGTTAAGGTGTCAGGGTTACGGTCTCAGGGTTAAGGTCTCAGGGTTAAGGTGTCAGGGTTAAGGTGTCAGGGTTAAGGTCTCAGGGTTAAGGTGTCAGGGTTAAGGTCTCAGGGTTAAGGTCTCAGGGTTAAGGTGTCAGGGTTACGGTCTCAGGGTTAAGGTGTCAGGGTTAAGGTGTCAGGGTTAAGGTTTCAGGGTTACGGTCTCAGGGTTAAGGTGTCAGGGTTAAGGTCTCAGGGTTAAGGTCTCAGGGTTAAGGTCTCAGGGTTACGGTGTCAGGGTTAAGGTCTCTGGGTTAAGGTGTCAGGGTTAAGGTGTCAGGGTTAAGGTCTCAGGGTTGCGGTGTCAGGGTTAAGGTCTCAGGGTTAAGGTGTCAGGGTTACGGTCTCAGGGTTAAGGTGTCAGGGTTAAGGTGTCAGGGTAACGGTGTCAGGGTTACGGTCTCCGGGTTAAGGTCTCAGGGTTACGGTGTCAGGGTTAAGGTATCAGGGTTAAGGTGTCAGTGTTAAGGTCTCATGGTTAAGGTCTCAAGGTTACGGTGTCAGGGTTAGGGTCTCAGGGTTACGGTGTCAGGGTTTAGGTCTCAGGGTTAAGGTCTCAGCGTTAAGGTGTCAGGGTTAAGGTCTCAGCGTTAAGGTGTCAGGGTTAAGGTCTCAGGGTTAAGGTCTCAGCGTTAAGGTGTCAGGGTTAAGGTCTCAGGGTTACGGTGTCAGGGTTAAGGTCTCAGGGTTAAGGTCTCAGCGTTACGGTGTCAGGGTTTAGGTCTCAGGGTTAGGGTCTCAGGGTTAAGGGTTGTATGCTTACTCCTCCCTGCCAGTGAAGGTGTATGATCGTTTCCAGGGATTGGGGAGCGAGATACGAGGGGCAATGCTGAGACCGGGGAGGTAGGCTGACATGGAGCCCTCCAGCAGGTCAGGGCTCCCACACACTGCATACTCAGTCTTACACACGTACAGACACTTGGCAAAGAAACATGTGTTGTTTGCTGCTTGAAAGAGAATAGACATAGATATAGATTGGTATAAACCAGCAGTACGCCGATTTCATCATTGTCTTTTAATCATAGACTGATTATTTAAGACCTGCAGTGTTGCAGTGTAATATCTACCTGAAGGGGTAATGCCTACCTGGAGAGGTAAAGAACACACTCCTTAGGTCCTCGTTGTGAGTGGTCAAGAGAATCTCCCCCGTCACGTTCACCAGCCTGCCCACCACCGGCGGTACCCTCCGGAAGTCCAGGATTCTAGAAGAGAGAAAGACAAGAGTTCCATTCTGATGAACACAAACTCATACATCTTCTACGACTCACAGTTCTAGAAGAAAGAGTTCCATTCTGAACAGAACACACAATATAAAGTCAGATGAACTCCTGCAATCTCTCACCTCAGTTGACACACACAAAGTCACAGGAAATGAATTAAACTTGAATTATTTGTATACATAATAGCAGCTATGTGATTGTCTCTGTTCTCCGCTGTGTAATCTAGCAGGTGTTGACGTGTAGCAACACCCACTTCCCCCATGGTCATATTGACAGTCTGACAGGCCTGTGTGTCTCAATAACAGTCATCAGTCAGTATCTGAGGCTGGATAAAGAGATGTTATTGAGGTGCTGTCTTGGCTGGCATATCTCACCTGCCGATTGGGTCTGATAATGATAAGGCCTCTGGCACAACACAGAGACAGAGAGATAGAGACAGATACACAGCATAGAGACACAGTACAGAGACACAGACACAGAGACAAAGAGACAGATACACAGCACAGAGACACAGACACAGAGAGACACAGACACAGAGACAAAGAGACAGATACACAGCACAGAGACACAGAGACAGATACACAGCACAGAGACACAGTACAGAGACACAGAGACAGAGAGACACAGAGACACAGCACAGTGACACAGACACAGAGACAGAGAGCAAAATACACAGAGACACAGCGACAGAGACACAGAGACAGAGACACAGCACAGAGACACGGAGACACAGCACACAGAACTATATATTGTGAGGTAAAAATGTATTTAATATAATAACTTAACTTACAGTACCAGTCAAAAGTTTGGACACACCTACTCATTCAAGGGTTTTTCTTTATTTTTTACTATTTTCTACATTGTAGAATAATAGTGAAGACATCAAAACAATGAAATAATACATATGGAATCATATGCCATCCCATCTCGTTTGCACTTAGTGAGACTATAATTCGTTTTTCAACAGGACAATGAGCCAAAACACACCTCCAGGCAGTGTAAGGGCTATTTAACCAAGAAGGAGAGTGATGGAGTGCTGCATCAGATGATCTGGCCTCCACAATCACCCAACTTCAACCCAATTGAGATGGTTTGGGATGAGTTGGACCACAGAGTGAAGGAAAAGCAGCCAACAAGTGCTCAGCATATGTGGGAACTCCTTCAAGAATGTTGGAAAAGCATTCCAGGTGAAGCTGGTTGAGAGAATGCCAAGGGTGTGCAAAGCTGTCATCAATGCAATCGGTGGCTACTTTGAAGAATCTCAAATATAAAATATATTTAGATTTTTTAAAC
Organism: Oncorhynchus keta; assembly: GCF_023373465.1. Classification (NCBI taxonomy): domain Eukaryota; kingdom Metazoa; phylum Chordata; class Actinopteri; order Salmoniformes; family Salmonidae; genus Oncorhynchus; species Oncorhynchus keta. Next base: position 11,351,979 of record NC_068422.1, on the reverse strand, counting down.
ACTTTTTTTGGTTACTACTGTATTATTTCATAGTTTTGATGTCTTCACTATTATTCTAAAATGTAGAAAATAGTTTAAAAAAAATAAAGAACAACCCTTGAATGAGTAGGTGTGTCCAAACCTTTGACTGGTACTGTACTTGAGCTTTATTTGTGGTTTTTAGCCTACACCCAGTTACACCCTTCCATGCTGTTGTTTTGTCTCAAGGTATAACAACCCCATTGACTTGCTGTCTTGTTTGATTTTGGGTTGACAAGCTGTGACTCTAATGACTGTATTTGACTGATGACTCACTTGAGTTAATGTGTAGTAACCTGGAGGCATGGAGGTTAGAGAGACTTTACAGTAGACATCCATAATTACACCTGTGTGTGTGGAAATGAAATGCCTTGCTGGGGAAGGACACATGTTGAAATAGTGGAGAGACCATAATATCCCAAGGAAACTACCGTTCAGAAACTCAGCGATGTAGGTACAAGTTTCAGGCTTTGGTTGTTGGGAGACCACTTGGAGATACAATATGAGATACAGCATGAGATAGAGTATGAGATACAGCATGAGATACAGTATGAGGTACAGCATGAGATACAGCATGAGATACAGCATGAGATAGAACATGAGATAAAGCATGAGATAGAACATGAGATACAGTATGAGATACCGTATGAGATAGAGCATGAGATACAGTATGAGGTACAGTATGATATACAGCATGATATAGAAAATTAGATAGGAAATGAGATACAGTATGATATACCGTATGAGATAGAACATGAGATAAAGCATGAGATAGAACATGAGATGCAGTATGAGATAGAACATGAGATACAGTATGAGATAGAACATGAGATACAGTATGAGATAGAACATGAGATAAAGCATGAGATAGAACATGTGATAAAGCATGAGATAGAACATGAGATACAGTATGAGATAGAACATGAGATACAGTATGAGATAGAACATGAGATACAGTATGAGATAGAACATGAGATACAGTATGAGATAGAACATGAGATACAGTATGAGATAGAACATGAGATACAGTATGAGATAGAACATGAGATACAGCATGAGATAGAACATCAGATAAAGTATGAGATACAGTATGAGATAGAACATGAGATACAGTATGAGATACAGTATGAGAAACCGTATGAGATACCGTATGAGATACAGCATGAGATACAGTATGAGATACCGTATGAGATACAGTATGAGATAGAACATTAGATAAAGTATGAGATACAGCATGAGAAAGAACATTAGATATAGTATGAGATAGCATATGATATAGAACATGAGATGCAGTATGAGATACAGAATGAGATACAGTATGAGATAGAACATGAGATACAGTATAAGATAGAACATGACATACAGCACGAGATACAGTATGAGATAGAAAACAGATAAAGTATGAGATACAGTATGAGATAGAACATGAGATACAGTATGAGATAGAAAACAGATAAAGTATGAGATACAGTATGAGATAGAACATGAGATACAGTATGAGATACAGCATGAAATACATTATGAGATACCGTATGAGATACAGTATGAGATAGAACATTAGATAAAGTATGAGATACCGTATGACATAGAACATGAGATACAGTATGAGAAACAGTATGAGATACAGCATGAGATACAGCATGAGATACAGCATGAGATACAGCATGAGATACAGCATGAGATACAGCATGAGATAGAACATGAGATACAGTATGAGATACCGTATGAGATACAGTATGAGATACAGCATGAGATACAGTATGAGATACAGTATGAGATACAGCATGAGATACAGTATGAGATACCGTATGAGATACAGTATGAGATAGAACATTAGATAAAGTATGAGATACAGTATGAGATGCAGCATGAGATAGAACATGAGATACAGTATGAGATACAGCATGAGATACAGCATGAGATACCGTATGAGATACAGTATGAGATACAGCATTAGATACATTATGAGATACAGCATGGGATATAGAATGAGATACAGTATGAGATACAGTATGATATAGAACATGAGATACAGCATGAGATACAGCATGAGATACAGAATGAGATACAGTATAAGATACAGTAGGAGACACAGTATGAGATAGAACATGAGATACAGCATGAGATACAGCATCAGCTACAGAATGAGATACAGTATGAGGTAGAACATTAGATACAGCATGAGGTACAGTATGAGATAAACATGAGATACAGTACGAGATACATCATGACATAGATGTATGGTCCTTCTGTGGCTCAGTTGGTAGAGCATGGCGCTTGTAACGCCAGGGTAGTGGGTTCGATTCCCGGGACCACCCATACGTAGAATGTATGCACACATGACTGTAAGTCGCTTTGGATAAAAGCGTCAGCTAAATGGCATATATTATTATATTATTATTATATATTATAGAAAATGAGATACAGCATTAGATACATTATGAGATAGAACATGATACAGTATGAGATACAGTATGACTTGGAATATGAGATACAGCATGGTACAGTCTCTGACCTCCCCCCTATAGACTCTCTCGTCGTTGTTGGTGATCAGGCCTACCACTGTTAATGATGTTGTTGGAGTCGTGCCTGGCCATGCAGTCGTGGGTGAACAGGGAGTACAGGAGGGGACTGAGCACGCACCCCTGGGGGGCTCCAGTGATGAGGATCAGCATGGCAGATGTGTTGCTCCCTACCCTCACCACCTGGGGGCTGCATGTCAGGAAGTCCAGGATCCAGTTGCAGAGGGAGGTGTTTAGTCCCAGGATCCTTAGCTTAGTGATGAGCTTTGAGGATACTATGGTGTTGAACGGTGAGCTGTAGTCAATGAATAGCATTCTCAAATAAGTGTTCCTTTTGTCCACGTGGGAAAGGGAAGTGTGGAGTGCAATAGAGATTGCATCATCTGTGGATCTGTTTGGGCGGTATGCAAATTGGACTGGGTCTAGGGTTTCTGGGACAATGGTGTTGATGTGAACCATTACCAGCCTTTTAAAGCACTTCATGGCTACGGATGTGAGTGCTACGGGTCTGTAGACATTTAGGCAGGTTGCCTTCGTGTTCTTGGGCACAGGGGCTATGGTGATCTGCTTGAAACATGTTGGTATTACAGACTCAATCAGGGACATGTTTAAAATGTCAGTGAAGACACCTGCCAGTTGGTCAGCACATGCCCGGAGCACACTTCCTGATAATCCGTCTGGACCCAGAAGCCTTGTGTATGTTTACCTGTTTAAAGGTCTTACTCACGTCGGCTACGGAGAGCGTGATCACACAGTCTTCCGGAACAGCTGATGCTCTCATGCATGCCTCAGTGATGCTTGCCTCGAAGCGAGCATAGAAGTGATTTAGCTCGTCTGGTAGGCTTGTGTCACTGGGCAGCTCGCGGCTGTGCTTCCCTTTGTAGTCTGTAATAGTTTGCAAGCCCTGCCACATAAGACGACCGTCGGAGCCGGTGTAGTATGATTCAATCTTAGCCCTGTATTGACGCTTTGCCTGTTTGATGGTTCGTTGCAGGGCATAGCAGGATTTCTTGTAAGCTTCCGGGTTAGAGTCCCGCACCTTGAAAGCGGCAGCTCTGCCCTTTAGCTCAGTGCGAATGTTGCCTGTAATCCATGGCTTCTGGTTGGGGTATGTACGTACAGTCCCTGTGGGGATGACGTCTTCGATGCACTTATTGATAATGCCAATGACTGATGTGGTGTACTCCTCAATTCCATCAGAAGAATCCCGGAACATGTTCTAGTCTGTGATAGCAAAACAGTCCTGTAGTTTAATATCTGCTTCTTCTGACCACTTTTTTATAGACTGAGTCACTGGTGCTTTCTGCTTTAATTTTTGCTTGTAAGAATGAATCAGGAGGAAAGAGTTGTGGTCGGATTTACCAAATGGAGGATGAGGGAGAGCTTTGTATGCGTCTCTGTGTGTGTTGCACATTTAACATGTTAATAGAAATTTGGTAGAACTGCTTAAGTTTCCCTGCATTAAAGTTTACAGCTTATTTCCTTATACAGCTGACTGAGTACGGTCTTAGTGCAAGCATCTGTCTATGGTGGTAAATAAACAGCCACAAAAAGTATATCTTAAAACTCTGTAGACAAGTAGTGTGGCCTGCAATTTATCACAATATACTCTACTTCAGGCGAGCAAAATCTAGACACTTCCTTAGATTTCGTGCACCAGCTGTTGTTTACAAATATGCACAGACCTCGTCCCCTGTCCCCCGTCTTACCAGAGTGTGCTGTTCTATCTTGCTGGTGCAGCGTATTTCCCGCTAGCTGAACATGCATGTCGTCATTCAGCCACGATTCCGTGAAACATAGGATATTACCATTTTTGATGTCCCGTTGGTAGGATATTCATGATCATACCTCGTCTAATTTATTGTCCAATGATTGCACGTTGGCGAGTAATATTGACGGTAACGGCAGCTTTCCCACTCGCCTTCTGTGGGTCCTGACGAGGCATCCCGGTCTGTGTCCTCTGTACCTGCGTTTCTTCCTCTTGCAAATAATGGGGATGTTGGCCCTGTCGGGTGTTTGGAGAACGTCCTGTGCATCTTGCTTGTTGAAGAAAATATCTTTGTGTAGTCCGAGGTGAGTGATCACTGTCCTGATACCCAGAAGCTCTTTTTTGCCATATGATACGGTTGCAGAAACATTATGTACAAAATAAGTTACAAATAATGCACAAAAAAAACACATTATAGTACAATTGGTTGGACGCCCGTTAAACTGCTGCCATTTCTTTCCGGTGCCATTTTAAACATGAGATACAGCATGAGATACTGTAGGAGATAAAGTATGATATACAGTATGATATACAGTATTAGATACGGTATGAGATACAGTAGGAGTTGTAATATGAGATACAGCATGAGATACTGTAGGAGATAAAGTATGATATACAGTATGATATACAGTATTAGATACGGTATGAGATACAGTAGGAGTTGTAATATGAGATAGAGCATGAGATACTGTATGAGATACAACATGAGATACAGTATGAGATACGGTATGAGATACGGTATGAGATACAGTATGAGAGACAGTATGAGACAGAACATGAGATATAGTATGAGATGCATCATGAGATACAGTATGAGATACGGTATGAGATACAGTATGAGATAGAACATGAGATACAGTATGACATAGAGTATGAGATACAGTAGGAGATACAGTAGAAGTTAGAGTAGTGGATAGAGTAGGAGATACAGTAAGAGATGCAGTATGAGATACAGTAGTGGATACAGTAGGAAATACAGTAGGAGATACAGTATGAGATACAGTAGTGGATACAGTAGGAGATACAGTATTAGATACAGTAGTGGATACAGTAGGAGATACAGCATGAGATGGGAAGATAAAGGTTTAGTCATTAGTCAATATTAGTCAATATTAATATTAGGAGAGTACATGTTTTCAAGTTTACCTGTCCAGGTGAAAAGCAGCAATCTCAGCATTGTGTCTCTGGAAATCGACAAAGTAGAACACATCACCAGGAGTCTCCTGGTCTCTCTGCTGTCTGAGGAACAAATGATTCATAGAATTACAGTACTTCTCAAATTATCACTACAAACCAGAGCACTCCCCCCGATTGATTTCCCCGGAAACATTCACCTCATGGGTTTGAACATGGCCTTGCCAAAGTTCTGCATCTTCAGGGCCAGCTTGAGGTGGTGTCCACTGGGCTTTACCACTGGGAGAGAGAGAGAGAGAAAGAGAGAGAAAGAGAGAGAGAGAGAGAGAGAGAGAGAGAGAGAGAGAGAGAGAGAGAGAGAGAGAGAGAGAGAGAGAGAGAGAGAGAGGGGGAGAGAAAGAAAGACAGAAAGAAAGAAAGAAAGAAAGAAAGAAAGAAAGAAAGAAAGAAAAAGAGAGAGAGAGGAAGAGAGAGACAGAGAGACAGAGAGAGAAAGACAATACATATCAGACATGAACCACTCCGCCAACCCCTGTCCTCTCAGCTGTCCTCAGACTGCTGTGTGTTTCTCAGCTGTCCTCAGACTGCTGTGTCTCTCTTAGCTGCTCTCAGACTGCTGTGTCTCTCTCAGCTGCTCTCAGCTGCTGTGTCTCTCTCAGCTGCCCTCAGACTGCTGTGTCTCTCTCAGCTGCCCTCAGATTGCTGTGTCTCTCTCAGCTGCTCTCAGCTGCTGTGTCTCTCTCAGCTGCCCTCAGACTGCTGTGTCTCTCTCAGCTGCTCTCAGCTGCTGTGTCTCTCTCAGCTGCACTCAGCTGCTGTGTCTCTCTCAGCTGCACTCAGACTGCTGTGTCTCTCTCAGCTGCTCTCAAACTGCTGTGTCTCTCTCAGCTGCTCTCAGACTACTGTGTCTCTCTCGGCTGTTCTCAGACTGCTGTGTCTCTCTCAGCTGCTCTCAGCTGCTGTGTCTCTCTCAGCTGCACTCAGACTGCTGTGTCTCTCTCAGCTGCTCTCAAACTGCTGTGTCTCTCTCAGCTGCACTCAGACTGCTGTGTCTCTCTCAGCTGCTCTCAAACTGCTGTGTCTCTCTCAGCTGCTCTCAGACTGCTGTGTCTCTCTCGGCTGTTCTCAAACTGTTGTGTCTCTCTCAGCTGCTCTCAGACGGCTGTGTCTCTCTCAGCTGCCCTCAGACTGCTGTGCCTCTCTCAGCTGCTCTCAGCTGCTGTGTCTCTCTCAGCTGCACTCAGACTGCTGTATCTCTCTCAGCTGCTCTCAAACTGCTGTGTCTCTCTCAGCTGCTCTCAGCTGCTGTGTCTCTCTCAGCTGCACTCAGACTGCTGTGTCTCTCTCAGCTGCTCTCAAACTGCTGTGTCTCTCTCAGCTGCACTCAGACTGCTGTGTCTCTCTCAGCTGCACTCAGACTGCTGTGTCTCTCTCAGCTGTTCTCAGACTGCTGTGTCTCTCTCAGCTGCTCTCAGACTGCTGTGTCCCTCTCGGCTGCTCTCAGACTACTGTGTCTCTCTCAGCTGCTCTCAGACTGCTGTGTCTCTCTCGGCTGCTTTCAGACTGCTGTGTCTCTCTCAGCTGCTCTCAGACTGCTGTGTCTCTCTCAGCTGCTCTCAGACTGCTGTGTCCCTCTTGGCTGCTTTCAGAATGCTGTGTCCCTCTTGGCTGCTCTCAGACTGCTGTGTCTCTCTTGGCTGCTCTCAGACTGCTGTGTCTCTCTCAGCTGCTCTCAGACTGCTGTGTCCCTCTTGGCTGCTCTCAGACTGCTGTGTCCCTCTTGGCTGCTCTCAGACTGCTGTGTCTCTCTCAGCTGCTCTCAGACTGCTGTGTCCCTCTTGGCTGCTTTCAGAATGCTGTGTCCCTCTTGGCTGCTCTCAGACTGCTGTGTCTCTCTTGGCTGCTCTCAGACTGCTGTGTCTCTCTCAGCTGCTCTCAGACTGCTGTGTCCCTCTTGGCTGCTCTCAGACTGCTGTGTCCCTCTTGGCTGCTCTCAGACTGCTGTGTCTCTCTCGGCTGCTCTGACTGCTGTGTCTCTCTCGGTTGCTCTCAGACTGCTGTGTCTCTCTCGGCTGCTTTCAGACTGCTGTGTCTCTCTCAGCTGCTCTCGGACTACTGTGTCTCTCTCGGCTGCTCTGACTGCTGTGTCTCTCTCGGCTGCTCTCAGACTACTGTGTCGCTCTCGGCTGCTTTCAGACTGCTGTGTCTCTCTCAGCTGCTCTCTGACTGCTGTGTCTCTCTCGGCTGCTCTCAGACTACTGTGTCTCTCTCGGCTGCTTTCAGACTGCTGTATCTCTCTCGGCTGCTCTCAGACTGCTGTGTCTCTCTCGGCTGCTCTCAGACTGCTGTGTCTCTCTCGGCTGCTCTCAGACTGCTGTGTCTCTCTCGGCTGCTCTCAGACTACTGTGTCTCTCTCGGCTGCTTTCAGACTGCTGTGTCTCTCTCAGCTGCTCTCAGACTGCTGTGTCTCTCTCAGCTGCTCTCAGACTGCTGTATCTCTCTCAGCTGCTCTCAGACTGCTGTGTCTCTCTCAGCTACTCTCAGACTGCTGTGTCTCTCTCGGCTGCTCTGACTGCTGTGTCTCTCTCGGCTGCTCTCAGACTACTGTGTCGCTCTCGGCTGCTTTCAGACTGCTGTGTCTCTCTCAGCTGCTCTCTGACTGCTGTGTCTCTCTCGGCTGCTCTCAGACTACTGTGTCTCTCTCGGCTGCTTTCAGACTGCTGTATCTCTCTCGGCTGCTCTCAGACTGCTGTGTCTCTCTCGGCTGCTCTCAGACTGCTGTGTCTCTCTCGGCTGCTCTCAGACTACTGTGTCTCTCTCAGCTGCTCTCAGAATGCCGTCTTGGCCAACCTTAGCTCGTTCTAAAAACCTATCCAAAAAACACATAGTTGGTTTGGAATCTGACCCAAGTTCCAATCCTTGTGGGTTATTGTTGACTCTGTTCAATATTATTTTCCCTGCTCTACATCTGTTTCTGCCTGGACCTAGTCCCAATGATAAGGCCAGATGGAGGACTACCTTCAGCAGGGTTTCTTTATGTCTGGGTACTCAGCATGCTGCGTCACAGAGCAAAGCTAACCAGTATTCATAAAGACATACGCTTCTCCTCCTGATTCCAGCTGATTCAGCTTAGTCTTCTGAAGTTGTATCTTATTCGTTGTTTACAATCTCTCTGCTGTGTTTAACTGGAGGGGAATCAAACAGACACAAACAAGCTTTGAAGAGCAAAGGGCACACTGTCGCTTTTTAGCCGTTCAAGAAGAATTGGTTGAAAAAGCCATGTACGAATAAAAGTAGGATAGAGGAACAGAGGATTTGTGTGTGTTGTCGCTGAGGTTGGAACCACCAGTGTGTGTGTGTTGTCGCTGAGGTTGGAACCACCAGTGTGTGTGTGTTGTCGCTGAGGTTGGAACCACCAGTGTGTGTGTGTTGTCGCTGAGGTTGGAACCACCAGTGTGTGTGTGTTGTCGCTGAGGTTGGAGCCACCAGTGTGTGTGTGTTGTCGCTGAGGTTGGAACCACCAGTGTGTGTGTGTTGTCGCTGAGGTTGGAACCACCAGTGTGTGTGTGTTGTCGCTGAGGTTGGAGCCACCAGTGTGTGTGTGTTGTCGCTGAGGTTGGAGCCACCAGTGTGTGTGTGTTGTCGCTGAGGTTGGAACCACCAGTGTGTGTGTGTTGTCGCTGAGGTTGGAACCACCAGTGTGTGTGTTTGTCGCTGAGGTTGGAGCCACCAGTGTGTGTGTGTTGTCGCTGAGGTTGGAGCCACCAGTGTGTGTGTGTTGTTGCTGAGGTTGGAGCCACCAGTGTGTGTGTGTTGTCGCTGAGGTTGGAACCACCAGTGTGTGTGTGTTGTCGCTGAGGTTGGAACCACCAGTGTGTGTGTGTTGTCGCTGAGGTTGGAGCCACCAGTGTGTGTGTGTTGTCGCTGAGGTTGGAACCACCAGTGTGTGTGTGTTGTCGCTGAGGTTGGAGCCACCAGTGTGTGTGTGTTGTCGCTGAGGTTGGAGCCACCAGTGTGTGTGTGTTGTCGCTGAGGTTGGAGCCACCAGTGTGTGTGTGTTGTCGCTGAGGTTGGAGCCACCAGTGTGTGTGTGTTGTCGCTGAGGTTGGAGCCACCAGTGTGTGTGTGTTGTCGCTGAGGTTGGAGCCACCAGTGTGTGTGTGTTGTCGCTGAGGTTGGAGCCACCAGTGTGTGTGTGTTGTCGCTGAGGTTGGAGCCACCAGTGTGTGTGTGTTGTCGCTGAGGTTGGAGCCACCAGTGTGTGTGTTGTTGCTGAGGTTGGAGCCACCAGTGTGTGTGTGTTGTCGCTGAGGTTGGAGCCACCAGTGTGTGTGTGTTGTCGCTGAGGTTGGAGCCACCAGTGTGTGTGTGTTGTCGCTGAGGTTGGAGCCACCAGTGTGTGTGTGTTGTCGCTGAGGTTGGAACCACCAGTGTGTGTGTGTTGTTGCTGAGGTTGGAACCACCAGTGTGTGTGTGTTGTCGCTGAGGTTGGAACCACCAGTGTGTGTGTGTTGTCGCTGAGGTTGGAACCACCAGTGTGTGTGTGTTGTCGCTGAGGTTGGAACCACCAGTGTGTGTGTGTTGTCGCTGAGGTTGGAACCACCAGTGTGTGTGTGTTGTCGCTGAGGTTGGAGCCACCAGTGTGTGTGTGTTGTCGCTGAGGTTGGAGCCACCAGTGTGTGTGTGTTGTTGCTGAGGTTGGAACCACCAGTGTGTGTGTGTTGTCGCTGAGGTTGGAACCACCAGTGTGTGTGTGTTGTTGCTGAGGTTGGAACCACCAGTGTGTGTGTGTTGTCGCTGAGGTTGGAGCCACCAGTGTGTGTGTGTTGTTGCTGAGGTTGGAACCACCAGTGTGTGTGTGTTGTTGCTGAGGTTGGAACCACCAGTGTGTGTGTGTTGTTGCTGAGGTTGGAGCCACCAGTGTGTGTGTGTTGTTGCTGAGGTTGGAACCACCAGTGTGTGTGTGTTGTCGCTGAGGTTGGAACCACCAGTGTGTGTGTGTTGTTGCTGAGGTTGGAACCACCAGTGTGTGTGTGTTGTCGCTGAGGTTGGAGCCACCAGTGTGTGTGTGTTGTTGCTGAGGTTGGAACCACCAGTGTGTGTGTGTTGTTGCTGAGGTTGGAGCCACCAGTGTGTGTGTGTTGTCGCTGAGGTTGGAACCACCAGTGTGTGTGTGTTGTCGCTGAGGTTGGAGCCACCAGTGTGTGTGTGTTGTTGCTGAGGTTGGAACCACCAGTGTGTGTGTGTTGTTGCTGAGGTTGGAGCCACCAGTGTGTGTGTGTTGTTGCTGAGGTTGGAGCCACCAGTGTGTGTGTGTTGTCGCTGAGGTTGGAACCACCAGTGTGTGTGTGTTGTCGCTGAGGTTGGAACCACCAGTGTGTGTGTGTTGTTGCTGAGGTTGGAGCCACCAGTGTGTGTGTGTTGTCGCTGAGGTTGGAACCACCAGTGTGTGTGTGTTGTCGCTGAGGTTGGAGCCACCAGTGTGTGTGTGTTGTCGCTGAGGTTGGAACCACCAGTGTGTGTGTGTTGTCGCTGAGGTTGGAGCCACCAGTGTGTGTGTGTTGTCGCTGAGGTTGGAGCCACCAGTGTGTGTGTGTTGTCGCTGAGGTTGGAGCCACCAGTGTGTGTGTGTTGTCGCTGAGGTTGGAGCCACCAGTGTGTGTGTGTTGTTGCTGAGGTTGGAGCCACCAGTGTGTGTGTGTTGTTGCTGAGGTTGGAGCCACCAGTGTGTGTGTGTTGTTGCTGAGGTTGGAACCACCAGTGTGTGTGTGTTGTCGCTGAGGTTGGAGCCACCAGTGTGTGTGTGTTGTCGCTGAGGTTGGAGCCACCAGTGTGTGTGTGTTGTCGCTGAGGTTGGAGCCACCAGTGTGTGTGTGTTGTCGCTGAGGTTGGAGCCACCAGTGTGTGTGTGTTGTCGCTGAGGTTGGAGCCACCAGTGTGTGTGTGTTGTCGCTGAGGTTGGAGCCACCAGTGTGTTTTCAGGGAGTGTGGTTGAAGGAGCTACAAATCTTAGAATGCAGCAGGTTGCTGTTAAGTGAGATTGGTTGGTCGGTCTCTGTCTGTCTGTCTGTCTGTCTGTCTGTCTGTCTGTCTGTCTGACTGTCTGCTGTGGCATCACCACACTCCTACTCTCTGAGATAAAGCTTTTTAAAGAACACTCTGCCTTTGACCTAAATGAGTCTGTCTCTGCTCTCTGCCTCCAGGGATGTGACTTATGAAGTTCTAGAGATGCTACTTTATGGGCCTTGGATGAAAACCAAAGTCTTGTCAGTGGTGCAACAGGGTGTTCTGATAGCTCTGATAGCACGACTGAGCACCGAAGGATATAACAGGGAGAAAGAAACTACAAAAGAACCAGTCATGAAGAGGACTGTGTCAACTGATTCTCTTTCCTCTCATTTCTCTCCCTGTTCTCCTCAAAACAACCATTGACACACCAAAGCATTATAGAACACGTTTTAAAAGGAATGTATGTTCGAACACAAAACACACAAATCATGCAGACACAGAACAGTGCAGATATGTTGACATGACAGGACCTTACCCTGGGTACAGTCACATGCTCCTTTGAGGGCCTTTTCATCTTGAGTGTAATCTGCATAAAGACATTTCTGCAATGAATACCTATAACAATTATATAAATGGTTAATTATTAAAGCACAAGGTCCTATAGCACCTACATGCACTGTTGACGGTGACTTTAATGCTCATATGAATTGTTATAACACTCATATGAATACCACTTATATGAATGGTTATAACTCCCATAAGACAGGTCCTACCTGCGCTGATGACAGTGGTGGCCTGCATGTCTTGCAGCAGGCGGGTGATGGCGGGGTCATCACGGGCGTACAGGGCATAGCGGTTGATGCCCAGGTGGAACTTCAGCCAGCTGGCCTCAGGGTCAAAGGTCACCTGGTGTTCCAGCATTGTCATGTTGAGGGCCGCTGCAGCCTCACTGTACAGCTTCATATGCCTAAGGGAAAGAGGTGGGGGGAGAGAGAGAGGGAGAGCGTGGGAGTGGGGCTAGGGTTATGCATAGCCTTGCCCTTGCTGTACAACATCATATTGTATGCCTGAGGGGGAAAGAGAGGTGGTCAAAACGAGGTCATGGTTAGGGTACACCAAACAAGTTATCCTTGAAAACCTGCGATACGCACTGTGAAACTCATACAGTCAAATTTTATTGAAAGCACCTCTAAAAATCCAACTCCCACGGTCAGGGCAACTGTTGCGTCACAGGACCAACAATCATCCAAACTAGCATATTTCCACAGAGGAGAACAGACTACAGAGGAGAACAGACTGAGAGGAGAACAGACTGAGAGGGAGAACAGACTGAGAGGAGAACAGACTGAGAGGGAGAACAGACTGAGAGGGAGAACAGACTGAGAGGAGAACAGACTGAGAGGAGAACAGACTGAGAGGGAGAACAGACTGAGAGGAGAACAGACTAAGAGGGAGAACAGACTGAGAGGAGAACAGACTGAGAGGAGAACAGACTGAGAGGGAGAACAGACTGAGAGGAGAACAGACTGAGAGGAGAACAGACTGAGAGGAGAACAGACTGAGAGGAGAACAGACTGAGAGGGAGAACAGACTGAGAGGGAGAACAGACTGAGAGGAAAACAGACTGAGAGGAGAACAGACTGAGAGGAGAACAGACTGAGAAGGAGAACAGACTGAGAGGGAGAACAGCCTGAGAGGAGAACAGACTGAGAGGGAGAACAGACTGAGAGGAGAACAAACAGAGAGGAGAACAGACTGAGAGGAGAACAGACTGAGAGGGAGAACAGACGGAGAGGAGAACAGACTGAGAGGAGAACAGACTGAGAGGGAGAACAGACTGAGAGGAGAACAGACTGAGAGGAGAACAGACAGAGGAGAACAGACTGAGAGGGAGAACAGACTGAGAGGAGAACAGCCTGAGAGGAGAACAGACTGAGAGGAGAACAGACTGAGAGGAGAACAGACTGAGAGGAGAACAGACTGAGAGGAAAACAGACTGAGAGGAGAACAGACTGAGAAGGAGAACAGACTGAGAGGAGAACAGCCTGAGAGGAGAACAGGCTGAGAGGAAAACAGACTGAGAGGAGAACAGACTGAGAGGAGAACAGACTGAGAAGGAGAACAGACTGAGAGGAGAACAGCCTGAGAGGAGAACAGACTGAGAGGAGAACAAACAGAGAGGAGAACAGAGAGGAGAACAGACTGAGAGGAGAACAGACTGAGAGGAGAACAGACTGAGAGGAGAACAGACAGAGGAGAACAGGCTGAGAGGGAGAACAGAGTTAGAGGAGAACAGACTGAGAGGAGAACAGACTGAGAGGAGAACAGACTGAGAGGAGAACAGACTGAGAGGGAGAACAGACTGAGAGGAGAACAGACTGAGATGAGAACTGACTGAGAGGGAGAACAGACTGAGAAAGAGAACAGACTGAGAGGAGAACAGACTGAGAGGAGAACATTCTGAGAGGAGAACAGACTGAGAGGAGAACAGGCGGAGAGGAGAACAGACAGAGAGGAGAACAGACTGAGATGAGAACAGACTGAGAGGAGAACAGACAGAGAGGAGAACAGACTGAGAGGAGAACAGACTGAGAGGACAGGCTGAGAGGAGAACAGACTGAGAGGAGAACAGACTGAGAGGGAGAACAGACGGAGAGGAGAACAGACTGAGAGGAGAACAGACTGAGAGGGAGAACAGACTGAGAGGAGAACAGACTGAGAGGAGAACAGACTGAGAGGGAGAACAGACTGAGAGGAGAACAGACTGAGAGGAGAACAGACTGAGAGGAGAACAGACTGAGAGGGAGAACAGACGGAGAGGGAGAACAGACTGAGAGGGAGAACAGACGGAGAGGAGAACAGACTGAGAGGAGAACAGACTGAGAGGAGAACAGACTGAGAGGAGAACAGACTGAGAGGGAGAACAGACTGAGAGGGAGAACAGACTGAGAGGGAGAACAGACGGAGAGGAGAACAGACTGAGAGGAGATCAGACTGAGAGGGAGAACAGGCTGAGAGGAGAACAGACTGAGAGGAGAACAGACTGAGAGGGAGAACAGGCTGAGAGGAAATAGACTGAGAGGAGAACAGACTGAGAGGGAGAACAGACTGAGAGGAGAACAAACAGAGGAGAACAGACTGAGAGGAGAACAGACTGAGAGGGAGAACAGACTGAGAGGGAGAACAGACTGAGAGGGAGAACAGACTGAGAGGAAAACAGACTGAGAGGAGAACAGACTGAGAGGAGAACAGACTGAGAGGAGAACATTCTGAAATGAGAACATTCTGAGAGGAGAACAGACTGAGAGGAGAACAGACTGAGAGGAGAACATTCTGAAATGAGAACATTCTGAAATGAGAACATTCTGAGAGGAGAACAGACTGAGAGGAGAACAGACTGAGAGGGAGAACAGACTGAGAGGGAGAACAGACGGAGAGGAGAACAGACTGAGAGGAGAACAGACTGAGAGGGAGAACAGGCTGAGAGGAAATAGACTGAGAGGTGAACAGACTGAGAGGGAGAACAGACTGAGAGGAGAACAAACAGAGGAGAACAGACTGAGAGGAGAACAGACTGAGAGGGAGAACAGACTGAGAGGGAGAACAGACTGAGAGGGAGAACAGGCTGAGAGGAAATAGACTGAGAGGAGAACAGACTGAGAGGGAGAACAGACTGAGAGGAGAACAAACAGAGGAGAACAGACTGAGAGGAGAACAGACTGAGAGGGAGAACAGACTGAGAGGGAGAACAGGCTGAGAGGGAGAACAGAGTTAGAGGAGAACAGACTGAGAGGAGAACAGACTGAGAGGAGAACAGACTGAGAGGAGAACAGACTGAGAGGGAGAACAGACTGAGAGGAGAACAGACTGAGATGAGAACTGACTGAGAGGGAGAACAGACTGAGAAAGAGAACAGACTGAGAGGAGAACAGACTGAGAGGAGAAAATTCTGAGAGGAGAACAGACTGAGAGGAGAACAGGCGGAGAGGAGAACAGACAGAGAGGAGAACAGACTGAGATGAGAACAGACTGAGAGGAGAACAGACTGAGAAGGAGAACAGACTGAGAGGAGAACAGCCTGAGAGGGAGAACAGACGGAGAGGAGAACAGACTGAGAGGAGAACAGACTGAGAGGGAGAACAGACTGAGAGGAGAACAGACTGAGAGGAGAACAGACTGAGAGGGAGAACAGGCTGAGAGGAAATAGACTGAGAGGAGAACAGACTGAGAGGAGAACAGACTGAGAGGGAGAACAGACGGAGAGGGAGAACAGACTGAGAGGGAGAACGGACGGAGAGGAGAACAGACTGAGAGGAGAACAGACTGAGAGGAGAACAGACTGAGAGGAGAACAGACTGAGAGGGAGAACAGACTGAGAGGGAGAACAGACTGAGAGGGAGAACAGACGGAGAGGAGAACAGACTGAGAGGAGAACAGACTGAGAGGGAGAACAGACTGAGAGGAGAACAGACAGAGAGGAGAACAGACTGAGAGGGAGAACAGGCTGAGAGGAAATAGACTGAGAGGAGAACAGACTGAGAGGGAGAACAGACTGAGAGGAGAACAAACAGAGGAGAACAGACTGAGAGGAGAACAGACTGAGAGGGAGAATAGACTGGAATGGGAGAACAGACTGAGAGGGAGAACAGACTGAGAGGAAAACAGACTGAGAGGAGAACAGACTGAGAGGAGAACAGACTGAGAGGAGAACATTCTGAAATGAGAACATTCTGAGAGGAGAACAGACTGAGAGGAGAACAGACTGAGAGGAGAACATTCTGAAATGAGAACATTCTGAAATGAGAACATTCTGAGAGGAGAACAGACTGAGAGGAGAACAGACTGAGAGGGAGAACAGACTGAGAGGGAGAACAGACGGAGAGGAGAACAGACTGAGAGGAGAACAGACTGAGAGGGAGAACAGGCTGAGAGGAAATAGACTGAGAGGAGAACAGACTGAGAGGGAGAACAGACTGAGAGGAGAACAAACAGAGGAGAACAGACTGAGAGGAGAACAGACTGAGAGGGAGAACAGACTGAGAGGGAGAACAGACTGAGAGGGAGAACAGACTGAGAGGAAAACAGACTGAGAGGAGAACAGACTGAGAGGAGAACAGACTGAGAGGAGAACATTCTGAAATGAGAACATTCTGAGAGGAGAACAGACTGAGAGGAGAACAGACTGAGAGGAGAACATTCTGAAATGAGAACATTCTGAGAGGAGAACAGACTGAGAGGGAGAACAGACTGAGAGGAGAACAGACTGAGATGAGAACTGACTGAGAGGGAGAACAGACTGAGAAAGAGAACAGACTGAGAAGAGAACAGACAGAGGAGAACAGACTGAGAGGAGAACATTCTGAGAGGAGAACAGACTGAGAGGAGAACAGACTGAGAGGGAGAACAGACTGAGAGGAGAACAGACTGAGAGGAGAACTGACTGAGAGGAGAACAGACTGAGAGGAGGACAGGCTGAGAGGAGAACAGACTGAGAGGAGAACATTCTGAGAGGAGAACAGACTGAGGCGAGAACAGACTGAGAGGAGGACAGGCTGAGAGGAGAACAGACTGAGAGGAGAACAGACAGAGAGGAGAACAGACTGAGAGGAGAACAGACTGAGAGGAGGACAGGCTGAGATGAGAACAGACTGACAGGAGAACAGACTGAGAGGAGAACAGACTGAGAGGGAGAACAGACAGAGAGGAGAACAGTCTGAGCGGAGAACAGACTGAGAGGAGAACAGATTGAGAGGAGAACAGACTGAGAGGGAGAACAGACTGAGAGGAGAACAGACTGAGAGGAGAACAGACTGAGAGGAGAACAGACTGAGAGGAGAACAGACTGAGAGGAGAACAGACTGAGAGGAGAACAGACTGAGAGGAGAACAGGCTGAGAGGGAGAACGGACTGAGAGGAGAACAGACTGAGAGGAGAACATTCTGAGAGGAGAACAGACTGAGAGGAGAACGGACTGAGAGGAGAACAGACTGAGAGGGAGAACAGACTGAGAGGAGAACAGACTGAGAGGAGAACAGACTGAGAGGAGAGCAGACTGAGAGGAGAACATTCTGAGAGGAGAACAGACTGAGAGGAGAACAGACTGAGAGGGAGAACAGACTGAGAGGAGAACAGACTGAGAGGAGAACAGACTGAAATGAGAACAGTCTGAGAGGAGAACAGACTGAGAGGGAGAACAGACTGAGAGGAGAACAGACTGAGATGAGAACAGACTGAGAGGGAGAACAGACTGAGAAAGAGAGCAGACTGAGAAGAGTACAGACTGAGAGGAGAACAGACTGTGAGGAGAACAGACTGAGAGGGAGAACAGACTGAGAGGAGAACAGACTGCGAGGAGAACTGACTGAGAGGAGAACATTCTGAGAGGAGAACAGACTGAGGCGAGAACAGACTGAGAGGAGGACAGGCTGAGAGGAGAACAGACTGAGAGGAGAACAGACAGAGAGGAGAACAGACTGAGAGGAGAACAGACTGAGAGGAGGACAGGCTGAGATGAGAACAGACTGACAGGAGAACAGACTGAGAGGAGAACAGACTGAGAGGGAGAACAGACAGAGAGGAGAACAGTCTGAGCGGAGAACAGACTGAGAGGAGAACAGATTGAGAGGAGAACAGACTGAGAGGGAGAACAGACTGAGAGGATAACAGACTGAGAGGAGAACAGACTGAGAGGAGAACAGACTGAGAGGAGAACAGACTGAGAGGAGAACAGACTGAGAGGAGAACAGACTGAGAGGAGAACAGGCTGAGAGGGAGAACGGACTGAGAGGAGAACAGACTGAGAGGAGAACATTCTGAGAGGAGAACAGACTGAGAGGAGAACGGACTGAGAGGAGAACAGACTGAGAGGAGAACAGACTGAGAGGAGAACAGACTGAGAGGAGAACAGACTGAGAGGAGAGCAGACTGAGAGGAGAACATTCTGAGAGGAGAACAGACTGAGAGGAGAACAGACTGAGAGGGAGAACAGACTGAGAGGAGAACAGACTGAGAGGAGAACAGACTGAAATGAGAACAGTCTGAGAGGAGAACAGACTGAGAGGGAGAACAGACTGAGAGGAGAACAGACTGAGATGAGAACAGACTGAGAGGAGAACAGACTGAGAAAGAGAGCAGACTGAGAAGAGTACAGACTGAGAGGAGAACAGACTGTGAGGAGAACAGACTGAGAGGGAGAACAGACTGAGAGGAGAACAGACTGCGAGGAGAACTGACTGAGAGGAGAACATTCTGAGAGGAGAACAGACTGAGGCGAGAACAGACTGAGAGGAGGACAGGCTGAGAGGAGAACAGACTGAGAGGAGAACAGACAGAGAGGAGAACAGACTGAGAGGAGAACAGACTGAGAGGAGGACAGGCTGAGAGGAGAACAGACTGAGAGGAGAACAGACTGAGAGGAGAACATTCTGAGAGGAGAACAGACTGTGAGGAGAACAGACTGAGAGGGAGAACAGACTGAGAGGAGAACAGACTGCGAGGAGAACTGACTGAGAGGAGAACATTCTGAGAGGAGAACAGACTGAGGCGAGAACAGACTGAGAGGAGGACAGGCTGAGAGGAGAACAGACTGAGAGGAGAACAGACAGAGAGGAGAACAGACTGAGAGGAGAACAGACTGAGAGGAGGACAGGCTGAGAGGAGAACAGACTGAGAGGAGAACAGGCTGAGAGGGAGAACAGAGTGAGAGGAGAACAGACTGAGAGGAGAACAGACAGAGAGGAGAACATACTGAGAGGAGAACTGACTAAGAGGAGAACAGACTGAGAGGAGGACAGGCTGAGAGGAGAACAGACTGAGAGGAGAACAGGCTGAGATGAGAACAGAAAGTGAGGAGAACAGACTGAGAGGAGAAGTGACTGAGAGGGAGAACAGACTGAGAGGAGAACAAACAGAGAGGAGAACAGACTGAGAGGAGAACATTCTGAAATGAGAACATTCTGAGAGGAGAACAGACTGAGAGGGAGAACAGACTGAGAGGAGAACAGACTGAGAGGAGAACATTCTGAAATGAGAACATTCTGAGAGGAGAACAGACTGAGAGGGAGAACAGACTGCGAGGAGAACAGACTGAGATGAGAACAGACTGAGAGGGAGAACAGACTGAGAAAGAGAGCAGACTGAGAAGAGAACAGACTGAGAGGAGAACAGACTGAGAGGAGAACATTCTGAGAGGAGAACAGACTGTGAGGAGAACAGACTGAGAGGAGAACAGACTGATATGAGAACAGTCTGAGAGGAGAACAGACTGAGAGGAGAACAGACTGAGAGGAGAACATTCTGAAATGAGAACATTCTGAGAGGAGAACAGACTGAGAGGGAGAACAGACTGAGAGGAGAACAGACTGAGATGAGAACAGACTGAGAGGAGAACAGACTGAGAAAGAGAGCAGACTGAGAAGAGTACAGACTGAGAGGAGAACCGACTGTGAGGAGAACTGACTGAGAGGAGAACATTCTGAGAGGAGAACAGACTGAGGCGAGAACAGACTGAGAGGAGGACAGGCTGAGAGGAGAACAGACTGAGAGGAGAACATTATGAGAGGAGAACAGACTGAGGCGAGAACAGACTGAGAGGAGGACAGGCTGAGAGGAGAACAGACTGAGAGGAGAACATTCTGAGAGGAGAACAGACTGTGAGGAGAACAGGCTGAGAGGGAGAACAGACTGAGAGGAGAACAGACTGCGAGGAGAACTGACTGAGAGGAGAACATTCTGAGAGGAGAACAGACTGAGGCGAGAACAGTCTGAGAGGAGAACAGACTGAGAGGGAGAACAGACTGAGAGGAGAACAGACTGAGATGAGAACAGACTGAGAGGGAGAACAGACTGAGAAAGAGAGCAGACTGAGAAGAGTACAGACTGAGAGGAGAACAGACTGTGAGGAGAACAGACTGAGAGGGAGAACAGACTGAGAGGAGAACAGACTGCGAGGAGAACTGACTGAGAGGAGAACATTCTGAGAGGAGAACAGACTGAGGCGAGAACAGACTGAGAGGAGGACAGGCTGAGAGGAGAACAGACTGAGAGGAGAACAGACAGAGAGGAGAACATACTGAGAGGAGAACAGACTGAGAGGAGGACAGGCTGAGAGGAGAACAGACTGAGAGGAGAACAGACTGAGAGGAGAACATTCTGAGAGGAGAACAGACTGTGAGGAGAACAGACTGAGAGGGGGAACAGACTGAGAGGAGAACAGACTGCGAGGAGAACTGACTGAGAGGAGAACATTCTGAGAGGAGAACAGACTGAGGCGAGAACAGACTGAGAGGAGGACAGGCTGAGAGGAGAACAGACTGAGAGGAGAACAGACAGAGAGGAGAACAGACTGAGAGGAGAACAGACTGAGAGGAGGACAGGCTGAGAGGAGAACAGACTGAGAGGAGAACAGGCTGAGAGGGAGAACAGAGTGAGAGGAGAACAGACTGAGAGGAGAACAGACAGAGAGGAGAACATACTGAGAGGAGAACTGACTAAGAGGAGAACAGACTGAGAGGAGGACAGGCTGAGAGGAGAACAGACTGAGAGGAGAACAGGCTGAGAGTGAGAACAGAGTGAGAGGAGAACAGACTCAGAGGAGAATAGACTGAGAGGAGAACAGACTGAGATGAGAACAGAAAGTGAGGAGAACAGACTGAGAGGAGAACAGACTGAGAGGGAGAACAGACTGAGAGGAGAACAAACAGAGAGGAGAACAGACTGAGATGAGAACAGAAAGAGAGGAGAACAGACTGAGAGGAGAACATTCTGAAATGAGAACATTCTGAGAGGAGAACAGACTGAGAGGAGAACATTCTGAAATGAGAACATTCTGAGAGGAGAACAGACTGAGAGGGAGAACAGACTGAGAGGAGAACAGACTGAGAGGAGAACATTCTGAAATGAGAACATTCTGAGAGGAGAACAGACTGAGAGGGAGAACAGACTGCGAGGAGAACAGACTGAGATGAGAACAGACTGAGAGGGAGAACAGACTGAGAAAGAGAGCAGACTGAGAAGAGAACAGACTGAGAGGAGAACAGACTGAGAGGAGAACATTCTGAGAGGAGAACAGACTGTGAGGAGAACAGACTGAGAGGAGAACAGACTGATATGAGAACAGTCTGAGAGGAGAACAGACTGAGAAGAGAACAGACTGAGAGGAGAACATTCTGAAATGAGAACATTCTGAGAGGAGAACAGACTGAGAGGGAGAACAGACTGAGAGGAGAACAGACTGAGATGAGAACAGACTGAGAGGGAGAACAGACTGAGAAAGAGAGCAGACTGAGAAGAGTACAGACTGAGAGGAGAACAGACTGTGAGGAGAACTGACTGAGAGGAGAACATTCTGAGAGGAGAACAGACTGAGGCGAGAACAGACTGAGAGGAGGACAGGCTGAGAGGAGAACAGACTGAGAGGAGAACATTCTGAGAGGAGAACAGACTGTGAGGAGAACAGACTGAGAGGGAGAACAGACTGAGAGGAGAACAGACTGCGAGGAGAACTGACTGAGAGGAGAACATTCTGAGAGGAGAACAGACTGAGGCGAGAACAGACTGAGAGGAGGACAGGCTGAGAGGAGAACAGACTGAGAGGAGAACAGACAGAGAGGAGAACAGGCTGAGAGGGAGAACAGACTGAGAGGAGAACAGACTGAGATGAGAACAGACTGAGAGGAGAACATTCTGAAATGAGAACATTCTGAGAGGAGAACAGACTGAGAGGGAGAACAGACTGCGAGGAGAACAGACTGAGATGAGAACAGACTGAGAGGGAGAACAGACTGAGAAAGAGAGCAGACTGAGAAGAGAACAGACTGAGAGGAGAACATTCTGAGAGGAGAACAGACTGTGAGGAGAACAGACTGAGAGGAGAACAGACTGATATGAGAACAGTCTGAGAGGAGAACAGACTGAGAGGAGAACAGACTGAGAGGAGAACATTCTGAAATGAGAACATTCTGAGAGGAGAACAGACTGAGAGGGAGAACAGACTGAGAGGAGAACAGACTGAGATGAGAACAGACTGAGAGGGAGAACAGACTGAGAAAGAGAGCAGACTGAAAGAGTACAGACTGAGAGGAGAACAGACTGTGAGGAGAACTGACTGAGAGGAGAACATTCTGAGAGGAGAACAGACTGAGAGAACAGACTGAGAGGAGGACAGGCTGAGAGGAGAACAGACTGAGAGGAGAACATTCTGAGAGGAGAACAGACTGAGGCGAGAACAGACTGAGAGGAGAACAAACAGAGAGGAGAACAGACTGAGATGAGAACAGAAAGAGAGGAGAACAGACTGAGAGGAGAACATTCTGAAATGAGAACATTCTGAGAGGAGAACAGACTGAGAGGAGAACATTCTGAAATGAGAACATTCTGAGAGGAGAACAGACTGAGAGGGAGAACAGACTGAGAGGAGAACAGACTGAGAGGAGAACATTCTGAAATGAGAACATTCTGAGAGGAGAACAGACTGAGAGGGAGAACAGACTGCGAGGAGAACAGACTGAGATGAGAACAGACTGAGAGGGAGAACAGACTGAGAAAGAGAGCAGACTGAGAAGAGAACAGACTGAGAGGAGAACAGACTGAGAGGAGAACATTCTGAGAGGAGAACAGACTGTGAGGAGAACAGACTGAGAGGAGAACAGACTGATATGAGAACAGTCTGAGAGGAGAACAGACTGAGAAGAGAACAGACTGAGAGGAGAACATTCTGAAATGAGAACATTCTGAGAGGAGAACAGACTGAGAGGGAGAACAGACTGAGAGGAGAACAGACTGAGATGAGAACAGACTGAGAGGGAGAACAGACTGAGAAAGAGAGCAGACTGAGAAGAGTACAGACTGAGAGGAGAACAGACTGTGAGGAGAACTGACTGAGAGGAGAACATTCTGAGAGGAGAACAGACTGAGGCGAGAACAGACTGAGAGGAGGACAGGCTGAGAGGAGAACAGACTGAGAGGAGAACATTCTGAGAGGAGAACAGACTGTGAGGAGAACAGACTGAGAGGGAGAACAGACTGAGAGAGAGAACAGACTGCGAGAGAACTGACTGAGAGGAGAACATTCTGAGAGGAGAACAGACTGAGGCGAGAACAGACTGAGAGGAGGACAGGCTGAGAGGAGAACAGACTGAGAGGAGAACAGACAGAGAGGAGAACAGGCTGAGAGGGAGAACAGACTGAGAGGAGAACAGACTGAGATGAGAACAGACTGAGAGGAGAACATTCTGAAATGAGAACATTCTGAGAGGAGAACAGACTGAGAGGGTGAACAGACTGCGAGGAGAACAGACTGAGATGAGAACAGACTGAGAGGGAGAACAGACTGAGAAAGAGAGCAGACTGAGAAGAGAACAGACTGAGAGGAGAACATTCTGAGAGGAGAACAGACTGTGAGGAGAACAGACTGAGAGGAGAACAGACTGATATGAGAACAGTCTGAGAGGAGAACAGACTGAGAGGAGAACAGACTGAGAGGAGAACATTCTGAAATGAGAACATTCTGAGAGGAGAACAGACTGAGAGGAGAACAGACTGAGAGGAGAACAGACTGAGATGAGAACAGACTGAGAGGGAGAACAGACTGAGAAAGAGAGCAGAGAGAAGAGTACAGACTGAGAGGAGAACAGACTGTGAGGAGAACTGACTGAGAGGAGAACATTCTGAGAGGAGAACAGACTGAGGCGAGAACAGACTGAGAGGAGGACAGGCTGAGAGGAGAACAGACTGAGAGGAGAACATTCTGAGAGGAGAACAGACTGAGGCGAGAACAGACTGAGAGGAGGACAGGCTGAGAGGAGAACAGACTGAGAGGAGAACATTCTGAGAGGAGAACAGACTGTGAGGAGAACAGGCTGAGAGGGAGAACAGACTGAGAGGAGAACAGACTGCGAGGAGAACTGACTGAGAGGAGAACATTCTGAGAGGAGAACAGACTGAGGCGAGAACAGACTGAGAGGAGGACAGGCTGAGAGGAGAACAGACTGAGAGGAGAACAGACAGAGAGGAGAACAGACTGAGAGGAGAACAGACTGAGAGGAGGACAGGCTGAGAGGAGAACAGACTGAGAGGAGAACAGGCTGAGAGGGAGAACAGAGTGAGAGGAGAACAGACTGAGAGGAGAACAGACAGAGAGGAGAACATTCTGAGAGGAGAACAGACTGAGAGGAGAACAGACTGAGAGGAGGACAGGCTGAGAGGAGAACAGACTGAGAGGAGGACAGGCTGAGAGGAGAACAGACTGAGAGGAGAACAGGCTGAGAGTGAGAACAGAGTGAGAGGAGAACAGACTCAGCGGAGAACAGACTGAGAGGAGAACAGACTGAGATGAGAACAGAAAGTGAGGAGAACAGACTGAGAGGAGAACAGACTGAGAGGGAGAACAGACTGAGAGGAGAACAGACTGAGAGGAGAACAGACTGAGAGGGAGAACAGACTGAGAAAGAGAGCAGACTGAGAAGAGTACAGACTGAGAGGAGAACAGACTGTGAGGAGAACTGACTGAGAGGAGAACATTCTGAGAGGAGAACAGACTGAGGCGAGAACAGACTGAGAGGAGGACAGGCTGAGAGGAGAACAGACTGAGAGGAGAACATTCTGAGAGGAGAACAGACTGTGAGGAGAACAGACAGAGAACTGAGAGGGAGAACATTCTGAGAGGAGAACAGACTGAGGCGAGAACAGACTGAGAGGAGGACAGGCTGAGAGGAGAACAGACTGAGAGGAGAACAGACAGAGAGGAGAACAGGCTGAGAGGAGAACAGACTGAGAGGAGAACAGACAGAGAGGAGAACAGGCTGAGAGGGAGAACAGTCTGAGAGGAGAACAGACTGAGAGGGAGAACAGACTGCGAGGAGAACAGACTGAGATGAGAACAGACTGAGAGGGAGAACAGACTGAGAAAGAGAGCAGACTGAGAAGAGAACAGACTGAGAGGAGAACATTCTGAGAGGAGAACAGACTGTGAGGAGAACAGACTGAGAGGAGAACAGACTGATATGAGAACAGTCTGAGAGGAGAACAGACTGAGAGGAGAACAGACTGAGAGGAGAACATTCTGAAATGAGAACATTCTGAGAGGAGAACAGACTGAGAGGAGAACAGACTGAGATGAGAACAGACTGAGAGGGAGAACAGACTGAGAAAGAGAGCAGACTGAGAAGAGTACAGACTGAGAGGAGAACAGACTGTGAGGAGAACTGAGTGAGAGGAGAACATTCTGAGAGGAGAACAGACTGAGGCGAGAACAGACTGAGAGGAGGACAGGCTGAGAGGAGAACAGACTGAGAGGAGAACATTATGAGAGGAGAACAGACTGAGGCGAGAACAGACTGAGAGGAGGACAGGCTGAGAGGAGAACAGACTGAGAGGAGAACATTCTGAGAGGAGAACAGACTGTGAGAGAGGCTGAACAGACTGAGAGGAGAACAGACTGCGAGGAGAACTGACTGAGAGGAGAACATTCTGAGAGGAGAACAGACTGAGGCGAGAACAGACTGAGAGGAGGACAGGCTGAGAGGAGAACAGACTGAGAGGAGAACAGACAGAGAGGAGAACAGACTGAGAGGAGAACAGACTGAGAGGAGGACAGGCTGAGAGGAGAACAGACTGAGAGGAGAACAGGCTGAGAGGGAGAACAGAGTGAGAGGAGAACAGGCTGAGAGGAGAACAGACTGAGAGGAGAACAGACTGAGAGGAGAACAGGCTGAGAGGAGAACAGACTGAGAGGAGAACAGACTGAGATGAGAACAGACTGAGAGGAGAACAGAAATGAGAACATTCTGAGAGGAGAACAGACTGAGAGGGAGAACAGACTGAGAACAGACTGAGATGAGAACAGACTGAGAGGGAGAACAGACTGAGAAAGAGAGCAGACTGAGAAGAGAACAGACTGAGAGGAGAACATTCTGAGAGGAGAACAGACTGTGAGGAGAACAGACTGAGAGGAGAACAGACTGATATGAGAACAGTCTGAGAGGAGAACAGACTGAGAGGAGAACAGACTGAGAGGAGAACA
The DNA here is from genome assembly GCF_023373465.1 of Oncorhynchus keta. Lineage (NCBI taxonomy): Eukaryota > Metazoa > Chordata > Actinopteri > Salmoniformes > Salmonidae > Oncorhynchus > Oncorhynchus keta. The sequence continues at coordinate 11,325,509 of NC_068422.1, read as the reverse complement.
TTCTGAAATGAGAACATTCTGAGAGGAGAACAGACTGAGAGGGAGAACAGACTGAGAGGAGAACAGACTGAGATGAGAACAGACTGAGAGGGAGAACAGACTGAGAAAGAGAGCAGACTGAGAAGAGTACAGACTGAGAGGAGAACAGACTGTGAGGAGAACTGACTGAGAGGAGAACATTCTGAGAGGAGAACAGACTGAGGCGAGAACAGACTGAGAGGAGGACAGGCTGAGAGGAGAACAGACTGAGAGGAGAACATTCTGAGAGGAGAACAGACTGAGGCGAGAACAGACTGAGAGGAGGACAGGCTGAGAGGAGAACAGACTGAGAGGAGAACATTCTGAGAGGAGAACAGACTGTGAGGAGAACAGGCTGAGAGGGAGAACAGACTGAGAGGAGAACAGACTGCGAGGAGAACTGACTGAGAGGAGAACATTCTGAGAGGAGAACAGACTGAGGCGAGAACAGACTGAGAGGAGGACAGGCTGAGAGGAGAACAGACTGAGAGGAGAACAGACAGAGAGGAGAACAGACTGAGAGGAGAACAGACTGAGAGGAGGACAGGCTGAGAGGAGAACAGACTGAGAGGAGAACAGGCTGAGAGGGAGAACAGAGTGAGAGGAGAACAGACTGAGAGGAGAACAGACAGAGAGGAGAACATTCTGAGAGGAGAACAGACTGAGAGGAGAACAGACTGAGAGGAGGACAGGCTGAGAGGAGAACAGACTGAGAGGAGGACAGGCTGAGAGGAGAACAGACTGAGAGGAGAACAGGCTGAGAGTGAGAACAGAGTGAGAGGAGAACAGACTCAGAGGAGAACAGACTGAGAGGAGAACAGACTGAGATGAGAACAGAAAGTGAGGAGAACAGACTGAGAGGAGAACAGACTGAGAGGGAGAACAGACTGAGAGGAGAACAGACTGAGATGAGAACAGACTGAGAGGGAGAACAGACTGAGAAAGAGAGCAGACTGAGAAGAGTACAGACTGAGAGGAGAACAGACTGTGAGGAGAACTGACTGAGAGGAGAACATTCTGAGAGGAGAACAGACTGAGGCGAGAACAGACTGAGAGGAGGACAGGCTGAGAGGAGAACATTCTGAGAGGAGAACAGACTGTGAGGAGAACAGACTGAGAGGGAGAACAGACTGAGAGGAGAACAGACTGCGAGGAGAACTGACTGAGAGGAGAACATTCTGAGAGGAGAACAGACTGAGGCGAGAACAGACTGAGAGGAGGACAGGCTGAGAGGAGAACAGACTGAGAGGAGAACAGACAGAGAGGAGAACAGGCTGAGAGGGAGAACAGACTGAGAGGAGAACAGACTGAGATGAGAACAGACTGAGAGGAGAACATTCTGAAATGAGAACATTCTGAGAGGAGAACAGACTGAGAGGGAGAACAGACTGCGAGGAGAACAGACTGAGATGAGAACAGACTGAGAGGGAGAACAGACTGAGAAAGAGAGCAGACTGAGAAGAGAACAGACTGAGAGGAGAACATTCTGAGAGGAGAACAGACTGTGAGGAGAACAGACTGAGAGGAGAACAGACTGATATGAGAACAGTCTGAGAGGAGAACAGACTGAGAGGAGAACAGACTGAGAGGAGAACATTCTGAAATGAGAACATTCTGAGAGGACAACAGACTGAGAGGGAGAACAGACTGAGAGGAGAACAGACTGAGATGAGAACAGACTGAGAGGGAGAACAGACTGAGAAAGAGAGCAGACTGAGAAGAGTACAGACTGAGAGGAGAACAGACTGTGAGGAGAACTGACTGAGAGGAGAACATTCTGAGAGGAGAACAGACTGAGGCGAGAACAGACTGAGAGGAGGACAGGCTGAGAGGAGAACAGACTGAGAGGAGAACATTCTGAGAGGAGAACAGACTGAGGCGAGAACAGACTGAGAGAGGACAGGCTGAGAGGAGAACAGACTGAGAGGAGAACATTCTGAGAGGAGAACAGACTGTGAGGAGAACAGGCTGAGAGGGAGAACAGACTGAGAGGAGAACAGACTGCGAGGAGAACTGACTGAGAGGAGAACATTCTGAGAGGAGAACAGACTGAGGCGAGAACAGACTGAGAGGAGGACAGGCTGAGAGGAGAACAGACTGAGAGGAGAACAGACAGAGAGGAGAACAGACTGAGAGGAGAACAGACTGAGAGGAGGACAGGCTGAGAGGAGAACAGACTGAGAGGAGAACAGGCTGAGAGGAGAACAGAGTGAGAGAGAACAGACTGAGAGGAGAACAGACTGAGAGGAGAACATACTGAGAGGAGAACTGACTAAGAGGAGAACAGACTGAGAGGAGGACAGGCTGAGAGGGAGAACAGACTGAGAGGAGAACAGGCTGAGAGTGAGAACAGACTGAGAGGAGAACAGACAGAGAATAGAGAGAGGAGAACAGACTGAGATGAGAACAGAAAGTGACAGACTGAGAGGAGAACAGACTGAGAGGAGAACAGACTGAGAGAACAAACAGAGAACAGACTGAGATGAGAACAGAAAGAGAGGAGAACAGACTGAGAGGAGAACATTCTGAAATGAGAACATTCTGAGAGAGAACAGACTGAGAGGAGAACAGACTGAGAGGAGAACAGACTGAGAGGGAGAACAGACTGAGAGGAGAACAGACTGAGAGGAGAACATTCTGAAATGAGAACATTCTGAGAGGAGAACAGACTGAGAGGGAGAACAGACTGAGGAGAACAGACTGAGATGAGAACAGACTGAGAGGGAGAACAGACTGAGAAAGAGAGCAGACTGAGAAGAGAACAGACTGAGAGGAGAACAGACTGAGAGGAGAACATTCTGAGAGGAGAACAGACTGAGGAGAACAGACTGAGAGGAGAACAGACTGATGAGAACAGTCTGAGAGAACAGACTGAGAGAGAACAGACTGAGAGGGAGAACATTCTGAAATGAGAACATTCTGAGAGGAGAACAGACTGAGAGGGAGAACAGACTGAGAGGAGAACAGACTGAGATGAGAACAGACTGAGAGGGAGAACAGACTGAGAAAGAGAGCAGACTGAGAAGAGTACAGACTGAGAGGAGAACAGACTGAGAGGAGAACTGAGAACAGAACATTCTGAGAGGAGAACAGACTGAGGCGAGAACAGACTGAGAGGAGGACAGGCTGAGAGGAGAACAGACTGAGAGGAGAACATTCTGAGAGGAGAACAGACTGAGAGGAGAACAGACTGAGAGGGAGAACAGACTGAGAGGAGAACAGACTGAGAGGAGAACATGACTGAGAGGAGAACATTCTGAGAGGAGAACAGACTGAGGCGAGAACAGACTGAGAGGAGAACAGGCTGAGAGGAGAACAGACTGAGAGGAGAACAGACAGAGAGGAGAACAGACTGAGAGGAGAACAGACTGAGAGGAGAACAGACTGAGATGAGAACAGACTGAGAGGAGAACAGACTGAGAACATTCTGAGAGGAGAACAGACTGAGAGGAGAACAGACTGAGAACAGACTGAGATGAGAACAGACTGAGAGGGAGAACAGACTGAGAAAGAGAGCAGACTGAGAAGAGAACAGACTGAGAGGAGAACATTCTGAGAGGAGAACAGACTGTGAGGAGAACAGACTGAGAGGAGAACAGACTGATATGAGAACAGTCTGAGAGGAGAACAGACTGAGAGGAGAACAGACTGAGAGGAGAACATTCTGAAATGAGAACATTCTGAGAGGAGAACAGACTGAGAGGAGAACAGACTGAGAGGAGAACAGACTGAGATGAGAACAGACTGAGAGGAGAACAGACTGAGAAAGAGAACAGACTGAGAAGAGTACAGACTGAGAGGAGAACAGACTGTGAGGAGAACTGACTGAGAGGAGAACATTCTGAGAGGAGAACAGACTGAGGCGAGAACAGACTGAGAGGAGGACAGGCTGAGAGGAGAACAGACTGAGAGGAGAACATTCTGAGAGGAGAACAGACTGAGGAGAACAGACTGAGAGGGAGGACAGGCTGAGAGGAGAACAGACTGAGAGGAGAACATTCTGAGAGGAGAACAGACTGTGAGGAGAACAGGCTGAGAGGAGAACAGACTGAGAGGAGAACAGACTGCGAGGAGAACTGACTGAGAGGAGAACATTCTGAGAGGAGAACAGACTGAGGCGAGAACAGACTGAGAGGAGGACAGGCTGAGAGGAGAACAGACTGAGAGGAGAACAGACAGAGAGGAGAACAGACTGAGAGGAGAACAGACTGAGAGGAGGACAGGCTGAGAGGAGAACAGACTGAGAGGAGAACAGGCTGAGAGGGAGAACAGAGTGAGAGGAGAACAGACTGAGAGGAGAACAGACTGAGAGGAGAACATTCTGAGAGGAGAACAGACTGAGAGGAGAACAGACTGAGAGGAGGACAGGCTGAGAGGAGAACAGACTGAGAGGAGAACAGGCTGAGAGGAGAACAGACTGAGAGGAGAACAGGCTGAGAGGAGAACAGAGTGAGAGGAGAACAGACTCAGCGGAGAACAGACTGAGAGGAGAACAGACTGAGATGAGAACAGAAAGTGAGGAGAACAGACTGAGAGGAGAACAGACTGAGAGGAGAACAGACTGAGATGAGAACAGACTGAGAGGAGAACAGACTGAGAAAGAGAGCAGACTGAGAAGAGTACAGACTGAGAGGAGAACAGACTGAGAGGAGAACAGACTGAGAGGAGAACATTCTGAGAGGAGAACAGACTGAGGCGAGAACAGACTGAGAGGAGAACAGGCTGAGAGGAGAACAGACTGAGAGGAGAACATTCTGAGAGGAGAACAGACTGAGAGGAGAACAGACTGAGAGGAGAGAACAGACTGAGAGGAGAACAGACTGCGAGGAGAACTGACTGAGAGGAGAACATTCTGAGAGGAGAACAGACTGAGGCGAGAACAGACTGAGAGGAGGACAGGCTGAGAGGAGAACAGACTGAGAGGAGAACAGACAGAGAGGAGAACAGGCTGAGAGGGAGAACAGACTGAGAGGAGAACATTCTGAGAGGAGAACAGACTGAGGCGAGAACAGACTGAGAGGAGGACAGGCTGAGAGGAGAACAGACTGAGAGGAGAACAGACTGAGAGGAGAACAGACTGTGAGGAGAACAGGCTGAGAGGGAGAACAGACTGAGAGGAGAACAGACTGCGAGGAGAACTGACTGAGAGAGAACATTCTGAGAGGAGAACAGACTGAGGGAGAACAGACTGAGAGGAGGACAGGCTGAGAACAGACTGAGAGGAGAACAGACTGAGAGGAGAACAGACTGAGAGGAGAACAGACTGAGAGGAGAACAGGCTGAGAGGAGAACAGACTGAGAGGAGAACAGGCTGAGAGGGAGAACAGACTGAGAGGAGAACAGACTGAGGAGAACAGACTGAGAGGAGAACAGACTGAGAGGAGAACAGACTGAGAGGAGAACAGACTGAGAGGAGACAGGCTGAGAGGAGAACAGACTGAGAGGAGAACAGGCTGAGAGAGGAGAACAGACTGAGAGGAGAACAGGCTGAGAGGAGAACAGAGTGAGAGGAGAACAGACTGAGAGGAGAACAGACTGAGAGGAGAACAGACTGAGATGAGAACAGAAAGAGGAGAACAGACTGAGAGGAGAACAGACTGAGAGGGAGAACAGACTGAGAGGAGAACAGACTGAGATGAGAACAGACTGAGAGGGAGAACAGACTGAGAAAGAGAGCAGAGAAAGAGTACAGACTGAGAGGAGAACAGACTGAGGAGAACTGGAGAGGAGAACATTCTGAGAGGAGAACAGACTGAGGCGAGAACAGACTGAGAGGAGAGACAGGCTGAGAGGAGAACAGACTGAGAGGAGAACATTCTGAGAGGAGAACAGACTGTGAGGAGAACAGACTGGAGAGGAGAACAGACTGAGAGGAGAACAGACTGAGAGGAGAACTGACTGAGAGGAGAACATTCTGAGAGGAGAACAGACTGGCGGAGAACAGACTGAGAGGAGGACAGGCTGAGAGGAGAACAGACTGAGAGGAGAACAGACTGAGAGGAGAACAGGCTGAGAGGAGAACAGACTGAGAGGAGAACAGACTGAGAGGAGAACAGACTGAGAGGAGAACATTCTGAAATGAGAACATTCTGAGAGGAGAACAGACTGAGAGGGAGAACAGACTGAGAGGAGAACAGACTGAGATGAGAACAGACTGAGAGGGAGAACAGACTGAGAAAGAGAACAGACTGAGAAGAGAACAGACTGAGAGGAGAACATTCTGGAGAGGAGAACAGACTGTGAGGAGAACAGACTGAGAGGAGAACAGACTGATAGGAGAACAGTCTGAGAGGAGAACAGACTGAGAGGAGAACAGACTGAGAGGAGAACATTCTGAAATGAGAACAGACTGAGAGGAGAACAGACTGAGAGGGAGAACAGACTGAGAGGAGAACAGACTGAGATGAGAACAGACTGAGAGGAGAACAGACTGAGAAAGAGAGCAGACTGAGAAGAGTACAGACTGAGAGGAGAACAGACTGAGAGGAGAACAGACTGAGAGGAGAACAGACTGAGAGGAGAACAGACTGAGGCGAGAACAGACTGAGAGGACAGGCTGACAGACTGAGAGAGAACATTCTGAGAGGAGAACAGACTGAGGGAGAACAGACTGAGAGGAGAACAGGCTGAGAGGGAGAACAGACTGAGAGGAGAACATTCTGAAGGAGAACAGACTGGAGAACAGGAGAAGAACAGACTGAGAGGAGAACAGACTGCAGAGAACTGACTGAGAGGAGAACATTCTGAGAGGAGAACAGACTGAGGCGAGAACAGACTGAGAGGAGGACAGGCTGAGAGGAGAACAGACTGAGAGGAGAACAGACAGAGAGGAGAACAGACTGAGAGGAGAACAGACTGAGAGGAGAACAGGCTGAGAGGAGAACAGACTGAGAGGAGAACAGGCTGAGAGGAGAACAGAGGAGAGGAGAACAGACTGAGAGGAGAACAGACAGAGAGGAGAACATTCTGAGAGGAGAACAGACTGAGAGGAGAACAGACTGAGAGGAGGACAGGCTGAGGAGAACAGACTGAGAGGAGAACAGGCTGAGAGGAGAACAGACTGAGAGGAGAACAGACTGAGATGAGAACAGACTGAGAGGAGAACAGACTGAGAGGAGAACAGACTGAGAGGAGAACAGACTGAGATGAGAACAGAAAGTGAGGAGAACAGACTGAGAGGAGAACAGACTGAGAGGGAGAACAGACTGAGAGGAGAACAAACAGAGAGGAGAACAGACTGAGAGGAGAACAGACTGAGAGGGAGAACAGACTGAGAGGAGAACAAACAGAGAGGAGAACAGACTGAGATGAGAACAGAAAGAGAGGAGAACAGACTGAGAGGAGAACATTCTGAGGGGAGAACAGACTGTGAGGAGAACAGACTGAGAGGAGAACAGACTGAGGCGAGAACAGACTGAGAGGAGAACAGACTGCGAGGAAAACTGACTGAGAGGAGAACATTCTGAGAGGAGAACAGACTGAGGCGAGAACAGACTGAGAGGAGGACAGGCTGAGAGGAGAACGGACTGAGAGGAGAACAGACAGAGAGGAGAACAGACTGAGAGGAGAACAGACTGAGAGGGAGAACAGAGTGAGAGGAGAACA